>NW_027062689.1:1218348-1552153 GCF_032884065.1 Artemia franciscana
AGTAGATGTACTAATAGTAGTAATAGTATCTGTGGTAGTGGTAGCAGTTGTAGTGGTAGTAACAGTCGTAATAATAGTAGCAGTAGTCATAGCAGAAGTAGTAGCATTAGTATTTGTTGTAGTAGTATTTGCAATAGTAATAGTCGAAGTTATGACAGTACTAGTCATAGTAGTACTATTCGTAGCAGTAGTAGTCATAGTAGCAGTAGTCGCAGTTGTAGCCATTGTCACAGTTGTATTAGTCATAGTAGCAGCAGTCGTAGTAGTCGTAGAAGTATTAACCGTAGTAGTAGCAGTCGCAGTTGTTATTAGCCGTAATAGTAATCTCATTAGTTGTTTTCATACAAGCAGTATTCGTGGCAGTAGTAGTCGCAATAGTAGTAGTTCTAGCAATTGTAATAGTAATATTTATATAAGTAATGATCAGAGCAGTACTAGTCTTTGTGGTCGCAGTAATTGTAGTAATAATAGCAGTAGTCATAATGGTAGTAGTGGTACTAGCAGTGGTCGTAAAAGTTTAAGCAGTGGTATTCGTAGAAATAGTCAGAGTAGTAATAGTAGTATGCAAATGTTGTCCTTTGGTTAGTCCCGCATCCCCCTCAAGATATCTTGAAAGTTTCACCTTGATACCCATAGGCTTTTTGGAGAACCCGGATCAAACATGCCCCATTTTCCAAGAACAAAACTTATATGTAAAGAATGAGCAACTTTCATAATCTAGAGCCCTTGCCCAAAGGACTGTGGAGGTCATATCATTCCCGGATGCATAGTTATTAGATCTTCTGGCTATTTTGAACAAAATGACTATCTCAAAAATTGATCCGATGTCTTTAGGGAGGGGGCAGCTAAAAAGGGCGTAGGAGGACGGTTGGTTAACATCCTATCACTTTAACCCTAAAAAGGGCAATACAAATTTCAGTTTCGAATGACCCGCTTGCAAAGTTTCTACAACCTCTTCCATACAAAGTGGCCTGGAAAAAAATACATTAAATAATTATTGCAGATTTGCCAAGAAAAGACCTACACAGTAATTCGTTACCCCCCCCCTCCAGTCCGAAGTGAGCAGGAACTATCCCAAAACAAAATCCTGGCGATAGCTCCCACCCCTTCTTTCCAGCATATAAAAGTTTGGCAACTTTTTTTTTATCAGGAAAACAAAGCTCTAACCTCTGGCATGTAGTTCTTTTATTTTTGATTCTTTAAACTTCAACATGTTTTTCTTTGCAGCAAAACGCCTCCAAGCAGATTGTATGGTTACAGCCGCTGAGCGTTCTTGAATTCGAGTTTTTCTAAGATCAGCCACTCTCCGCCTTGCCTTAAAAGATCTCCATGCGGACTGAATCTTAATTGCAGCAACAACTTCATTGTCTCGCTGAGATTTTAGTTCCATTAGCTTTGTTCTAGCTGTAAAACTTCTCCAAGCACACTGAATGGTTACCGCAGCTGAATATTCATGAATTCGAGCTTTTCTCAGTATAGCTACTGTCTGTTTAGCTTTGAAAGATCTCCATACTGACTGAATCTTAGTTGCAGCTACAACTTCGTTGTTCCGCTGATATTTTAGTTTAGATAGCTTTATTCTGGCTACAAAACTTCTGAAAGCACGCTGAATGGTTACTGCAGCTAAATGTTCATGAGCTCGAGCCTCTTTAAGCACAGCCACTCTCTGTCTAGCCTTATAGCATCTCCATACCGACTGAATCTTAGTTGCAGCTGCAATTTCATTAGCCCGCTGGGATTTTAGTTTGGATAGCTTTATTCTAGCTGCAAAACCTCTCCAAGCCTGCTGAATGGTTGCTGCAGCGAAATATTCACGAACTCGAGCTTCTCTATGCATAGCCACTCTTTGCCTGGCCTTATATGATCTCCACACCGACTGAATCTTAGTTGCAGCTGCAACTTCATTGGCCCGCTGGGATTTTAGTTTGGATAGTTTAATTCTGGCCACCAAACATCTGAAAGCACGCTGAATGATCACTGCAGCTAAATATTTCTGAACTCGCGTTTCTCTAAGCATAGTCACTCTCTGTCTAGCTTTATAAGATCTCCATACTGACTGGATCTTAATTGCAGCTGCGACTTCATTAGCCCTCTGGGATTTAAGTCCCATTAGCCTTTTTCTGGCTGTAAAACGTCTCCATGTGGACTGTATGACAACTGCAGCTGCATTTTCTTCTGCTCGAGATTTCTTAAGCACAGCTAACCTCTTCTTGGCTTGATGAGCCCTCCAAGCAGACTGAATTTTTATAGCCGAAGCATTCCTTCTGGCGACACGTTCAGTTTTTAGCCTGAGCAACACGTTTTTGGCAGAATGCCTCCGCCAATAACATTGTATTTTAGTTGCACATTTGTTCAAAATAGCCTCGTTTTCCTTTCTAATCTTGTCTTTCTTCAGAATATCCAATTTCTTTTTGGCTAAAAAACGCCTTGCATATCTTTGAACTACAATAGCAGCTGCTTCCTTAGCTCTTTCTAATTCCAGTCGTCTTTTTTGTCGAGCCTTTTCTAGGTGGTTGCGGTACCATCGCTGGATTTTAGCAGCAGCAGAAACTTGTATCTAGAAAATACCAAAACTTTAAATAAGTTGAAACATAAGTTTTCTCAATTTTTTATTTTATTAATAACTACGCTTTGAACTACAAATAGTTTTTATTTTTGGGATGCTTAATCCTAATATGTCAGTTAGGTCGAATTAGGAGGTAAATATTTTTGTGGTTATTCAAAAGAAAAATAATTTTTTTTAGAAACCAATATTGATAAAAAAAATATAAATTTTGATTATAACTTCTTAACCTTAAGATATTACATAGATATCATAAAAAAGACAGCACAACTATTATCAGTGTTGATGACTTGGTTGTTCCTTATTTATTTATTTTTCGAAAAATCAAACAGTATCAAAAACAAGTAAATGAAGTTGCAAAAGTACTCCAAACAAATCAAGAAAACAACAATTTACGGAAAAGAAAAAATGAAGACATCAAACAAAATAAAGAAAATCTCAAGCGTTTGTTGAATTCTCGAAAGAAGAGAGAAGTTTATGGATAGATAAACAATATACTTTAATATTGACAATCAAAGTAATTCTTACAATAATCTTAGTTATTTCTCACGGGTCGATAGTTATTTTTAACACGATAAAATTTTGTCAAATATTTCCAAGGTCCTTATAAAAAAAAGAAAAGAAAAAAGGTACAAACAAAACAATAAAGTCAAAAAATAGAAATCGAACTTGCTATTTCTTTATTTAGGAATAACTGTAGACAACTTGTGTATTTAAATTTTTGTATTCAACTTCTAACATATTTTGAAATTTAAAAAGTCGTTTCAGAGCACTGTCAATATTAGAGTGCCGCACGATTTTTAACTATAACTTGTTTCCTTGGGGTAACAGAAAATTATTAACAGCGATTAGGACGGCAGAAACAGGCTTTATATCAAGAATGCGCTATGCATTCTGATAGTTCATTATTCACAAATATAAGCCGAATATTGTCTTCGGCAAACTGGTTCAAGTCAAAAACAATTTTGTTTGTATACAAGATATATCATACCTTTCTTAGTTAAATTAATTTAAAAATAAAGTTTTCCGGGGGAAGTAAAGAGCGAAGCTGTAACTTAAAACGGAAAAAATTATCAGGTCACAGCCTATCTAATATATATCAATAAAACAAGTACAAATAAACCAACTAATAATGCTTCCCTATGCTTTTAGGATCATAGAAAACTAGCACTTTACTGAAAACACAAAAGTCAAGTATAAAAAACAGGAATATTGATTTGTGAGTCAAAAGTGAGTATGTAGCCTGACAACAATAAAAGAATCTATAAAGCTTTTCATAGTCTTACACCAGTTGTGACGTCATTACTTTCAGAATACAATTAAATTATCTTAAAAACATAAGTGTAAAATTAAATATATTTTAATAGCCCCGAAGTGATTAAACAGCATAGAGAGATATTAGATTGATTTATTTATAAGGTAGCATTTGGTCTGGCTAGCTATAATACCAATAGTGAGTAATATACAGTTTTAAACTGTAAGAAATATGCTTTGGTATTACTTGAAATGGAGATCAAATAAGACATAATATGAACTCTGAAAATTCGATTATTTCTCTCTATAAAACAGTGGATTTCAAGCTATGATACAAATTCTAAAGCTAGTCTATAGTCCTACTACTATCAAGATGGCTTTACTTCAAACTTGTGTACAAACTAATCATGACATGTCCTTTCCAGACCCAAAACGAGAGCCAGTCATTGGACTGAGCCATTGCGCAGAAGTGATACCGAATTAAACATAAACAAATAAAGCAATAATCTCTAAAATAGATCGTTGCTTTATCTTAAAACGGATTGATCCTAAAAGGGATTGATAATATTTTTATTCTGTGAAAAGTGTCCTTAATTGGTTCGCTTTTACTATACCAAAACTCATATTATTTTGTGTTTTCAGTAGATCGCTAGTTTTCTATAATCCTAAAAGCATAGGGAAACAATTAGTTGGTTTAGTTGTACTAGTTTTATTGATACATGTTAGATAGGCTGTGAAGTAATAATTTTTGTCTATTTTAAGTTTCAACTTCGCTCTTTACTTCCCTTGGAAAAAGTTTATTTTTGTAAAATTAATCTTTGTTCGTTTTTTATTAAAACTTAATGGAGAAACAACACTACCATGCTCTTTTTTTATTTATACGGAACAATGCATGTTCGTTTTCAATTTTAATGTCACTCCTTAGTTTCAGTTGAAAACTTATTTCTAATATAATTTCTAATTATCACCGATCTAGGGGAAACAAGACACCTCTAGAAAATTCTGCAAACAACCTTGACAGCCACGACAAACTTTCAGTCTATAACATAAAGTTTATTATCCATACTTCGCAAAATAATACATGTTTTTTAGGAACGTTTGTTTTTCGATGAGCAAAAAGCTGTTTTTAATCGACAGACTTCGCCTGAAAAAACCATAATTGAGATAGGGCTATATAAATCACCTACTAACTAGCAGAAACTAGAAGCCTACTATAAAAAAGAGAGCTGTTTAAGGGCTCATTTAAAAGCTTAAGTTCATACATAATCACTTTTAATAAATTTGACTTGATAGCACATTCCCACAAAGTGCACTTTCGGTTGTTTCCCCCATTTTTTTAAATGAATAAAGTGCCTTTTCCAATAAAATGACGAAATTAAGGTGTTTTTCAAAACCTAGGTAGGAACAAATAACTAAGGGGGCAAAGAAGTCCCTTCCCCTCAATTACTGCCGTTAGAACTAACAGACAGGCCTAATAGCAGGTGAAATTTGAAGGTTCAATTCAAAACTGCTGATCATCTCTCTCTCTCTCTCTTTCTCTGTATCTATATGTCTGATTGACTGTGTGTTTGTCTTTGTCTCTCTCTCTCTGCACCTGACTGTTTGAGCGGGATGTTTGCTTGACTCTGTGTCTATGTGTTTGTACATGTGAATCTGTGTTTGTATCTCTCACTCTCTGGGTCTTTTTGTGTTTGTGGGTCTGAGTCTGTGTGTTTGTAGGTGCATTTGTTTCTCTCTCTCTGTGCCTGTGTGTCTAAGTGGAGGCTCGCTTGTCTCTGTGTTTATCTTTTTTTTTTTGTGTGTCTGACTCAATGTGCTTGTATGTGTTTCTCTCTCTCTCTCTCTCTGTTCCTGTGTGTCTGAGCGGATGTTTCCATCTCTCTCTCTCACTCTCTCTGTACCTCTACGTCAGAACGGGCGTTTACTTGCTTCTCTGTCTGTCTTTATATATTTCTGTGTCTGACTATGTGTGTTTGTAGGTGTTTCTCTCTCTCTCTCTTTCTCTGTATCTATATGCCTGATTGACTGTGTGTTTCTCTCTCTCTCTCTCTGTACCTGGGTGTTCGAGCGGGATGTATGCTTGTCTCTGTGTCTATCTTTATGTGTTTGTACGTGTGAATCTGTGTGTTGTTTCCCCCTCACTCTCATGGTCTTTTTGTGCTTGTGGGTCTGAATCTATGTGTTTGTAGGTGACTTTGTTTCTCTCTCTCTGTGCCTGTGTGTCTGAGTGGAGGTTTGCTTGTCTCTGTGTCTGTATTTGTGTGTCTGACACAATGTGTTTGTATGTGTTTTTGTCTCTTTCTCTCTCTGTGCATGAGTGTATGCGCGAAGGTTTGCTTTTAACCGTCTGCCTTTGTGTGTTTGTGTGCTTCACTCTGTGTGTTTGTAGGTGTTTTTGCCTCTCTCTTTTCTATGCCTGTGTGTCTGAACAGCTGTTTGCATGTCTCTCTCTGTGCCTATGTGCCTGAGTGGGTTTTGCTTGTCCCAGTGTCTATCTTTATGTGTTTGTATGCGTGAATTTGTGTGTTTGTATCTCTCACTCTCTGCGTCTCAGCGGGTGTTTTCTTGTTCTGTGCTGTTTGCTTCTCTTTCTTTCTTTCTCTCTCTCTCTGCATGTGTGTCTGAGCGGATGTTTGCATGTCTGTCTCTGTGCCTATGTGTCTGAGTGGGTGTTTTCTTCTCTCTCTTTCTCTTTGCCTATGCGTCTGAGCGGGTGTTTGCTTGTCTCTCTCTCTATTTGTGCCTGTTTGTCTGAGATGGTGGTTGCTTGTTTCTCTGCCTGTCTTTGTATGTTAGCGTGCCTGACTGTGTGTTTGTAGGTGTTTTTTGACTCTCTATCTCTCTCTCTACCTGTGTGTCTAAGCGGATGTTTGCTTGTCTCTCTTTATCTCGGTGCCTATATGTCTGAGCAGACGTTTGCTTGTCTCTGTGTGTTTGTGTGTCTGACTTTATGTGTTTGATCTTCTCCTAAATACCTCGCTCTTTATTCTAAAGTATTTTTAACTATTCATTCAACAGCCTTTGTGATTCAGGGGTCATTCTTAAAGAAATGGGACAAAATTAAAGTTTTAGTTTGAAGAGTGAGGTATTAACGAGGGGACAATTCTCCTCATATACATAATAAGAATATACGAATATAGAAGTTCTTTACGTAAGTTAATTTGTAAGCTAGGTATATTTTTTACTAATAAAAACGTTCATAATAAATTAAAAGTTCTAGTTGCCTTTTTAAGTAACCAAAAAATTGGAGGGCAACTAGGCTTCCTCTCCCAACCTTTTTCTCAAAATCGTCTGATCAAAAGTCGTCTAAGAGAAAGCCATTTAGCAAAAAAAATTAATACGCAAATTTCGTACCCCCGCTCTTTACGCTAAAGTTATTTACTGTTTTATAAAGTAGAACTGAGAGAAAGAGTCAAACTTTAGCGTAAAGAGCGGGGCGTTGAGGAGGGAACAGCTCTTTTTATACACAGAGTAATTTCTGTTCGTTTCAAGTTTTGAACTCGGTCCTTACTTTCAGTTAAAAAAATAGTTTTTTTATTCAATCAGATTAAGGATCGGATGGGAATTACGGATACTTGCCAACTATTATATTAATAGATTAGACAAAAACAACTAAATTGGTTGTTACAAGCATAACAAGATAGAAAAAAGAAATGCTTAAAATTTGAATAGTTGAATTTTATCATTTAATGACGAAAGAAAATTACAAAAACATGTTATTTTCAATAAAGTATCAAATGATACTATGCTTTAGGATGGGGGGTTGAGAGTAGTTGTATTAGCAGCTTATATACGTTCCCAGTTTAACTTTTCTATTCATGGTGTTTTTATCCCCATTTTAAGTTTCACATTTCACATGAGCTAATTTTTGCTCATTTTAAGTTTCGAATTTGCTATTTGCTTTTAATGGATTTTTTTTTTCATTATGGGCATAACCACACTAAGATTATGAAATTCTATATTGAAATATTGGCTTTCTAATTGTAACCACACTTTCAGAAATCCTTAAAGATCAGTTCTGGGGAAAATCAAACATCATTTATGAAAACTATACTTAAAGTGTTTCTATGCATCTATATTGCAATTTTAGTCTCTTTTTTACAATCAGCAGTCTCAAAAATCTTTCTGAAACCTACCTATAACGGAATCTTAAGAAACCTGGATAATTATTCGCACTTTTATTTATAAAGCAGGTTGAACCAAAAAGCAATGGCAATTTTATGAATAAAAGGGCTTTGATTAACTTTGTATCTATCTTCCAGGAGCCACAAAAAGTTATCCAGGCACGAAAAAAAATTAAGTAGGCAAAAGGTAATATTTAATAAACGTATATGCATGCCATTCTTTATAAAAACAGATCAGGAATTAAATAAAAACACGAGTTTTTTCAGCTGTTAGTTTTTTCAAGTAAGGGGCAACACTAGAACTTAGAACAATCAGAGATCATTACGTACATGGGAGGGTTTGCCCCCACCTTAAGACCTCACTTTTCACGCTAAAGTTTGGCTGTCTGTCCCAGTTCTTGAAGAACTACTCCAGAAAAACAAGGGTCGGACAGTTAGAATAATAAGAAGCTCCTTCAAAAGTCCTAAAAAACGTTAGCGTGAAGAGGAAGGCATTAAAAAATCCCCATGGAACATCTCCACAGACAAAATTGAGTTGGTAAAGAGAAAGTAAGGCAAACAAAAAGAATCATAAATAGGAATCCTATGAAATTATCTGTTGTAGAATTTCCCCTGGGAAGCTCACCCCCAGAAATTTACCTTCCCAAGGTAAACTCTCCCAATGGTAACCCAACCCTAGTTCAAAATCTCCCCCTCCCCAAAAATAAGTGTTTGTATACTTCCCAATAGCATTTACTGTACAAAAACAATGGGCAAATTTCACAACTTTTCCTTTGGTAGTGGGGGGTCGTGTTACCCCTAAGGGTATAATTATTGGGTCTTTCAACTATTTTGAACAAAATGGATATTTCAAATTTTGATAGGACGTCTTTGAGGGGAAAAAGGGCGTGGAAGGGGGCTAGTGCCCTCCAATCTTTTTGGTCACTTAAAATGAACCTTAGAACTTTAAGTCCCTGTTTTATTCCACCCTCTTCCGACCTTCTAGAAAACTTATTTCGATACGATCACCCCTGAAGAAAAAAACACGCATCCGTGATCATTCTTCTTGCAAAAAAGGGCAAAATTTCATATTTTTGTATATTGGAGCTTGAAACTTCTACAATAGGGTTTTCTGATACGCTGAATTTGATGGTTTGATTTTCATTTAGATTTATTGACTTTCAGGTGGTGTTTCTACCCTTTTTTGAAAATCAGCCACGTTTTCTTAGGCTTATAGTTCTCTAATCCATTGAATATGATAGTGAGATTTTCAATAAGATTCCATGACTTTTGGGGGATGTTTATCCTTTTTTTGAAAATATGGCAAACTTTCTGAGCCTCGTAAAATTGATGGGTAGAATTACACTTATTGTTTTCTATGAGGGCTGATGCTTCCTCATAAACGCCCCGCTCTTTACGCTAAAGTTTTTTACTGTTTTAAAAAGTAGAGTTAAGAGAAAGAGTCAAACCTTAGCATAAAGAGCGGGGCGTTGATGAGGAAGCAGCCCCTTTCATTTACGAAGTAATTTCTGTTCGTTTAAAGTTTTAATGCCGCTCCTTACTTTCTGTTAAAAAAACTTGTTTATTTTTATTTTTCATAACTGTGCCGATCCTATATATAAGGACTTCGAAAAACCGTGATTACAAACAGGAAAAAGCATACGGCTTTTTCTTTTTTGGAAAAGTAAGAGACAAACCTTAAAGAATCAGGCAAAAAACTAAGTGCCTGCCATCAATATTCCCAAGATCGTAACTACTGAAATACAAACTTTGGTCCTTTCATTTCACGGGTGCGATTTTTTTTTTCGTTTTTTTTTTACCAGGAGCGATCGTGTCAAAGCAGAGGTTATTTTGGAACAGTTCTAGTTCTACTATCGGTAAAATTCTAGTTGAGTGACTTCTTGCTATCTCAGAAAGGGGTTAGGTTAGGAAAAGCAAATTTCAGGGATGGGTCTACAGGCTAAAGTATATCCCGGGAAGGTGTTTTAAAGTACCTACCTCCACTCCTTCTCCCTCTAAGGAGCCCCGAAATTCACCTACCTGACAGGTCTATACCTATTGAAATTTTGACAAAACAACATTTTACCTTAATTTTCAGTTACCAGTTGCTTTTTCTCTGCCTTTACCTCTGAAAATGCAATTCCTGTTATTTGAGTAGAATTCTGAGCCATATCAATAATTTTTTCTTCAAAATTTAGGAAATGTATTTGTATATCTTTAAAACCTTATAAACCGGGATTGAGCAAAGTTGAAGCCGAAGCCTCAAAACATTACTGACGTCACACAGTCCATGGAATAGAGATACGCACTTTACTAGTTAAACCAAAAAAAAAAAAATTGGTTCCAGGCGACAATTACAACTTTAAACTGAGAGATGAAGTGAAATTATTGTATTTAAGTTTATAGGAATTACTCTAGTTTCAATTCACAAATCAAGTTTTTTGTTAATATTCCTAAAAGAATTCCTGCATTCTACATAACTATATATACATATTTTTATAATGTTAAAAATGACACTTTTTACTACAGTGTTATAGAAAAGGTAGTTTTTCGTAAACAAATCTTTCTTTTTCTATCTTGCCGAAAGATAAGCGTGCATAAATATTGCATTCACTTTTTACGTCATATATGGTTATAACCTATATGATTATAACGTCATTCATCAAGCTTGTACACGAAAATACAGTTTTTCTTGTGAAAATTGATTCAATTTTAAGAACTTTTTTATTTTTAATAATTATGAAAGGCGCTAGATATAGCAATTTCCTTTAAAATGAGCCATTAAACAGCTCTCTCTGATTTTTCAGTGCCCAGATAGCCGAGGAGAAAGAAAAACGGAAAAAAAGATATATTTGTTAGTATTGGACGTGATCATCTCTTACGAGGTTGCTAGCTACTGCTGCAACCTGGATACCCTTTTCAAATTAACTCTATCAATCCTTTATACAGCTGTGCAAGCCTATACTATAGTTAAGTTGCCTATACAAGTTACTATAGACAAGAGTTCGTTTTTTATTATAACTGTTTACAACCTAAGATTATGACGTCAGCGATCAATCTTGTACATGAAAAATGGAGTTTTTGTAAAAAATGATTAAATTTTAAAAATTATTTTTTGTAATTACAAAAGGTTTTTAACCCCATCAATTTCCTTAAAGTGAGCCATTAAACAACTCTCTACTATGTTCCGGTGCCCCGCTATCTGAGGAAAAGAAAAAAGATGCCGTATATGCAGGGCCCTGACTTCTAACAAGTCACGCGAGAATGCATCATCCTTAACATAGGTAAGCAGTCTCCTGTTAAATAACATACAGGTGTACTATACTATCACGTGACATACTGGTATACTATATTATTACGTGACATACAGGTGCGCATAATCAATAACACCTGCTGGCTGTCGTCGGAATGGAATGGTCGGAATGGGGGATGTGCGTCGTGGAATGGTAGGCTATGTGTGTCGTGGAATGGTTGGATATGTATGTCGTCGGAATGGTGGGATGCGTGTCGTGGAATCCCTTATTAGGTAACAATTAGGTTTAATATGCCATTACAGATGTATTACAGTATTGATTAAGACCCAGCTGCGCGTAATAGCGTCTTGAGGGATTAGTGGCTCCAATAGTACACCCCATATCTGTCTGCCCGGGTCTAAAAGGCGGTCACTACTTAAAAGTTCAGTAGAGGATTAATTTTATAGGAAATTAAGAGATCTAGTGCCGTTTAAAGTAACAAAAATATTGGAGGATAACTAGCTCCCTCCCATGCCCCTTTTATCCCCCAAGGTCTTCCAATCAAAATTTTGAGATACCTATTTTGTTGAAAACGGTCCTTAGAAAAAGGAATTTTTTTTAAAAGTGCTTAAAAACTTTGGGGTGAAGAGAGGTGTATTGAGGGGGAGGTATTCCCCTCATACATGGGACAGTTTTTGCTCGTTTTTAATTTTAATATTGCTCCTTACTTTCAGTTGAAAAACTTATGTTTTTATTATTTATAGTTCAAGTGAGCTGGATCAAACTGCATTTTGTACAAATTATCTTTTGATATAAAGTCGTTCAAACGACTGCTTAAGCTGAAACACGTAAACTGAATAGAAAATAGATTGCTTCAAATGAAAATTTCCTTCAAACTGTTTTTTTTATGTTTGAAAGGAATGGATTGAAACGTAAAAAAACAGTTACGAGAATAAGGTCTTTTATAATAGTTTGACAAAATGAATTATCACAAATATATTGTCTATAAAATATATTAGCTTTATGTCCCTAATCACGCCATCAGGAGTCCTTATATATCAGTTTTGGGGAAATCAAACATCATTTATAAAAACTATACTTAAATTGTTTCTCTGCATCTATGTTGCGATATCAGCCTCTGATTTAGGATCAGCAGTCTGAAAAATCCTTCGGAAACCTTCCTATAGCGGAATTTTAAGAAACCTGGATAATTTTTCACAATTCTCAGCTTTTCATTATAAAGCAGGTTGAACCAATAAGACCCAATGGCGATGTTTATAAATAGAACGACTTTGATCAATTTTGTACCTATCTTCCGGGAGCAAATCAAGAGTAATTCAGGCATAGAAAAAAAAACAAACAAAATAAGTATGTGGAAGGTAATATTTAATATAGGTGCACGCTTGTCATTCTCTTTATAAGAGTGTTAACACATGCATATAAGAACTTAAAAACCTTCAAGAGTTATTCCCTTTTTCCCAAAACATTGCGTTAAAGTTTGTTGTTTCATTCCATTTCGAGGTGTGTATTCAACAACAGCATTTTCATAAACATCTCCAAATTTGGTTATTTCTTTTATACACTTAATTCTTTTTTCAATTAAGTAAATGACTTTTGCTACGTATGACAACTTAAGATCCTTCCGGGGATGCTTCGTCAGACCAACTGATATGATACTCTCCTCCTTGGTATTCTGGACGAAGCCAAACAATACATGGACCAGGCCGGAAACAAATGCTTTTGCTCGAGAAAGTGAAAATCAGGACCTTTCATTTGAATGTATATTCTAGTAGCTTTGAATTTACCAAAGGAATTTGTGCATAAAGATTTTCTGTGCATAAAGGAACAAATTATTTGCCTTCCAAATGTGTTAGTTTTTGAATTGTATGCCTATTCTCCTAATTCCAGGTTTTACTGTACCTATTTCTCTGAAAATTCAACAGAATTCCTCAAACGTTTATTTGATATGTTTTGATTTAGCACAGTAAGATAGCAATTTTAATGACCAACGTTTAACTATTTAGGACCATTTTCTTTATAATCTCTGAGTGATCCCGATTCGAAAGAGATACAAATGTCCATTTAAACGGATTTGGACAATAGAAGAGGCGGCGTTCAAGGGGTAAAGGCACTTTGGACCCTCTAATCATTAGCGACATTCCTTTCATAACTCTGATTAAAAACAAGGTGGACTATTAATGACATGTTATGTGAATACGCGCTTGTTTACATTTACGGTTTATGTATTTGAATTCTAGCCTCAGATTTGTAATGAATCAGCTCAGAAATCCTTAAATATCGTATTTGGTGGCAAATTACATTAAGATTGGCCGCCTTGCCCTTTTACGGGTATCCTACTAACATAAGGACTATGACGAAATACCGTATTGGTTACAGCTAATGTATTGCGCTGACAAATTGCAGCAGTCTATTGCTATTGCTCTTTTTCTCAATTACGCCCCATCAGCTCGAGTTAGGATACCATCTATCCCTACTTGTGCCAGCCTGTGTATTGTAGTTCTTTAATAGTACTAAATTTCTACCAGAGATACTTTCGACTTGTTCATACACCTTTATTGTGTTGCGGTACTTAGGTTTTGTCCTGTTTTTTTTTTCTATGTCGCCAATTTCGGCTGATCGGGAGATATAAGTTAGGGTCAAATTTATGCAATTTCTCAGGAGGTCAAACTGGACCTCAAACTGGATTGATGAATCCAACACAACATTCTAAAGAGCTAGGTAGAATTTTTCGATGGCCCCAACAGGTTTGTTTTTGCTGGTCGTTGAGCTAGAGCCTAGAACATGCTCTAGAACCAGCTTTATAGTCTGTGCAGAGAGAACTATCGAAAGTTGTTCCATAGAGCTTTTCGTATTTACTGTCAAATGGAAAACTCCTTTTTAGTTGGCAAGCAGGGTGCCATCAGTTTTAAATTGAGTATTTGAGATCTCACAAAGTCGTTTATAATTTTTAGCCAAACAATCAAGCAGCCATACAATAAAGGATGGATAATAAATGAAGGAGCATGCTCGATTGGCCGATTAGCGAAAACATTTTACTAAAATAAGAAACGGAAAATTTAGATATACAAAATTGAGCCTTCCCCTAAGGTTACAAACACACTGCCCTCTACCGGTACTAATACTACTGCTTCGCCATTTCTGTTGGTAATTTCAGTGGAGTTTGTCATTTCATTTTCTTCCTCCATGCAAAGCCAGAGGAATTGTGTTACACATACACAATACCAGGCAAACGTGGTCGAGGTATAAGGGTGGAGGACTGTAGTTAGGCTAACTACAGTCCTGAGGCTAAGGGTGGTAGACTGTAGCTAGCCTAGCACAAGTTAGGACTATAAAATTTATGATTGATTCTACAGGGATTGATCACAGAATCTTGATTCATTGTGTGATAGCTCACCGCAAAAGCAACCAAAAACAGAAAGAACCTAATTCACTTTAAATTCGGTAGACGGGTAGATACAGTGAAGAAGACTGGTTTCTAGAAAATTCTAATAACTGAACTTTACGGTCCATGTACAAACCAATTTAGCAAAGTTGGAGGAATCACTGACTTTAATAATTGTGAATCCCTCTAACCCCCAACAATCCAAAAGGTATCATTTCAAAATAGATTTACTGTGACCCTCCAGTGGTTTAGATTGCAAGTGTATAACCCTGTTCCAAAGAAGATACCACGTGCCAACCTTCCTTTGAAACAGTTGGCGGTGGGAGGGATAGAATTCGTTCAATATATTCCTCAAATCACTGAAATCAAAACCTTTACATTCAGCAGTGGAAGTGGCAAATATGATTGTTACAGGGATAAAATTCCCACTCTTTCCCTTCAATAATACATTTAAAAGTCTGCGTGATTCCGGGCCAAACAAATTGTAAATCACTGAAACGTAGGTTGTACCAAAAAGTCAATGAGGGATGTTGATAGGACCAAAGGTCCTTTTTATGCCTTTAATAATGCAGACTAAAAGTCTGTTTCATTTGTCTAATTGTTTCTATCTACTTGCGCTTCAAATAAAGCAAAATATGCCCATCTTTCTGCTAAAACGCTGACGAGGTAAGGTTTCCACAAAGCTTACCTTTCGGAGGAATAGTTCTTGACAAGTTGCAATCCTTTTTGGGATCTGTAAAATGCTGATCTTTGAAAAATTATATTTTATTACTTAAAGCAGATTATTTCATCTACGGGGGCCAAATAAATTACCTAGAAGTCGTGCTTAGCTCCCCTGGTGCTAGTTTTCTCCTAAAACAGATAAACTTACTAATGGGAAACAGAGATAGAAATTATAAAAAGAGAAGCATTTTTGCATCCATTGGGGTAACAGCTATACCAAGCTGAATACTTTTCGTATTTAGAGCATGCCTTCTACAACTGCTCGATATCTATCTTATAAAGTGTTAGTAATCAACATTCAAATTTGCTATTTAACAAATAAAAGTTAAAATCCGAAACAAAATAAAAATCTAAAATCTTTCGTTTACCACCAGTTCTTTTTCACGTTTTTTGGCCATTATTTGGCACCACCAGAGCTGAATTTTTCGGGCAGCTTGCATTTCTTCAGAAAGATTTGTCAGTCTTACACACAGGAAACCAATGAAGGCAGCAATTACAGACTTCTCAGGCAAGGTTTGAATCACATCAGAAGCAACGAGAAGAGGAGGAACTCCCCCAATGGCACGAAGCTGAAAAAGAATAAAAAGATATGCGATCAAGTAGAATTTAGAACAACTAATGACTTAGCAAACATTCAATTTACAAACTATATTTTGATTTGCTATACACTTCACCTAAACAGTTTAAAATCTGCATACAATAATATTGAGCATTGATTTTCACAATAACTTGACACAGACGGAGAAGGGATTTCCATTTACTTATAGTATCCTTACTCTTCTACAGAATTAGTAACCCCCTCTTCCCAAATGAACCCCTGATGCACTGGATTTTGATGTAGAAAGAAATATATGTATTTGTTTACTACAATAGATTAAGTAATGGTGAGCATGTAAATGTTTAAAATGGAATAAAAAAAATGCAAGGAGCTACAAAAAGCAACAATAAAAATCCAAAGTAGGAAGTAATATTTTATGATAAGTACGTTAAGATACAGGGAAACGTCAATTAATAGATTAAACGGTTATTCATAATGACGAATAAGATACTACAGAAATAAATGACGATATCTTTACCAAAACTCTAAAAAACGAAATTTCGATACCAATAATTACATCAGAAGAATTGCATTTTAATGCTGATTTTAAATATATAAGTTCCATCAAGTTTAGTTTTACCCATAAAGAGTTACGAGCCTGAGAAAATTTGCCTTATTTTAGAAAATAGGGAGAAACACCCCTTAAAAATTACAGAATCTTAACGAAAATCACACCATCAGATTCAGCGGATCAGAGAACCCTAATATATAAGTTTCAAGCTCCTATCTATAAAATGTGGAATTTTGTATTTTTTGCCACAATACAGATCATGGATGCGTGTTTATTTGTTTTTTTTCCAGGGGTGATCGTATCGACCCAATGCTCCTAGAATGCCAGGACAGGGCTCATTCTGACGGAAATTAAAAGTTCTAGTGCCCTTTTTAAGCGACCAAAAAATTGCACCTAGACCCCCTCTTACGCTCATTTTTTTTCAAAAAATCAGCGGATTAAAATTTTGAGATAGCCATTTTATTCATCATAGTCGAAAAACTTAATAACTATGTCTTTGGAGACGATTCACTCCCCCACGGTCCCCGTGGGAGGGGCTACAAGTTACAAACTTTGACCAGTGTTTACATATAGTAATAGTTATTTGGAAGTGTACAAACATTTTCAGGGGATTTTTTTTGTTGAGGGGAGGGGTTGAGGGGAGGGAGTTATGTGGAGGAAACTTTCAATGGAGGAAATTGTCATGGGGGAAGATAATTTCCATGAAGGAGGCGCAGGGTTTACTAGCATTTTTAAAAAAAAGAATGGAAAAATAAATATGAAAAAGTTTTTTCAACTGAAAGTACGGAACAGCATAACAGAACAGACAGAAATTTTAAACAAAAAGAAACTAATACACATATGAGGGGTTCACCTCCTCCTATTACCTCGCTCTTTACGCTAAAGTATTTTTAGTAATTTCAACTATTTACTCTACGACCTTTGTGATTCAGGGATTGGGACAAAATTTAAGCTTTAGTGTAAAGAGCGAGGTATTGACAAGGGGGAGAACCCCCTCTTACACGTAGTAAAAACACACGAATACAGAAGTTCGTTACGTAAGTTAATTCGTAAGTTACGTATATTTTTACTAATAAAAACGTTCGTAAAAAAATAAAAGTTCTAGTTGCCATTTTCAGAAACCAAAAAGTTGGAGGGTAACTAGGCCTCCTCACCCGCTCCTTTTTTCTGAAAATCGCCCGATCAAAACTATGAGAAAACCATTTAGCCAATAAATTAATATGCAAATTTCGTTTTAATTATTCATGTGTTAAGAGCCAAAATCGAAATATGCATTAATTCAAAAATATTCAGATATTAAATATAAAAAAAAACAAGTTTTTTTTAACTGAAAGTAAGGAGCGACATAAAAACCTAAAACGAACAGAAATTATTCCGTATATGAAAGGGGCTGTTCCCTCCTCAACGCCCCGCTCTTTACGCGTTTTTACTGTTTTAAAAAATACAGCTGAGAGAAAGAGTCAAACTTTAGCGTAAAGAGGGGAGCGTTTAGGAGGGAACAGCCCCTTTCATATACGGAGTAATTTCTGTTTGTTTTAAGTTTTAATGTCGCTCCTTACTTTCAGTTAAAAAAACTTTTTTTTTTAAATTTAATCACCAACAATACATAGATGAAAAATGGCAGTTTGAGGGCAGCTTTTCAAGTCCGAACAATCTTTATCAATTTAAATGGGATCTAAAGAGAATAACAAGACTTTCAGAGGTCAAGATTGTCAGGTCTCTTTTGAAATGGGTTATTTTGGATTATTGGAATGTTGTCCGGCGGGAATACCTTGACCATTTGCAATAATTTTGCAATTGTATTATGGAAGTTCTTAGACTCTGAGTTATGGAGTTTACCGATGACATTATAGCCCTCATTTTTCCAGGCTTCGCAAATCTTGTAATAATCAGACTGTGCAACTATTTTGGAGTCACTAATTTGTCCTTCTTTATAGAGCCTGTCGCTCCTTAATTAATGCCACAGCGTCACGGGTAATTCATGGCTTTAATTGGGAATTTATTAATGCGTGTTTCTATAGAAAGACGTCACAAGACAATTCGTGAAGTCTGAGAGAAAATACTTTAGGCATTACTTCAGAATCTATCATATGTGAGATGCGTGACGAAGTACAAGAGCAAAGTTGCTTTAAATTCTCAGAGGCTACAGGAATCATAATTAAATTTGGTTGAGGAGCACATGAGCCAGAATAGAGGGATTTGCAATTATTTAGGACGCCGGCAGGGGCCCGACATGTAACTCCTCCCCTCTCCCCAGGAAAAAAGGGAAGAAAATAGAAAACATTGCTCTGGAACTCCCCTTATTCTCAACATCTAACTTCTCTACTCTCCCCTGGAAAAAGGGACGGAAATAGAAAATATTACTTTGGGACTTAGTTCGCAATGGGCCCTCCCCTTATCCTCAACATGTAACTCCTCCACCCTCCCCTGAAAAAAAGAAAAGAAAATGGAAAACATTACTTCGGGACTCCCCTATCCTCTTATCTCGAAACTAAGATATTTCCATTTTGATTAAGATATTAAAATACAAACTGAAGTGATAGCAGCCATAGTTCGTCATTTCCTACTAGCACTCATTAATTTCCATTGTCTGTTTGGTCAGTTGTCAAAATAAAGTAGTACTCTAAAATTCCAATACGCTCATCTAAGCAATTGAAAAAAAAAATTAATGAACCTTCTCTAGAAGGAAATGTTCTACTCAATGCTTGAGTCGTAATCAGGCTGATGACAAATAAAATATTTATTTTCAATGCATAAATCATTTTCAATAAGTTGAGCACAATACAAAGTGGATGTTTCTTTTTAGTTTAGCTTCCACTAATTTTACCACAGCAAACTTTTAAATTATGGGATACATTAGAAATACCCCATCCAACCCCCCGAAACAAGTTGAGAACCTCCAAAACAGAATTCTCCATGTACCCCTGCTTTTCGTACCATAGTATTAACTTTCGTCATTTTGTATTACGTAAGATAAAACGGAAATATTAGGTAAAATAAAAAAAAATTAATCTGTTGATAAAAAGAATTTAAATAAATTTGAACGAAAATTGACTGAATAAAGAAGTAGTACAAATCCACTATTTAAATTTTTAGACATGAATAGATTATTTATTTCAGTTAATCTTCGCATTGCATCTCCCCTTTGACGAAATTACATTAAAAAACTAGTTTTTTTTTAAACTGAAAGTAAGGAGCGACATTAAAACTTAAAACGAACAGAAATCACTCCGTATATGAAATGGGTTGTCCCCTCCTCAACGCCTCGCTCTTTACGCTAAATTTTGACCCTTGGCCACAATTCTATTTTTAAAACAATTAAAAACGTTAGCGTAAAGAGCGAGGCGTTGAGGAGGGGACAACCCATTTCATATACGGAGTAATTTCTGTTCGTTTTAAGTTTTAATGTCGCTCCTTACTTTCAGTTAAAAAAAACTAGTTTTTTTTTATGTAATTTCTGAACGTTTTTGAATTAATGCATGTTTGATTTTGGCTCTCCACACACAAATTATTAAAATGAAATTTGCTTATTAATTCCTTTTTTGGCTAAATGGCTTTCTCTTAGTTTTGATCAGACGATTTTGAGAAATAAGGGGTGGGGAAGGAGGCCTAGTTGCCCTGCAATTTTTCGGTTACATAAAAAGGCAACTATAAATTTGAATTTTTAACGAATGTTTTTATTAGTAAAAAATATACGTAACTTAAGAATTAACTTACGTAACAAACTTCTATATTCTTAAATTTTTATTATGAATATGAGGGGGTTTGAACCCTCGTTAATACCTCGCTCTTTGCACTAAATCGTAAGTTTTGTCCCAATTCTTTAAGAATGACACCTGAATCAGAAAGGCCGTTGAAATTACTAAAAATACTATAGCACAAAGAGCGAGGTATTTATCTCCTCCTAAATACCTCACTCTTTATGCTAAAGTATTTTTAGAACCGCTCATATGCGTAATAATCTCTGTTCGTTTTAAGTTTCAATGCTACTCCTTACTTTCAATTGAAAAAACTTTTCCATGTTTATTTTTTCATTGTTTTTTTTATAGTAATTTTAGAAAATCCTGCGCCCTTTTCATTGAATTTCTGTTCCACCATGACATATTTCTCCAAGGAAAGACCCTCAACCCCACCCCCAAAACCAAAAAAAATCCCTGAAAACGTCTGTACACTTCCCAATAACCATTATTATATGTAAACACTGGTCGAAGTTTGTAACTTGCAGCCCCTCGCCCAGGGACTGTGGGGGAGTAAGTCATTCCCAAAGACATAGTTATTATGGTTTTTGACTATGCGGAACAAAATGGCTATCTCGAAATTTTGATCCGTTGACTTTGGAGAAAAAATGAGCATGGGAAGGGGCCTAGGTGCCCTCCAATTTTTTGGTCACTTAAAAAGGGCACTAGAACTTTTCATTTCCGTTAGAATGAGCCCTCTTGCGACATTCTAGGAACCACTTGGTCGATACGATGACCCCTGGAAAAAAAAATTCTTCTGGCAAAAAATACCAAATTCCACATTTTCATAGATAGGGGCTTGACATTTTTGCTATAGGGTTCTCTGATACGCCGAATGCGATGGTGTGATTTTCGTTAAGATTCTATGACTTTTAAGGGGCGTTTCCCCCTATTTTCCAAAACAAGGCAAATTTTCTCAGGCTCGTAACTTTTGATGACAAAGACCAAATTTGATGAAACTTATATATTTAAAATCAGCATGAAAATCCGATTCTTTTGATGTATATTTTAGCATCAAAAGTCCGTTTTTTAGAGTTTCGTTTACTATTGAGCCAGGTCGCTCATTGCTACAGTTCGTTACCTCAAACTGTTTGACTACTGATGTTAGCTTAGACTTACTTTTTTCATACGTCTCTGAGAGGTCAAGACAATCAGTGTCTTTCTCTTTTTATTTTCGTCGTAAATAGAAGTTCAGGTTTCTATAAAGTCAATTTTAAATTGTCCAAAGATCTTTATTCTAAAGTGTATAGTATTTGCTTAAAACTTTTGACCTCCATGGATCTCAATTAACCTTACGCAACCAGTTTGTCTCGGCTGTGTTAGCTGTTCCACCTAATTTGACTCTTCTAACAAATGGACTCTACCAAACCAAGGATATCTGCATAAAAATTTTAGAAGTAACTTGACCCCCTCAACTAACAACTATTTAATGGGCTAACAGCAACAACGCAAGGAATTTCGCTACATTAAACCAAAAATTTTATTGCAGATAGGTTCAGGAGATTGTTGCGTGCAAGTTCTTTGTTTTCACTACCCATAGTCCCTGCTAGGATCTACATATCCTTTTGCACTGGTATTACTAAGAAAAGGCAGAAAATGTAATAGGTGCAGGATCTACAAACAAATTTGTATCCAGGCCTAAATCCCGCCTTTTGGCGGTCCAGCTAGTAGCCACAATTATTTTGTTATTAGTTCTTGCTTTTCCCAATTTTGAACAACGTTTTCTGCAAAGTAAGAGCTCAGAGTGATAAGTGAAGTGGTATCAAGCGATAGAGATGGCATGAACAGTTCTAGATTGCAAAATTGCGTTCCGGATAAAACCATTTTGATTGATTGTTAAGACAAAACTCAGGTAAATCAAGTACGTCATTCCATGGGAGAGGAGCCGGGATCCTCTTGACTCCCTAGAAATCGCTCCAAAACGTAGGAAGGGCTGCGTGAAGAAATGGTGACCATGCAGGTTTTTAGTATTTAGTTTTGGTGAGATGGGTTTCTTATTTAAAAGATAAATATTTATCTCTTGTTATTTATTTAAGAACACGAAACACTAAAAAAAAAGAATAAAAGAAAAAAGAAGTGTATCTTGATGCCCTGCTGACTGATTAAGACGACCCAAAACAAGAACAAACATAACAAACGATTTAAAATCAAGAAAAAAAAAAACTTTTTTCAAGACAGAGCACTTCCTTTTGTAAGAGAAAGAGAGACACCCAGACACATACAGAAAATTCAGTTTTATTGGCGAATCAATAATAACCATCTTGGTTTTTTTTTTTTAGTGCATCGTTTACATTTAATTTACATGGCTATGCAAGTTTTAAAATGGTTTCTCATAAAATTATTTGTTCATTAAAAATTCCGCTCCCCATTCCCATTGTATTTATCATTGAAAAAAACGAAAACAACCTTGAATTAGAAAATCTTTCCGTAAATACCAAAACGGATTTAAAAACATAGAAAGGATGGAAATTTGTGTTACTTACCTTCTCTGAAAAAAGCTCAAAGTTTTTCATTTCGTTTTTCACCAAATTATTCAATGTTGTCGAATCAGGCTTAATTACTTTACGTATGGCAAACGAGCATGTATCTGAAAGCTGAAAAAGTAGAACAAGACTAGAGTCAACTCAAAAATTCAAATTAATCCTAAATTGGTAAAACTTCCAAATTTAAGCATTATTTTTTTGGACATTTTTTTCAAAAATCTCACCCATTCTTTTTCTTTCGTTTTTTATTCAGCTACCAAAACATGAGCTAAAATTTAGAAAAGAACTCATCGTAACTTGAAAAACATAAGCTATAGTGATTTGGGATGGCATGAAAAGTGGGATAAAAAAGAAAAAAAATACTACAATTACAAACAGAAAAGGGGTGATCCATTAAACAGGTAAAATCTCAGTATTTGAAAGTTCAAACCATTTTTCAGGTTCAAATACGCTTATCATGCCTTAGAAAAATATAACCAAACTAAGTTGAAATGACAATTTTTTTATTCTTTGACTGCAAAATAATCGGTATATGTTAAATTCTTCTTGCTATACATGTAATGGTCAAGGATCAGGATAGACCTTCCCTGAGACATAACCTCTGTTACAGGAAGCTGATTAGTATGAATTTTATATTTATTTAAAAACTAAATACACTTTTTTGAGTGCCTAAAAGGAGACAGGTAGTTTTTTGAAGAGTTGGAAAATAAGTGCTGGCTCATAACAACATATAGCACAATACACAATCCTAGCACCTATCACCTAGCACCAATCCTAGCACAACATAGCACCGTTATCCTAGGAACTTATTAGATTTACAGCCTTTGTGAATTTCAACATGTAAGCATTGGCTTAGAGAGCTGAGCTTTTAGCCTAGGTGGGAATTAAACGTCCAAGCTCAACTTTTTATCTGAAAGGTTCAATATCTACAAATTAACTTTTACCTCTTAACCCATTTTACCTATTAATTTTTACCTAATTTTAACTCTTAAAAACCAACGTTTCCGTAACAAGACTGGAGCCGCAACTCCCTTATCACTCATACTGCACAATTAATCGAAATGCATTCCTCCAAAATATTAAGAGGTCAAATGTCAAATCCTACTTCCATATCCTTCTGAAGCACCTTTCATAAAAATTTCTAAAATGTGGAACGGAAATGTACTTTTTAGGCACCCTCCCAAAAACCTTCACTGACCACTAAACAAAGAGCTGATGCACAAGTGAGCACTCTATAATTGGTAGCATATTGAGCAAACTGTCTATTATAACTGTGGATTTTTTATGGACTTCATATACCCTGAGAACAAATTCACCACAGTGCGACTGTATGTCCTCTGAAACTGACAGCCTCCAACAGAAGGTGAATACTTTTGATAGTTGTAAGCCAATTAGTTATCTCGGGACTTCTACTCTTCAACCTTTGGCCTGTTATATATGGATGTCAAATTGTAAGACGCTAACTCAATTGGCAATCCGGACTCTCGCTTTGGAATCTGACATCGTGAAGAGATGCGCATATTTTATAATCTGTATTGTAAAACATCACCACAATCGAATAGTATAAAGAAATCAAATGTTTGTGTAACAAATAAGAAGGTGGATTTTTTTTTTACAAATTATAATAATCCAAAGTGACCCTTCCCCCCCAAGAAAATCGCACCTCATTTATTCTTAAGTTCCACAAGGATGATAACATGAAATATTGAAGACAAAATTAGAAAAAAAGAAACTAGCTGTATAGTTTCTTAGAAAAAAGATTTCCATCGTCTTGAAGAAAACAAAATATACATATATTGTAAGCTTTTGAATTTTCTACAATTTGACAATCACAGCAGCAAAAGAAGTAAAATAACAATGATAATTATAGTTCGGTGCTTATATTACAGCTGTACTTACATTTCTTTGGAAGGAGAGAGTTGTCTCGTCACTGATATCGTTTCTTTGCAGAATATCTGACTGATAGTGGTAGATCAAATAGCAGAGTGCCCTTCCATCAGAAAATGATGATGCAAAGTTATAAACCTGGGGAAGAGATGAATTAAAATGAGTCCTCACAAAAATATTCTTCACTCAAATTTATGGCAAACTTAAACATACTATAAGTAAGTAATCGGATTAATGACGTTTATTGACTACTAATGCCCCTGAGTCGGCTCTGCAGTGTTTTGCTACAGCAATGTTCGATCTCTGGGTCCCGTATTACCAAGCTAAGGTCAGACCCACTGAGTCACCACAGGACATTTAAACATACTATGTTTTGATGTTGCGTGGAAATAACGGCAACAATCCAGGCCAAGACCTACCCCACTTCTTCGTACCACAAGTTTGACCCACAAATGCCCTACAACTACCTACAACTACTTATTTATTCGATTCACTAACATATCGCAACACCATGTACCCTACTCCCCCCCCACCACACAAACACATACTGACGAGTTCATTAAATATACCGTGCAACTACACCTTAAAACGCACAGTTTGCAAATAATTTCCAATTAAATAAAAGGTTAGTACGTCTTTTGTGATTGATAAGAAACTATTATTAAGGAACAAACAAGGTATGGGGTCTTAAAAGTATTTCAAGATTTTTGTAGAGTCCTATTTTTTATGTTCTAGAATCCATAAAAATTATGTTTATATTAAGAACAACAATAATCAAATGAATTCACAATTTTATGCCTCATACTTTCTCACTGTAAAAATAAACTTCCTGTGTCTTCCGATGGTAGTTTTGTACTAGAATACAATTACACATATCAGGAGGAACTAGAAACATTAAAGGCATCTTTAGGAGCTGCCCAGAGCACAGTTGCCTTAGAGATGCTAAGCTCCACTTGACGAGGTATTTTCTAGTGACGAGGTATTGCTGGTACCAAGACTGCTGTTATGCGGTAAATTTGACACTAAAGCAAGGTCATTTGCATGCGACGAGTTGCTGCTTTGTTTTTGGCTAGGACAGTAGCTAGGTGTTGGACTTTTTTCAACAGGGACAGAAGGTTGCGTTATTTTGTGACTATGTAGTTGGTCATTTAGTTGATTTATTGTTGCAGCACTTATGAGCGAGTCTCCATCAGTTTTTTTTATTTGAGTACTGAGGGAGCACTGGTTTTAACGAAAAGAAATCAACTCATGCGCCATTTTGCGAGCCTGTCGAAGGGCAATTCCAGACTGATGTCGGGAAATTTCATGATTTTTCTTGCTCACTTCCTGATAGGAAGTTTTAGACACAGCCGCAATTTTGTTGAATTCATCTTGAATGTTTGAAGCTTTTGAGTCTTTCTCAGCAATCACTTCGTTGTTATTACGAATGGTCTCACGAAGAGAGGCTACTTCCTGATTGAGCTTGACACAGTTGGTACATGGAGGGGTACTCGAAACTTTAGAACTTGACCCGGGTGCACTGTTTCTGGTGCCTCGAACACAGGTTAGATTAACTTTGGTTGCTTTCAATTTACTGAAAGTTGGGGTTACAGTAACGTCAGGGTTTGACTTAAAACTATGGGCACGGGAGTAAGCGGGACACTTGCTGCCTGACAGGAGAGGCAAAGCCAGTCAGGTTGGGCTTCACATCCCCTAACTGTTATGTTGGCAATTTGACGTGTAGCCACTGAGAGCATTTACTGCACTGAACTGTTCCTGCTGCTGCTCTTATTCTACGCTCAGAGCAAACAAATACAGCTTTTGCAGGTTTGCCCATTCTTCGGTAAATCAATAAGAAAAACAGTGGAGATCAAGTGAGAGGGGGGGGGGGGGAACTGTAATAACCGAGCCGAAAAAAAAATTGACGAGAGTGCAATGATAGGAGCGGATCTTCAACCAGTAATGACTGGCAAGGTCAGTACAGGCACTGGTTCATGCTTAAGAAAAGTCTTTACTACACTCCCGCGTTATCACTGAGAGCCTATCAATAAGTTTCGAAAATATTTACCGCGACACTTTCTCCCCGGTATCACAAGTCCATAAGTCCTGCCTATTACGTCACGGCACAGTGAAATGAATACACGTCTTTCCGCGACGAATGTAAAATGTATCCAAATTGTAAATGAATGAAACATTTCAAATGTTATTATATTTTTACTGCTCAGATTCAAGACTATAGAAAAGTGGTTCCCAACCCATTTTGGGCCATGTCCTAACAACGTATTTCTAAAATCCTGATGACCCCCACGTGATATTTAAATTTTGTTACTCAAATTTTTACATGTGTTCACCTAAAAGTTTAAAATGCCATTAACTTTGTATCTCTCTGTTGGGTCGTGTTCTGCGCATATTTTATACTGAAGGAAAATGTTATCTGAAGGCAGCACCTTTTATACAGTGTATAACGTCATTGCAATACTACCAAATACCTTTTTTGCTCTTTAAATGCACTTGAATGTTACGTCGTTCACATGAAAATGTCTTCAAAATTAGGATTATAAAGTATAACCAGGCGAATGGTGCACGTCCTGCAATGACACACCAACAGATTCCCATGTCCCACCGGTGGGAACTGCGCCTCGCACTGGGAATCAGAAATATAGAACCTTGTACTTGCTTTTGATGGTTCGTACCACTTAAAGACCTCTTTTGGTCTTACAGTCCTCACAGACAGAGGTCAATAGTGCCGATTTTCATAAATTTTCGGTATAGAATGTAATGTATCGAAAACTAAAGTTATGGGAGAAAAAAATGCAAATCTCCTCCTTTTAACTGGTAGATGGTCAAAAATATCCGACACTCTACCTTTTCAAGGAACCCTTAAAAAAATCGCCGACTTTTCTTCTCTTTATTTGATTGATGATTTGATGATTAGTTGCGAGGAAAATGCAAAATCTTTGTCGAAACTTTTATTTTATTTCAAAAAAGCTTGTTTTTTGGTGCTTCTCAAATCTCTGTAAGTTCTTTTATGCCATCAAAACCAGCGAAGAAGAATCATGGCTCGTATTGTCAATGAAGACATAAAAAATTCTTGGCTCGCCGATTTCAAAAATGTATAGAATAAAGTAGAAATGGGACTCCTTCTGTTACTTTAATTCATTTAGGTATATTTACTAGTTAAATGTATATCATTTATCCACAGAAGAATGCGAGGAGAAGTAGAAAAAGATAGGGATAAGAAACGTGTTACCTTCACACCATAATGGGCACATACTAGCTGTGTCCAAAGAAAAAGCTGTGTTGCTTTATCACCAAGTTCCAAATCTGCTTCTTTGATATCAAATGATTGGATAAACTTGAGACCAGAAGCTGCTTTGTCGTCTCCTTTGGCACGAACTCGAAGAGATTTCCTCAGATAGAGGTTTTCATTTTTCAGCTTATTGATATCAAGCAAAGGACCCAGCTATAACGAAAGCTCACAATTATTAAAATTTCCTTATATAATATGATTATTGTCCGACATGTGTCAGGGACATTTTACCAACAGAGATTACTTTTCTACATTGCTCTACTGTTCTACTATTCTACATTCTTATTACTGTTACTACTTTAATGGATATTATTACTATTATTCTACTCTATTATACTAATCGATCTCAGACTATTCTATCTCTATTATTCTACTGTTCTCTATATAGTTCTGTTCCATGTAAAAAAAAAGTGCTTTAGCTCCATTGTTTTGTTTTAATGCGCATTTTATGCATGTACATGCATTTTTAAGTCAATCACATTATTTTTTAAGCATGTACATCCATGTAGAACCAACTGACGGAGACAGTAGTGACAGATAAATTTTACATATAGTTAAAGGAACAAATAGACAAGATCCCTGGCAGAAATATTGGTGTTTTTATGGATAATTTTAATTTCTAGGTTGATAAAAACAGGGATAGAGGGTAACATATTCATGATAATCAATTTAGAACCAATAGAGTATTTTTCCATAAAATGGGCCATAAGCTAACATATTATTCACAAGATGGTAAGACGGCTAACCTTATTGATTATGTTGTTGTAAACAAAAGCCTGGCAGGATTGATGCTAGGTAATACGGTATATAAAAGTGCTGCTTCGATACTAAAAGAAGAGAGTAACATCTATTAAGGTCTAGAGATAATCTAAAACCGAAATTTGGCTGGGTAACTACCTCTTGGGAAATTTTGACATTGACTCCAGGATGGGAACTACAGAAGAATTATGCAGGAAGAACAGTGGGGAAAACAACTGGAGAGTTGACAGTTTGACAATATTAAAAACGATTAAAAATTTTCGACAATTTGAAAGCAAAGGAAGATTTGTTTTGATGGGAGGAATTAGGAAAATATGAAAATTATTAAAAAACACTAAGGCCTCAGGTGTTCATGACGTGGTAACTGAGTTTCTAAAACATAGTGGCTACGAAGTTAGAAATAAGTTACAGGAGATTATAGGTATAATTTTTCAAAAAAGGAAAGTACTTAGTGATTTTAGGAAAGTCTTAACTGAACCTGTTCATATGAAAAGTAATAAGACCGAGTGTGGTAATTAGAGAGGTATTAGCTTGATTTCTATTGGAAGTAAATTACCTAGCAAAATGATGCTCATTAGACTAAGAAACGTCGTAGAGAAAGTTTTAAGAGAAGAAAAGAAAGGTTTTAGGAAGAGGGAGAGGATGCATTAATCAAATTTTCAATCCTAGATTAATATTTGAGAAGTGCTTGAACCATTTGGTCCTTTTAGCCTTCAGTTTTATAAATTCGGAATAAGCATTAGATTTAATATATAGAAAAACTTAGTGAAGGTGCTATCCTGGAATGGCATTCCAGATAAGTATCATAAAGGGATTAGCACTAGTTACGAGAACAATATTACCCTGATAAGTTAAGGACTGTGTCTTATGATCGTTTATACAGAATATTTAATGGACTTAGACAGGTGAAGGGAACAGGCTGCTGAAGGGAACAGAATCAAATTCAAAAGTAAAACTCTTCTAAACTTATATTATAGGGAAGATCTGAGAATCTAAAACCAAAATGCAAGCAACATTAACGAAATTTTGATGATTTTGAAAGTTTGAATACAAGAAAAAATTCTAAATTAATTTTAAGATGACTACCTCCCTTAGACTAGGAATAAATGAAGGTGAAAAAGTGATATTGGGTCAGGACAGGATCGGCTAAGTGAACAGAGTGATTTACTTGGACAGTATTATTAGTAAAGATGATGAATAAAGTGAAGATGTGAAAACTAGAATTGCAAAGGTTCATGGTGTTTCTTACAGTTTAAAAAGTTTGTAAGCACAGAAATACTAGCCTGCCAACTAAAATTACAATATTGCAAGCTAAGATAACGGCAGTTGTAGACCATGGTTCTGAAATTACGGAACTTCGAAAGGCAGAGGAAGATTTATGGAATGTTTTCAAGAGGAATTGTCTAAGGATAGTCTTTGGCACCTCTTTCACTGAGTCTATGTCAAAAAACAAGCTACACGAAAACTATAACTTTATCCCACTCTCTAGGACTACAATAAAGGCTTGGATAGGTTTTAAGGATGTAGGATGACACGTTGCCAAAACTGTGATTTTTGGTCATACATCTAAGGCCAAACGAAAAGCAGGTCCTTCCGTAATGGGGTGGGATGAGATCCAAGGGAAGAATTTAAAGAAAATTGGAACTTCATGGGAGGAAGTAAAGATTATCGCTGGTTTCAGGCCCCTTGGTGCTCCAGTGAGTTTTTACTATCAGTAGTAGTATTTCACGCAACGAAGCTAACTAACCATGTAACTGTTGACCTTACTTGTTATGATCCAGTATAAAGAATACAAAACCTGATTAATTCTTTTGTATAAAATGTTAAACCTACAACATAAACGAAACTTTTTATCCACAACATTTTCACAAGTAAACTCGGTGTTTTTCTTTAGTTTTACCAAAAAAGAAAAATCATCTCGTATAGACAACTTTTCAAGCTTTTCAAGATCAATTATTACAAATCTTGCTCTTCACATTTCATAGTTCGTCTTGTCATTTGTTAGTAATAACTTTAAGTCTTGCATCTGAATTACTTTTCAATACCTTCTTGGACTACAAAATACAAACTATTTAAGCGGATTTGAAATGTCACCTTTTCCAAAATTGACAAAATTTTGAGGGTGACCTCCGAATTTTGATGCATCAGCCTCACCATTTCCAAAAGCAAAACATTTTTTGAGAGTAATAAACAATTTTCGATATACATTACAATGCCATTAACAGAGACATCACACGGATTAGAAGTAACTGTTATAAAAGTACTGTTTTAGATACGAATACTGCTTTTTCCCCGGCCACTGAAACCCAAATTTCAAATTACACTAATCCTATAGAAAAAACATAACTAAATTATGACTGTCCACTCGAGGTGGTATTTTGTCCTTTAATTAACAGATGGAGTTACATTTACCCAACGAACATTTGCACGAACGTTAATTTATAACTGAAAAAGGGAGTAAATTTTAAAAAGAACTATGGAATGATTAGATTATATTGCAGTTTGCTTATAAAAACAAAATTGAATTTGCTTACAATAAAAGGAATTTTCAAGTATATTAAAGATTTTGCAAGACACACATCTTACAAAAAGAGTTGTTTTACCTGGTTTATGATAAAGTTTCACGGGAGTATTTGATCTGTGTTCTAACCTAAACTGCCTTCATCCAAAAACGCAGGAAAAACTGCAAATTTTTGGGATGGGCAAAATTCTGAAAACACTAAAACACTGCAAAATAGTGACCTCTTGAGAGGGTTTAATGATAATATTAATCCAAAAAGTTTTAAAAAGCATGTAAAACATTTTAATTTTGAATTTATCTATAATGAGTAGGTTAAGACAACTTTTAAAAAGTGTAAGAGAGGGAGAGACAGAGAAAGTGAGTGAGTGAGAAAAAGAGAGAGAGAGAGAGAGAGAGAGAGAGAGAGAGAGAGAGAGAGAGAGAGAGAGAGAGAGAGAGAGAGAAGATGGATAGCTTCGCCATCGAAAAAAAAATGATTAATATGAGGTCATACCTCAAATTCCATCATTAAATGTTGCAACAGTTCCAAAATCAGTTCCATATAACAACCCGCAATATGGTGCGGTTCAACGTTTGCAATAGGTTTTCCAGCATCACTGAGAGCTTGAAGCACAATCTTTACATTGTATAGCTTGTTGATGCGTGTTCCCACATTCTGGCGTAGACTCTTTAAAATATCATTTCTTTTCAGAAGGATTTCCAGGACTCGACTGAAAAATAAGGGATGTAAGGGCTGAGCTTGAGAAAAAGTGAAATTGTCTGATAGCACTTTGAAAAAGAATAGGACAGACAGACCCAGGATTCGTTTGGCGTATATTATCAATTTAACATAATCCATTAGCCATGGTCTAATCTAGAAGGAGTGGTTGGGTTATGGACCCCTTGCTTTCCACCTTTATGCGCCTCTAGACTAGCCTCTGGTTTTAAATCCATACCATATCCTAATGGTACACAAAAGCAGCCTAAGGCAAATCCAATGTTGTTTTTTTTTTATTATTTTTTTTTCAGAAAAGATCTAATAAAAGTACGTTCAGGGTATTCTGAGAAAAAGAAAGCAATTACTATAACATCAAGATTCAGATATTACCGTTCCCCATCATAACAACTACTTGAAATTTAGAAAAAATAAAAATCAAACACATATTATGGATAGCTACAACGAGGTCTTCGGCTTTGTTAATGAATTGACGAGTCACATCTTACCATTTAATAAATCAAGAATCGAAAAATAATTATACTTTTTCGTCTCTAAGTTCATCTGAACAGTTATTACACTTAGTATAATAATAAAAATAAAAGAAAAGACAAGAAAAACTACCTTAATCGTACTCCATCCGAGAGATCGGAAGCTAGGTTTTTTACAGCAAAGTCATATTCGTCGATTGGTTTTTGTTCGTGGTTAACCTTGTAGCCATACGCTCTAAGATGTTTCACGACATCACCTTCACCAGCCAAAAAATCGCGACTAAAAGCCGTCAGGATGTCAGAAGATTTCTAGTAAGACAAAAGAATAATATTAAAAGACTTACAGGAAAGAAAGAAAAAGAATATCAAGGAATAGACCAACAGATCAAAAAATCCAAGCTTAGCAGCTTCCAATATTTCTCTTTTTTGTATTTTAAGATCTCAAACTAATGGAGCTATACTTTTTCTTCCCATGCCTCATATTGGAGACTGATATGATTGCCCTTATAGCACCCTTTTTTAGCATACTAAGGTGTGCAAATGGAAGGTTTTATGTTTATAGCCTATTTAACAAACATTCCTGACCCCATTCAATATGATTTTTGGAAATCTACAAAGGTCATAAATTAAATTCGACAATTTAATCAGCTATATTAGAAATACTAAATAGCAGCAAATAGCATCCACATAGGATTAAAAAAAATCATTCAACGGAAAGAATGAATGAAAAAAGATATTCAAGTAAGAGCACAAAGATCAATCTGTCGCGGTAACAAATATATACAGTCTAGAGATTAGTAATCACAGATGAATAATCACTAGAAAATAAGTAATCTAAAAAAATAGAACTTCAGAAAACAGAAAAAAAATTATTAGATAGTCATTTATATAAGCAACAGTAATCATCTCAGTTTTACACAGGAGAACTTTAGATCATAGTAGATAAGCTCTTTTTATGCCGCAGGGCACCCTTTCAATCTTTAACACGCCAAGATTGGCTGAAAAATTACCAGAGTATGATTTGGGTTAATTCGAAGAAAAACTGAAAATATAGGATTTGACTATTGTTAGTGTTTTGTCTGCTTTGTTTTCCTTTGCCACTAATTTCAGTCTATCGCAAAAGAGTTGCAAGGGTATAGTGTTCGTCGTTTCAGAGGGGAGCATGCACCTCTTCTTCCCCGAGGCTAATTAGGATGTTTGAAATGGTATTCCAATTGTTTGAAATGGTAAGGCGGAACTTACACATTCATTTATTACTTTAAAAATAAGAAAAGATCAGGAATAGAACTTTAAATGAAAGAAAACCTCCACATGCACTTATATCCTTTTTGGTAGCAGCGGGCACCAAATTTAAAAAAGAAACATGGTTGAAAAATCATATAAATAAGCTAAAAACATATGGCCACAAAACAGCTTTAAAAGGTGGAGCTTTCCTTGAAGTTATAGTTGTATATTGCTTTAAAAGGAAAATCAGAGGCTTAATGCCAGTCGGGATTTAAAATAAGAGCTCTGAGTCACGAGGTCCTTCTAAATATCAAAATTCATTAAGATCCGATCACCCACTCCTAAGTTAAAAACACCTCAATTTTTCTAATTTCTCCTCTCCCTTCAGCCCCCCAGATGGTCAAATCGGGAAAAACGACTTTATCAAGTAAATTTGTAAAGCTACCTAACACGCCTACCAATTTTCATCGTCCTAGCACGTCCAGAAGCACCAAACTCGCCAAAGCATTGAACCCCACCACCTAACTCCCCCAAAGAGAGCGGAACCAGTCCGGTTACGTCAATCACGTATCTACGACATTTATAAGCGTTTTCCAAGATTTCCAGTTTCCCTCTCCAACTCCCCCCAATGTCAACAGATCTGTCGGGATTTGAAATAAGAGCTATGAAACATGAGTTCCTTCTAAATATTGAATTTCACTAACATTCGGTCACCTGTTCTTAAGTAAAAAATACTCCAATTTTTCTAATTTTTCCAAATTAACAGCCCGCACCTCCCCCCAAAGAGAACAGATCCGTACGAACTATGTCCTCGTATCTATAACGTGTGCTTATACTTCCCATCAAGTTAAATCCCGATCTCTCAAATCTAAGCGTTTTCCAAGATTTCTGTTTCCCCCTCCAACCCCCCCCCCATGTTCCCGGATACGATTCGAATTGAAAATGGAGCATCTAAGACATAAGATTCTTCTATATATCAAGTTTCATTAAGATCTGATCATCCATTCGTAAGATACCTCGAATTTCACGTTTTCCAAGAATTCCGGTTTCCCCCTCCAACTCCCTTCAATGTTACCGGATCTAGTCGGGATTTAAAATGAGATTTCTAAAGCACAAGATCCTTCTAGATATCAAATTCCATTAAGATCTGATCGCCAGTTCGTAAGTTACAAATACCTCATTTTTCCTAATTTTTCCAAATTATTCCCCCCCCCCCCAACTCCACCAAAGAGAGCGGATCCGGTCCGGTTACGCCAGTCACCTATCTTGGACTTGTGCTTATTCTTTGCACCAAGTTTCATCTTGATCTCTCCGCTTTAAGAGTTTTCCAAGATTTCCGCCCCCCCCCCCTAATGACACTGGATCCGGTCGGGATTTAAAATAAGAGATCTGAGTTCCGAAGTCCTTCCAAATATAAAATTTCATTAATATAGGATCAATCTTTCGTAAGTTAAAAATACCTCAATTTTTCTAATTTTTCAGAATTAACCCCCCCCAACTCCCCCAAACAGAGCATATCCATTCGGGTTATGTCAATAACGTATCTAGGACTTCTGCTTATTTTTCCATCAAGTTTCATCCCGATCCCTCCACTCTAAGCGTTTTCCAAGATTTTAGGTTCCCCCCTCCAACTCCCCCCAATGTCACCGGATCTGGTCAGGATTTTAAATAAGAGCTCTGAGACACGATATCCTTCCAAACATCAAATTTCAGTAAGATCCCATCACCCGTTCGTAAGTTAAAAATAACCGACCCCCCACTCCCTCCGACCCCCAGATAGTCAAATCGGTAAAACGACTATTTCTAATTTAAACTTGTCCGGTCCCTGATACGCCAGCCAAATTTCATCGTCCTAGCTTATCTGGAAGTGCCTAAAGTAGCAAAACCGGGACAGACCGATAGAATTTGCGATCGCTATATGTCACTTGGTTAATACCAAGTGCCATGAGAATATTCTGATGTTGTTGGTACTTTAGGTGGAAAATTAAATATAAAAAAAAGCAGTTTTTTTTAACTGAAAGTAAGGAGCGACATTAAAACTTAAAACGGACAGAAATTACTCCGTATAAGAAAGGGGCTTTTCCTCCTCAACGCCTCGCTCTTTACGCTAAAGTTTGATTCTTTCTCTTAACTCTACTTTTTAAAACAGTAAAAAGCTTTAGCATAAAGAGCGGGGCATACGGCGTAATTTAGCGTAATTTAGCCTGCATACGGAAGCTTGGTGGCAAACAAACTTCGACTCAACCGCAAACTGCTAGCGAAACTTTACCATGCTTTTGCACTCCCGATTTCCTATACCTTGCACCTTTTTGGCGTATGTTTACTATTAAATAAAAAAAAACAAGTTTTTTAACGGGAAGTAAGGAGCGACATTAAAACTTAAAACGAACAGAAATTACTTCGTTTTTCGAAGTAGAAATTCGCCCCGCTCTTTACGCTAAAGTTTGACTCTTTCTCTTAATTCTACTTTTTAAAACAGTAAAAAACACTTACTACAGTTCGTTACCACGAACTGTTTGATAACCGAGACGAAGGAACTTCGGCGAATCTATTTCCGGTATGCCGAATACCTGTTTGCCCTTCCACCATGGTTAAGCAACTCCTGGGTCATTAAAAGATACGGCATCATAGACCCGAATGCTTCTATCAGAAAAAGCATAGAAGCTTATAATAGTAGAATTGGTCGGCACTCATGGAGCGCTATTTTGATTCAACGAATGTTTTGCTTTTGCTTTTGTATGTTTTAATTGTTTTTAAGTAAGGTGAAGGGTTGTTTAGTTTTTTAGGTCATTTCCTTTTTCCTCTTTTTTTTATTCACATCATACTCCGTTTTTCATGTGTATTATAACGGATTATAAATAAATCCAATTCGATTCAATTAATATATACAAACAGAGGACAAAGTTTGTAACTTTCAGCCCCTCCACCGGGGACTGTGGGGGAGTAAGTCGTATCCAAAGACATAGTTATTTGGTTTTTCGACTATATTGAATAAAATGGCTATCTCAGAATTTTGACCGGTGACTTTGGGGAAATAATGAGCGAATAATGAGAGGGGGCCTAGACCCCCTCCAATTTTTTGGTCACTTAAAAATGGAACTAGAACTTTTAATTTCCGTTAGAATGAGCCCTCTCGTGACATTCTAGGACCACTGAGTCGATACAATCACCCCTGAAAAAAAAGAAACAAAAAACAAATAAACACGCATCCGTGATCTGTCTTCTGGCAAAAAATGCGACATTCCACATTTTGTAGATAGGAGCTTGAAACTTCTAAAGAAGGTTCTCTGATACGCTGAATCTGATAGTGTGATTTTTGTTAAGATTGTATGAATTTTAGGGGATGTTCCCCCCTTTTTCTAAAATGAGGCAAATTTTCTCAGGCTCGTAACTTTTGATGGGTAAGACTGATTTTGATGAAACTTGTATGTTTAAAATCAACATTAAAATATGATTTTTTTATGTAACTATTGGTATCAAAATTCCATTTTTTAGAGTTTCGGTTACTATTGAGCCGGGTCGCTCCTTACTACAGTTCGTTACCATGAACTGTTTGACACAGCACCTTTTTAGACGTTCTTCAAGGACCTTGTCATCATTTATCTTGAAAAAAAAATACTTATTACGCCATAATATTTAAAGTTTCTGGTTGATAAGTACAACGTTTAAGTAATAGCGAAGAAACAAAACTAAAGCGTTGTTTCTGCAACACTTAAAAATGCCCGGAGAACGTAAATCTAGTTAATATTAAGGATATAATAGGCCGAACAGCATTCTTTGGCCTCTCTATTTCCTCTTCTCTTTAAAATTTTGCACCTCAGCTTTGGATTTTATAGTTGAGACTTCGACATTGTAATACCTATAGCTAAAAATAATAAAAAGAAGGGTATGATTTCGTTTATTCATCAGGAATAAAATAGCATACCCATTACTTAATAAAAATGGGACTATAGAGTGAGAAGGATCCTTCTATGTGACATTCATCCACTGGTCCCATTTAAGGGATATTTATTTCATTTTAGATAGGAGAACTATCCACAATTAAGACGCAATTTTTCTTTACTACCTCTAAGATCAGTTCGCGATTTCACGCGTTAAATGAAAGCCAAATGATTAAGATACAAACTTGGATTTGTTTTTTTCTAATTCCCATCCCACTCCCCTACCTAAACAAACATTATTCTAACAAAAGGCTTCAAACTTTCATTTGTCCTCTCCACTAAAATTATGAAAATCATGATTTTGTTCTTTTGTTCTAGAGAGGATGCACAGTGTGAAGTTTTGCCATGTTAAATTGACAAAAAAAAAAAAAAAAAAAAAAAAAAAAAAAAAAAAAAAAAAAACTTTTTCTGATTAAAAATTGTTTCGTAAGACGGTCTATCTTTTATTATTGAATAAACATTTTACTTTCAATATTACTTAATAGCTAGGATGAATTAATGAACACAATAGGATCTTTAAATTACATACAAAAACAATGGACTGACTTACACGACCACTCATTGTTCTCACTACCCGCAACATTAATAGCTAATAATATAAAATTTTAAATTGAAGAAACAAACTTTTGATTTTTATTATCATAAAAAAATGATAAATTATTATACGAACTCCAGAAAACTTGGCTATTTCTGTCTACAGAACATGGAATTTAAAGCTATGATGTAAATTTTTAAGTGGCTGCTATGATCCTAACACTACCAAAACAGCTTCACATCAGACTTGTCAAAAAAGAAGAACGAAGCATCCATTTTTTAGCCAAAAAAGGAGCTATTCATTATAATGAGTCAAACTTGCAAGTTGTACCTTTGTAAGCGAACTCCAACCATATAGAGACAGTCTAAAATTGTTTATGCTTATACCATAAAATACCTTAAAGCCCTTCATGTTTCTTCTGAGGAAAGATCCCGGGTTTTTTTTTTTTGTTTTTTTTCAGCAAAGTACTTGTTTAGCACAATCAAAAAAAAAAAAAAAAAAAAAAAAAAAAAAACGGGGAGGTATAATCGGTTTATTTGCATTGGAGTCACAGATTAAATAAGTATCTTGCACGCTTTACCACATTTTATTTGAACCAACATAATTAACGGGATGAATTATTCTGATGACCCCCATACAGTAGCCCCACCGGATTGAAAAGGAAGAGAAAAGAAAAAAGAACCAAGATAAAAAGATTCAAACCTTTATATTTGCTGATTTGACGAAGAGGCAGGGGTCATGCTTAACAAGGCGTTTCTCTTTAGCTAAATCGAGAAAATATACCAAATAGAAGAACTTCGTTAGTGTATGAAAACGAGTCGCCTCCTCATAACCTGGTCTGAAAAGGCTAGGAACGGACGGGTGAGCATATTCTTCTTTGAGATTCGGGTCTGCCAAGAGCCTAAATGAAAGATATATGTAAGCAATATCATCAACCACATACCTTCGCAATCACCACCTCACAAAATTGAACAACTGATCTGAAATGTTCACTAAAAAAAAAGAAAGAAAAAAAAAAAAAAAAAAAAAAAAAAAAAAATCGAACAACATTTCTCCAAGTCAAAGACTCAATTTGTGCCGGTATGCATGCATGGAAATCCATACACTGATTTGTATCAGGGTACTGGAAATCCCGGCTTTACCCAGGGTACATCACCATGACAATTGGACCTTAAATTTTAATTTTTGAAGAATAGCTTTTGAAGATTGAACTGCAAACATTTTTGCTGTGCTTTGTAGTTTTCATTGAAAAGATCTAGCTGTCACAATGACCATTTACCACAAGTCAGAGGGGGGGGTCTAGGTTTATAGGATATATTGTTTCTGTGGAAATTACCAAAAAGGTTTCCAAAACAAAATATGGTTCAAACAGATTTTATTAACGTTACCAAAGGACAGCATGTTAAAAATAAGGCTTTAAAACAGCCTTAAGTCTATAACTCACCTTTGACACAGCATGAACTTCTAACAGGAAAACTTGGTAAAAACTGATTACTTCAAGAAAAATAGCCCATATCCCCCCTTTTAAAAACGAAACAATAAAAAACATGCTTTCCTGAGCATCGACCATTAAATTAATTTCGAGGTTTTCCCATCCGCGTAGGTCGAATGATTACGTAAGTCAGCTTAGTGTGGTCAGTTGCATTGTCAAAATGACATTATTTCAATTGATTACCCATGCTGATTCCTTGTATCTCATAGTAGATGATTAACTTCTTTTTGATTATTTTTGTTTAGTTAATTATTGAATTATATTATTGTACTTGTTATCTAATTAACATTGCTATAGCAAGTACTAATAAAGTGCTAAATGATAAACAAGCTGCAAAAAGGTATGCTTTGATTTGTAATTCATTATTAACGAATTAATAATTCGTTATTAATAAAAATTTGAGGAAAAAAAAAAAACAAACCAAAAACAGCAAACCTATAGATGTGATAAAATTCAATTTTTGATACTATAATGGAACTGATAAACGATTCGAGTTTTGTTCAAGACTAAGGCTGGTGGCCCAAACCAAAATCTAAATTTGAAGAGACTCCAACTGAAATCTTGATTCGGGAAGTATTTATTTACTAACACTATTCTTTATTATTCAGTCACTTGAAAAGGTTGAAAGGCAACCTCAATGAGGAATTTATGTTAATCCATGTCAGGAACAACTGTAGCTTTTCCAAAGTTGATGATTAAGTTTAAATATTTTTTTCTCTTTTTAATAATAGCTTTTCCACAAAGAGAAGCCGAATGCTCTAACTTTGAATAAAAAAATATGTGAACCAAACATTGAATCACAGGATAGCATTTTCATTGGATGACTTAAAATCTGGCTCAAGAGACAAATTCTACCCCATGTCAAAACCTGATTTTTTTTTCTGTCTATTAAACTGCTAAGGGTGAGCATATGAATTTTTCCGCATAGTGGAGGGATCACTGGGGAAAAACTTCCACCCTTTATCCTCTCTGTGGATGCCCTTCGTCAACTTCAAATATCTTATCCCTCTTATATAAGGCATTTCCTCATAGGTATTAGCATTTGATAACTAAAACATTCTCAGAGATTTAAATGGAGACCACAACACAGAAAGCTTCCATTAGTCGCACATGCAAAACATGAATGCAAAAACGCCAAAGGTAGCCGCCGTGACCACATATTTAATAAGATTGATGTCACTCATTTACATAAGAAATTATTCCTTAAACCACAAGGAGCTCACCTCAATGAGGATTTCGACGACATATCGATATCTCACCAGCCGCCTAACTTCTTACTCTTTGATCGGAAAGGAAAGAGGTCAGGTGATAGCAAAAACACAGGAGAACTAAGAGCGCATTTTACTTACGAGCTTAAAAATACGATTTTATCAGTAAGAAGTATCATCTTAGGTTCATCAGCAAAACAAATTTATTAGCTAACTAACAACTTTATGAGCTATCTTACTAATAACTTTGACTAATGAGTCACCTTAACCATAACTATAAATTAACGAGCTATCTAACTAATGACTTTTGCGTGAAAATATTATTCCAAAGCTTAAACGGAAAATGACGAAATCTCGTTTTTTGCTTTTTAAAATAGGAAAATTTCAAGAAACATGTAGATCTCAATTCTAAATCGTCAGCAAAAAACAAATTAATTAGCTAACCAATAACTTTATGAGCTATCTTACTAATAACTTTAACTAATGAGTCAGCTTAACCATAACTATAAATTAACTAGTTACCTAACTAATAACTTTTGCATGAAAATATTGATCCAAAGCTTAAACGGAAAATGACGAAATCTCCTTTTGCTTTTTAAGATAGGAAAATTTCAAAAGACATGTAGATATTTTTCTGAATACAGCCTCTTCAAAAGCATCTCATTTGCCTTATAAGCCTTAAAAAGCACTAATGGTGAATAGAGCTGCTACAAAAGTAAAAAACACGGGCGACTTCACCTGAAAAGCCATCACGAAGACTAACTTAATTTGGCTCATTAGTAGCATAGCAATCATTATTGCCATCTATAAATCTGCTATAGATAATAGTTTAATCCGAGTTTCAAAAAGAAATAGAAGATGTAGTTAGCTGGAGTAGAAAAATACCTATGCCAACATTAATATTTGATTATAGTCATGGATTATAAGCATGAAGGCCAAATGACAGGCAAAAAGCTAAAAATGAATGAGTATTTGATTGAACAGACAGAAAATTTGATAAATCTAGTAAAAAATCGCCAAGTCTTGTATGACAAAATGCTTCTTGGAACCTATTCAGACAAAAGTAGCGCTTGGGAAGAGATAGCGACCATCCTCAGGGTTCCAGGTTGGTATGTTGGTCATTTTATACAACAAGCTTGACTAATATGATGGTGGTTTATTTTATTCACAGAGGAGCAGTTTAACAATAGTAAAAACATGTAAATGTCATTACACTGTAGCTCTTGGAACCTGTTAATAAAACCTTTAAAACTGAATTCAGGGCCTAAAAATGCCCTGGGAAGGTTTAGTCAAGCTACTATTTCTATCATTTCTTTCTTTCTAGGGCTAAGAAGATTTGGTAAATATTTTGCTGCTCATATTATTGACTTACAAATAAAGTGAGCATACAATGTGATGCCTATTTTTATACTCTTTCCAAACATAATAATCACTTTTGCTGCAAGGAATTTTTATCCCCACCCGTATATATACCAATTCAGGGAATATATTTGCATATTAGAGGGGGGAAGGGGTAAAGTGTATTACTGATGCAAATGAGAGGTAAATTTACACTTTACTCCCACCCCCTAATGTGCAAGTATGTACCCCAAAGTGGTATATATAGGGGTGGAGATAAAATTCATTTGCCAAAAAAGTAATTACTATATTAGCAAAAAGTATAAAGAAGGCATTGAGTAGTATGTTCACTTCATTTGTGAGTCAATAATATGAACAGCAAAATTTTTAACAAAGATTCTAGATAAATGTTCAGAATAGTGGCTCTCCAGAAGGAGACAAGATAGAACAAGAAAGAAGACATTTATAGATTGCTAATTTTAAGCTCATTTTTATGGTTTTGTTGGCATTATTAAAAAGTTCACACCCCACCCTCTTTATGAAGCCATAGACTAAATAAAAAAAAACAACTAACAGTTAAAACAGTGAAATTCTTGCTTTAAATTATTCAAATATATATATTAACTAGATTCCCATGTTTTTTCCTACGTTCAGCACAATCACTGAAACCAAACTAAATACTTTCAAGTCCACATGTAGTAATTGGTTTTACAACAGATCAATCAACAGAAAGAACAAGAAGAAAATACATTATTAGGGCTATTACATGTGTCCATCAGGGGGTTTGTCAGGGTAATGACTAATGACTATCATGTTGAAAAGAAGCATAAAAAGAAATTTAGGCTGTTTTGTATAGAGCCTAGGGTAATATAGAGAGAGGGGTTGGGGATGAATTGTAAAAAGTACACACAAAACCATGAAAACAAGCATAAAATTAGAAATAAAAATGTTTTCCTTTTTCAGCCTGTCTTCATATAGAGAGCAATTATTCTTAACCTTTACCATATTCCACAGATATTCTTATCTAAACTCAGACAAAAAACGTTATATCTTAATTTTGAGTTTTCTCTCTTTTTTTTGTTGGTACAGTTTTGAAAATAAATCTTTTATTATTTTTAGCTGGGATTTAAGATATATCAAGTTTTTTTTCCTAAATTTAAGGAACAATTTTAAAGTATTTAAAGCCTTATATATCAGAATTGAGCAAATGTATGAGGCTAAAAACATTAAAACTCTTCTAGAAACAATAAGCAAAAGCAATCTCCCAGTACTTTAATGATTAGTTTTGAGTTCAGGTATGCTTTGACTCAGTTTACATGATTTACAATCTTCCACAATTCAATCCTGTATTTGATAGTGTCTATGCAATTAAGCTTTATTACTTCTGGCATTCAATAAGGAATTAAAATTATCATTTTCTTATTGTGCTTCAAAGCTCAAAAAGCAACAATCTGTACTTTCACAAACAGAAAATTCTTGATAGACTTATCTAGTCCACAATATTTTATGTTAGTTTGAAATTTTCCACTGGTTGCAAGATATTTTTTGCCAGAAATTCATTTTGATGTTCAAACCACATTCAATAGATAACAGTAGTCATCCTTATTCAATAAGTTCCTGCAGTGAGTTGCAATAAGCTCTGTTGAATGCAGGGCAAGATGTATTGAGTAAATCATTGCATCTTGGACACAATTGTACTCCAGACAAGTGTAGGCTAATCAATTTAGACTATGGCTAAAATTGGTAAAAACAATACAACTATATTTCAAACATCAGAATGATTTATGAGAAGTCAGTCTGAAGTTGTGCTAAATCATTTATTATGTATTGTCAAATTAAACTGTTGTCTAATTTATTAAAAGCATTACAGGATGAAACTATATAATTTGGATGGATATTTAGAGTTATGATCCAATAAATGTGTACATCTTTTTTCCAATTTGGTGGTTTCAAAAGAGTTTAACTAAAAGGTTTAGAAAAGACATTGTCTAATAGGTAGTTGCCTATCCTGTACCATTGTAAGGTGTACATACTGAAGAATCTGAGTAGTTACAACTTGAATAGAAACAATATTGTCATCTAGTACCAATTTGCTTCAAAGCACATGTCCATTGTGAACCACTTACCAGAACCCTCCGGACTGCTGAAAGTCTTAGGAATTTACCAAGAAAATATTAACAATCTCTTAAGAGATAATGAATATTGAGTGATAGTTGAAGCTATAAACCCAAAAAATTTACATCTTTCCTTTTTTGGCATGCAAGAAAAAGCTTTATTAAATGTTTAAGATGGTATTGTCTAATAGGCAATTACCTATTCTATACTGTTGTAGGTGTAAACACCGAAGATTCTGAGTATTTTCAACTTGTATTAAAAAAAAAGTCATCTAGAATCAAGTTGCTTCAAAGCAGATGTAAATGTCAAACTAACTACCAGAACCCTAAAGAATGTTGAAATCTTAGGAGTTTGCTAAGGAAAAATTAACAATCTAGTGATAGGTAGACACGAGTACAAGCAGAAGCGATTTTAGGGGGGGGTACAGAGGGTCACTTGCACTGAGCACAGAAATTTCAAATAAATAATATAATGGCTATAATCATTTTTAATCTTTGAAATTTCTTTTTTAATAAAATAAAACAGAGGGCGTAGTTGGTGCTAAGTAAAAGCAAATCGAATGCAGAATTTCCTTTTTTCCCATATTGTCATGACCATTTCCTGAAATAAAAGTGACTAGCAATAAAAGTACAAAATCGCAATGATTTAGATACTACTCAGTCGTTCCATGAACTCCCAAGATATGAAAAAATAATTTAACACCAACACATTTCCTTAAAGAAACCTTTGATGAGTCAGAATTAATTGTGCAAAACAGAGACGAAGGGGCATTCACAAACGTGAGGGTTGCTTATCAAATATTATTAATGATTGCAGTGTTCGTGGACAGTAAGGAACGGTCATTTACCTAAGACCTCAGATCCTCCAGAGCCAGAAATGGCATATAAAGTGTCTATGAAACCTTGCCAGACATCACAGAGCTGAGCTGAGCTGCAATTGTGACGTCCCCCCACTATGATTGAAGAGACACCCCCTCTACTCAGATCCTGTTCATACTACCATCGCCAAGCGGGTCTTGATCAACCTCTTTTGCTTTTCACTTCAGGGCACCACTCATAAAATGTACATAAAAGTCGATCCTCAGGCATATGAAGGACAGGTCAAGGTACATTTATCTCCTAAGTTTTAGAAGGTCAGTAACTATTAGTTGACCAGTTCGCCAGAAAACTTCTACATTCGTCACATTTTCCTGCCACAATATGTTCAGTTTTATTCTAAGATACATGTTTTCAAAGGCTAAGACACATTTCTCCAGTTGGACATTTAGTTCCCAGCATTCACTTGCAAAGAGGAGAGTAGACATCACATTGCTATTCATAAGGCAGAGCTTCAAGCACATAAAGTGTTTCCTACTGTTCCATGTCGGTTTCAACTTATTAAAAGTCAATGTAGCTAGTTCAATCATCCTCTTGATTTTGTTGGCTATTTCAACATTGTAATCAATCCAACTCGCAAGGTACTTAAATACATTGACCTATTCATTCCTTTATCTTTGCATTTTTCAGTGTCAGCAGAGATTCAGATGTAGCCATCCTCTTTATCCTCCTAAAATTCACTGTAAGCCCCACTTTGAAGCCTTTTCATCTATGACATTGGGTAGCAGCTGCATGCCAGTTTTTCGGTTCTTTGAGAAGAACAACGTCGTCAGAAACGTCCAGATCAGAGATCTGTTGGCTGCAAATCTTCACTCCAGAGGCTGAAGACTGCCTTAGAATGTAGTCCATAAAAATAACAAACATGAATGTGGACAGGAAACACCCCTGTCTAACACCAGATATTATCTTGAAGAAATCCGTATCCCAATGTTCTCTGCACACACAACCTTCACTTTCTTCGTAGAGTCATTAACATTTTGACTAGTTTATCGGGTACTGTGTAATAATTCAAAATCTTCCAATCAATAGAATCCAAATTGCCTTTTCAAAATCAATGAACAGCAGCATGTATAATGTGTTTTTGTCCCATTCACTGGACTCTTCAACCACTAGTCTAAGAAAAAAAAAAGGATCAGAGCCTACTAGGTAAAAAGCTGCATTACTCTTCTCTGAGGTGTGTTTCTAGAGCTGCTCTTAGATGTTGTAAAATGACTGTGGCTAGTATTTTACTATGCAGACGTTAAGTTGATGCCCCTCCAGTTGTCACAGATACATTGTTCCTCTTGAAGAGTTTGTCAAGTATGCCCCTGGAACAATCTTTTGGGACTTTTTCGTTATTCCACATGACCACTAAGAAATCAGTCTAAACACTTATGCAGGCTCAAAGGGATGTCTTCAGCATCTCTGCCATTATCCCATTGACTCCAGATGCATGTCTACTTTACGGCTTTTTCACACGTGTCGTCACATCTTCATTGCTGAGAGGTCAGCACTCAAGTTAATTAGTAAGAAAGGCCAGATCGATTACTGGCCAAAAGCAACTAAATGATTTAGTGTTAATGAGCATAGAATGAAAAGAATTAGAAGCAATCCATTGTGACCAGGTGGTTTTTTCTTAAATTTGAGAAACAAGTTTATAATATTTAAAGCCTTATGTATCAGGACGTATAAGGCTCAAAGCAAGAAAAAAGCTCTTCTAGAATTAATTAGCAAAAGTAATCTACCGGCACTTTAATGATTAGTGTTCAGTCCAGGCATGCTTTGACTTAGGTTACATGATTTAAAATCTTCCATAATTGAATCCTGTATTTGATAGTGCCTATGCAATTAAGTTTCCTTATTTCTGGCATTCAGTGAGGAATTAAAATTGCCATTTTCTTATCGTTCTTCAAAGCTAAAAAATCTGCAATCTGTACTTCTACAGACAGAAAATTCTTGGTATTTTATCTAGTCCACAATAGTTTATGCTAGTTCGAAATTTTCCACATGGCTGCAAGATATTTTTTGCCAGAAATTCATCTTGATGTCAAACCACATTCAGTAGAGCACAATAGCCATCCTTATTCAATAAGTTACTGCAGTGAATTGTAATAAGCTCTGTTGAATAGAGGGCATGATGTATCGAGTAAATCATTGCATCATGGATACAATTGTATTCCAGACATGAAAGTAGGCTAATCAATTTAGACTATGGCTATCTAGACTTGAGAAATTTGGGAGACAAGGAGGGGGGCTAACCAATATTTTTCCCTGTGTGCATAAGAAGCCACAACAATCACTGAGTAAGACACACTAGATGAAAAGGTGATGTATCAGTAATAGGTGCACTAAGCTGTTCCTGTGAGGGGGGGGGCGGTTCAACTGCCTCGGTTGCCGCAGCTATAGGGGAGGGGCTGGGGAATTGCCCACTTTTATCAAGATTTTCATTTTGATTCGGAGTTCCTTGCTTATATTTGAGTCATGGAGGGGTGCGCTGTAATTAATCTTTCCTCTGGTCAGCGCCAACCCTGGGAAAGGCTCTGCAGGTGCATTAGCATAATTCAAAAACCTTTGAACACTGCAAGGCATTAAATTACACTATATTAAGTGACCTCTCTGCATTTCTTCTTGCGGCAGAATACACACTATGTTACTATACCTGGATGTATATGCTTCAAATGATCAACCGAACAGCACAATATCTTTGGGCTAATTCTTTTCATGGAGGACGGATTGAATTTACCATTTCTTGCTGAATGAAAGACCTCAACTATTTAAGTTACTTTTAATGCAATTTATATGTTGGGAAATATCTTTTCTTTTGCAAATATTCCATTTGAATCAAGGTTTTTGTAAATGTTAATGTTTCAGTTCTTAGGTGGTACATTATAGATTTTTTTTTTTTTTTTTTTTTTACTATGGGAGAGGACAGACAATAACAAAAATTACAAACGGACGCAGCAGCTTCTCTGGGAGGCGGGTCTTTGTGCCAATCTTACCAAGAGTTTCCCCATCCCTATGCTAAGATCTTCGCCAAAGATCGCATGGCTAAAATGATTAGTTTACTGTCTTTCAATAAATCTTGACACGGAGTAATCGAACATGAAACGTTAAATATGTAGAAGTATATTTTTCAGGGTAGAAATTAAGAAATCAGATTTCATAAAAACCAAGGTTTCCATGTGGTTCTTTGTTATTTTACTGCCATGCTTTAAAAAATTCAGCAGCTTTGCATTGCACTTGTGAATCTATATACCAAGAGAAATGGAAGATGTTGAAATGTGCATAATAGAGGATAGAAATCATTGAACGTGATTCATGATTTGGAAGGAAAAATGGCTGAAGAATCATTCTGGATTAAAAGTTGAACTCATACCTTCTCAGTGGCAAGAAAATTTTGTTCTTGTGTTTCAGGTTTGAAACACAAGAACAAAACTTTCCTTCTATGTGAAGTCTTATCTGTAATCTTAAAAAAATTGAAAAGTTTTTCAAAGAAAAGTAAAGAAGTGTAAAACAAACAGAAATTACAATACATAATCCAGCCAAATTTTAAATGAACAGAAACTACTTCAAACAGGAGTAAGGCTAATGCATTCTATACCTTCTAAATACAGAGCATCATCTACACTTTACTGAAAAACAGTTTTTATTTCGAACTGTGTTTTATTTGTCATAACATCAATAAAACAAACGAAATAAAATCAGCATAATAGTCAAGATTATTGAAAACAATTGTTTTCAGTAAAGCTCAAATGTTTTTGTTCGCTTAAGTTTAACCTGATTTCTTATTGTAATTTCTGTTCGTCCTGGGGTTTTATTTATTGATTGATACTGATATATTTTTATTTTTTTTATGCTTGGGTTACCATTTGACTTTCTTATTGCTCGTCTTAGGTTTAATGTCGCTTAGGTTTAATTGATTTTTTTTTTTCAAAACAATTTATAGTGGGAATAGCTTTTAAAAAATTGATTTCTGTTCGTTTTTTTAATGACATAGTTTTTTTATTGGCTAATAAAAGAATTATTTGTAAGGCTTTTTTAGATTTTATCCTTAACAATTTAGCTTGCTATGTATATTCTGGACAAAATATTGCAACAAATTTTAATAATAGGTGTACTATAGAACATTGTAGGGATGGGTATAAAAAAAAAATTCTGAGACCACACTGGTTAATCATGATAAAACAAAAAATCGCGAAGAAAGGAGAAAACGAGGTCAATAAACAGCCAGTTAAAAAAATTGAACAATTATGCAAATATTTCGGTCGAGACCTCCGCTTGACCATCTTCAGTGCAGAATGAAAACAAATAAACCTTTAAAAAAACACAAAACTAAAATAAGATGACCCTTTCTGAGTAACGGTGAAAGGGTAACTGAATAAAAAACAAGTCTAAATGGTATTTCACAATTTCATCTTACATAAAGCACTCTTAAAAGCTAATCGCTGTCCAGGTAGATTATTATCAGAGATTCTATTTGATTGAACAACATAATTTTGTGGACGGTTGTAAAAACGATCAGAATTGATAATTTCATCATAAATGGGACGACAAAACACTGGATATAGAAACTATTATGTGTCTCGTCCGTCTTTGCAATAGTACCTCCTCCTATATCCGATATAATAACCAGTTTTTCACCTAAATTATGGGTTTACCGATGTGTAAGAGCCTTTCACCATTTCTGGCAACTTTTTGTATGGAATTCAATGAAACCTCTGCTTTAAAAAATTTTCTCTGAAACACTGGTTCTGGGGTTGGTTTGTAGATGATCTTATTCCTGTGTGGGATCATGGAGTGGAGTCACTAAGTCCTTCTTGACTAATCTAAACACTTTGGACTCTAAGCTTTAGTTTACTCTAGGAGAAACTTTTCCCATTCATGATGGAATTATTAATTCTGATCGTTTTTACTTCCGTCCACAAAATTATGTTGTGCAATAAAATAGAATCTCTGATAATAATCTACCTAAAAAGCGATTAGCATTTATGAGTGCTTAACGTAAGGTGAAATTGTGAAATTGTGAAATACCATTTAGACCTGTGTTTTTTATACAGGTACCCTTTGACCGTTACTCAGAAAGGGTCATCATATTTTAATCTTGTGTTTTAAGTTTTTTTTATATATATTTTTATCAGTTGTATTCTGCACTGAGGACGGTCAATCGGAGGTCTCGACCGAAATATTTGCATATTTTTCAATTTTTTAACTGGGTGTTTATTGTCCTCGTTTTCTACTTTCTTCGCGGTTTTATGGATGGGTATGTAGAATATTTTTTTCAAATTAATGGATTGAGATTCTGCAAAATTCTAAGGCCTCAACAGGGTTGATATCATTCTTAATACCATCATGATACAACCTTTAGTATAGACAAATGTTAATTGACAATCTCCCTCAGCATCCACTGAAAGTTTCAACTTTATTCCCTTAGCTGTTTCTGGGATTTTGCAAGTGCAATATCCTTATGACAGCCTTACAGGCACAGTGTTTTTTGTTGAATTCAAAACCTCATCAACACGCCCTGAAAGTTTCAACTTAAAAACCCTTAGCCATTCCTGAGATATTGCAGAAACGTCTTTTAGAAAACCTGGATGCAAATTCAATCAAAATCCAACTCTTGACAAACATAGATGCACATTGGGTCTTTTGATTTATTTCAGCGTCCCCAACAATATACCCTGAAAGTTCCAATACAATATACTTAGCTGCTCATGAGGTTTTGTCACAGACGTCCATTTGACAATCTAGATACGCATAGTGTCTTTTGATTTAGTTTTACAGCCTCCTTAACTTTATTACATCTATACCATTCTGACAACCTTGATGTACTTAAGCTCTTTTGATTTAGTTCGATATTTATAGCAGCAGTAGTAACAGCAGTAGCAGTCTCAACCGTAGTAGTAGTCGGAAATAGTCACATGCAGTCCCAGTTGCAGTAGTCGCAAATAGTCACAGTCGCGAGCAGTCACAGTCATTGATAGTTGCAGTTTCAAGTAGTCCCAGTCTAGGTCACAAGTAGTCGCAATAATAGGAGCAGTATACACATAGTGTCTATACATTCAACATCCCTCCACACGCCCTGAAAGTTTCAGCTCAATATCCAAGCCTTTATTGCTGAGATATTGCTGATAAGCTCCTTTTCAACCTGCATGCACCTGTGGGGTTTAGTTTAGTTTAACATCCCCTCAGCAAACCATGAAAGTTTCATCTTTACATCCTTTGCCTTCTAAGATCCACAGGATGCAACATTTCCCAATAATGATACCCTTATTTAAACAATAGAAAAATTATTTCAGCCCTCACCCTAAGGGCTGTGTGGGGTCATGTCATCACTGGAGGCACATTTATTGGATTCATCAACTATTTTGGGCAAATGGCTATCTCAATATCTTGATCGATGTCTTCGGGGGAAGGGAAGCTAAAAGGGGTGTGGGATGGGAGCTTGTTTTCTACAATCACTTTTGACTTTAAACAAGCACCAGAACTTCTATTAATTAGAAAATTAGGAGGGGGCTAATTGAATTAGCCCCCTCCAAAGTTTCTACGATATCTCCTTCCATACCAAGTGGCTTGGGGAAAAGAGATAAATATCTTCCACTGTTTTCAAGGTCAGTTTATCTTTCATTGTTTTGAAGAAACTGGATTGTTGTAATTCTGCTTTTGATGAGTTCCAATACTACTTTCTAGTGATCAAGTAAAACAAAAGAAACGCGGTGAGCTTTATCGTTTGTACATGACACAAACAGGGAGAAATACGTTTGCGGAGCATTGAAGACCCTTTTGGATGTCTCATATGACCCACCAAACAGACAATTTTGACAGAAAAGATTACAATCATTGTAATTTGAGAAAAAATTGTCCGATTGGTTGTCCCTTTGGTTGAAAAAAAAAAAAAAACGCTTGGAACGTTTGTCGTCATTCCATAGACAATTGCTTTGTTGAAATTTTTCCTTTACTAGGTTTCTTGCCAAGAACTCTAGTGTGTCATATAAAACAAGCAGTTTGGCCAACCATTTTCTAATGTAAAGACAGATTGGACTTTGACAAAAGTATCAATTGAGCTTATTCGATGCACATATGTCATCTTCCAATTTCAAATTTGAAAGGCAACTTTAAAACCTCTAATAACAACACCCATAATATGCTGGATGTTATAAAAAAAAAAAAAAAAAAAAAAAGCTCTACTAGAATAAAGTAACACGGGAATTAAAAACATGATCATACAATGTTTGAAGCAATCAAAACTCAGTCTAATTGTTCAACTGAAAAGAGGCACAAGCCCTTCTTTCAGGGTATCAGGGGGTATCTATAAAATCTGAAGCAACAACACCTATAAAATATTTCTTATATGAAATGTAAAAAAAGGTAGACATAGCTCAAAAACAGTTTGGAAAGCTCCCGGACCGTTGCCTAAAGGCTGAAATCCGTTAATTTCGACCCTTAAATGCTTATTAATTTTTAAATAAACGAAGTATGAAGAAATCCAACGTTAGTAGCTAAGCCATTTTTTGCTTATAGAAGGATCGAACTAGTCCAATAGACACTGTTGCTTGCTTTTCTCTGAAACTGTTACATCTGGGTCACAGTTGCTGCAATACTTCCCAGGGCGTTGTTACCAGAGGCAAAGTTTAATCTAAGGTCTGGATGTGTAAGGCTTTATGTATGGATACTTCCCATTTTATATATATATATATATATATATATATATATATATATATATATATATATATATATATATATATATATATATATATATATATATATATATATATATATATATACTAGCTATTGGGGTGGCGCTTCGCGCCACCCCAACACCTAGTTGGTGATGTTTTTAACTACGCAAAACTTGCGAATATACAACATTCTTTGCTGTCCCATTGTCTGTGCATATAAATAGATTGTCAGGTTTACCGACTCTTGAACATGCAACATATAATGGTCCATCGGAAAACAATCCGTATTCAGATCTATACCTCATGATTCTAATGATTGCCCTTGAGCTTTGTTGATGGTGATTGCTAATCGACCATTCCCTGAGTCGCCATCGTCATTTATATATCCCCCTGTGCACCCCGGCGTCCCCTTTGTAGTTATGTCCCTGTGTCCCGGTCGTCATTTATATTCCCTGTGTCCCGGTCGTCATTTGTGTCCCGGTGTTCCAGTCTGTGATTTCTCTTTGAGTGTCCCGGGCGTCATTTATATTCCTTGTGTCCCGGTCGTCATTTATATCCCCCTGTGCCCCCGGCGTCCCCATTGTAGTTGTGTCCCTGTGTCCCGGTCGTCATTTATATTCCCTGTGTCCCGGTCGTCATTTGTATCCCGGTGTCCCGGTCTGTATATACATTCGTTTTTTAGTTTTGTTTTTCTCCTTTATTTTTTTCCTTTTTTTTCTTTTTTAGTTTATTTAGATTTTTAGATTTTTTAGTTTTTTTATTAGTTTTTAGTTTTTTTTGTAGTTTTTACCATTTTTTTAGTTTTTTTAGTTTTTTTTTTTTTACTTATGTCCTGGTCGTCATTTATACTCCCTGTGTCCCGGTCGTCATTTGTGTCTCGGTGCTTTGTTGATTGCTAATTTATATTATATTTATATTTATATTTTTTATATTTATTAATATTTTTTTAGTTTTCTTTTTCTCTTATTTTTCAGTTTTTTCCTTTTTTTTAGTTTTTTCTTTTTTAGTTTTTTTTGTTTTTTACCTTTTTTTAGTTTTTTTAGTTTTTTAGCTTTTTTAGTTTTTTTATTAGTTTTTAGTTTTTTTTTTAGTTTTTGCCTTTTTTTTAGTTTTTTCAGTTTTTTTTAGTTTTTAGTTTTTTACCTTTTTTTAGTTTTTTTTAGTTTTTTAGCTTTTTTAGTTTTTTTTATTTTTAGTTTTTTTTGTAGTTTTTACCTTTTTTAGTTTTTTTTTCTTCTTTTGTATTAGTGTGAAATAATTCAGACGTCATATGCGGACAAACACGACGTCACTCGACAGACAGACAGACAGACATAACCCACAAACAACTTATTTTTATATATATTTATTCATATTTTTTTAGTTTTCTTTTTCTCTTTTATTTTTCAGTTTTTTCCTTTTTTTTAGTTTTTTTCTTTTTTAGTTTTTTACCTTTTTTTAGTTTTTTTAGTTTTTTTAGTTTTTTAGCTTTTTTAGTTTTTTATTAGTTTTTATTTTTTTTGTAGTTTTTGCCTTTTTTTATTTTTTTTTCAGTTTTTTTTTAGTTATTAGATTTTTACCTTTTTTTTTAGTTTTTTAGCTTTTTTAGTTTTTTCTTCTTTTTAGTTTTTTTTGTAGTTTTTACCTTTTTTAGTTTTTTTCTTCTTTTGTATTAGTGTGAAATAATTCAGACGTCATATGCGGACAAACATGACGTCACCTGATCCATCCACAGATCCACACACAGACAACTTATTTTTATATATATAGATAGGAATAATCAGCTTCTTATTTGTAGGTTCCAAATATTTAACATTTAAAGGTATATTACCATTAAAATTTTGAATCTCTGCTCCGAGTCCCCTTAATTGAGCATGTGTTCTCCTGGACAGACAAGTTATCAACCCCCGCACCTGAAGACTAATTTACCAAAATATCTACAAAAAGTATAAAAATAAAAAAATAAAATATGTACAATACCTATTTTCCTTATTTAATTATATTATTATAATGCACCCCAGCAACAACAACTTTGAAATTTTCAGACAATAAAGTGTTTATTCGTTTTTCAGTCATGAAATGTAAAGAAAAGTGGAAAAGTCTCCGCGATAGTTACGTTAAAACGAGACGGAGAACGAAGGACCAGCAGAATGGCGAAAGTTCACTACCTCAACCCAAAGAGTGGAAGTGGACAAAACATTTGATGTTTCTTGAAGATTATCTTGATCCAAAAGGGTCCTGTTCCGATGACAACTACGTGACGCTTAAAAGAGCGGAAAACTCTATAACTAATGACTATAGTGATGTTAATGGCTACGAGGATCCAGTATCTATTCAAGAGACAAATATTGTGTATTTTCAAGACAGGGAGGATAATTGTGTTGAGTTTGACCCTGCGTCTGTGTCTCCTTTTCCCACATCAGAAAGTGGATCAGATTACAATAATATTTCACGACCTCAAAAAAGAAAACGAGTATCAAATAATGAACTGAAATCTGACAAATCAATGAAATACGAAGCCGACAGTCATTTTGGCTGTACTGAAGACGCTAATGTGCGCAAAAGTGTAGTTCCTGAGTTAGTGCAAAATAAAATGGACGGTGAAGCTGCATTCGGTATATCAGTAGCTAACGACTTGATGAAACTGAACGAAAGTCAGAGGGCTTATGCCAAGTATAAAATTCAGGAGTTGTTGTATAAAATAACTAGTGGAATAACAAGTCCCTCTCACGAGCAGGCTTAATCTCACTATAAAGAATACTCCAAAGAGAACGTGAGACAGGTAGAAGCTTCAAAAAAAAAATGTTCATCAAAATAACTAAAAAGTTATCATATGTCTATAAAGAAAGCCAAAGACATCAAAATATTTTATTCGTGGACCAGAGCGAAACGAGCATTGTAGGACTGATACCATAGATATTATAATACCTAAACTGAAGTCTGGGATAAGTTAAACGATCATATCTTGGACACGACCCCGTCTTGGACGCATGTAAAGATTCGTTTTATGGCAACATTGGTAAAAATGACGCGACAATATTTCGAACAATGTTAAGATTTGTGGCTACTTAGACATAAGTTAGTCTTCTTTTTTTTTGTTCGTTTTCTTTGGCTTACTATACGAATGCTATTAAATATGAAAGAAAGAATTGCCCAGAAGCGATTATTATCCTAGATAATAAATAAACTAAGATGTAAGGTTTCAAAAAATACAAAAAGAGTTTCAAGTTATTTTTCATTATTTTGTGGAGCAACCCAAAAAAGTTAATGGAATGGATTCATATTTTTGCGTAAATAGGACCATAAATGTACCTATGACTGTATATATGTATTTGTTGGGTATTTTCAGCCTATTTCGGCTTCTTATTTCGCTTGGATAATTTTTACGTGTCATTTGCTGTTATTTTGAACTATTCAAAATTGTAGTATCAATTTTCTGCCGTATCACTGACTTTCTTCTCTATGTGTCATTTTCGATAGTGCAAATTTTGGTAACACAATAAACTGCCCAATACAGAATTCCGGAGTAAATGAACTTTATTGAATTAGCTAGGTAGAATTATCACTTATTGGTGGTCTCAAACATAATTTTCTAAGAAAAAACCATACAAAAGCCGAGTTGAAAAGCATTGGGCAAATGGTTCTCATAAAAAAAAAGAAAAAAGAGTCTCTTCTCTCAAGAAGCAAAAAATATTTTATATCGTTTGGGTTCTGGAAAAATATAAGAAAAATCTTAAATCGGACCTTTAGGAAAAGAGACAAACCCAAAATACCGAAAAAAAGAACCTCCAGAGCCATTGCTGGCGAATAGGGCGTCGAATCGACATTTCAGTTGCTGTTTTTTTTCTATATATATATATATATATATATATATATATATACTAGCTGTTGGGGTGGCGCTTCGCGCCACCCCAACACCTAGTTGGTGGGGGCGCTTCGCGCCCCCCCCCAAGCCCCCCCGCGCGCGTAAGTCGTTACGCGCCATAATAGTTACGCGCCATTGTAGTTGTGTCTCTATGTCCCACCTGTGAATATAGATATATATATATATATATATATATATATATATATATATATATATATATATATATATATATGGTTTTAACTACGTAAAACTTGCGAATATACAACATTCTTTGCTGTCCCATTGTCTTTGCATATAAATAGATTGTCAGGTTTACCGACTCTTGAACATGCAACATATAATGGTCCATGGGAAAACAATCTGTATTCAGATCTATACCTCATGATTCTAATGATTGCCATTGAGCTTTGTTGATGGTGATTGCTAATCGACCATTCCCTGTCCCGGTGTCCCGGTCGTCATTTACATCCCCCTGTTTCCCCCGGTGTCCCCGTTGTAGTTGTGTCCCTGTGTCCCGGTCGTCATTTATATTCCCTGTGTCCCGGTCGTCATTTGTATCCCGGTGTCCCGGTCTGTATATACATTCGTTTTTTAGTTTTGTTTTTCTCCTTTATTTTTTTCCCTTTTTTTTCTTTTTTAGCTCTTTTTAGTTTATTTAGATTTTTAGATTTTTTAGTTTTTTTATTAGTTTTTAGTTTTTTTTTCTTTTTAGTTTTTTTGTAGTTTTTACCTTCTTTTTAGTTTTGTTAATTTTTTTTTTTACTTATGTCCTGGTCGTCATTTATACTCCCTGTGTCCCGGTGCTTTGTTGATTGCTAATCGAACATTCCTTTTGTCCTGGTCGCTTTCTCTTTGAGTGTCGTCATTTATTTTTTTCTTTTTTAGTTCTTTTAGTTTTTACCTTTTTTAGTTTTTTTTAGTTTTTTAGATGAAATTTTTTTTTAGTTTTCTCCTTTTTTTCTTTTTAGTTTTTTATTGGTTTTTACCTTTATGTTAGCTTATTTTTCAGTTTTTTCCTTTTTTTTTAGTTTTTTCCTTTTTTTTTATTTTTTTTTTATTTTTTATTTTTTTTTAGTTTTTTACCTTTTTTTAGTTTTTTTAGTTTTTTTAGTTTTTTAGCTTTTTTACTTTTTTTTATTAGTTTTTAGTTTTTTTTGTAGTTTTTGCCTTTTTTTAGTTTTTTCAGTTTTTTTTTAGTTTTTTATTGGTTTTTACCTTTATTTTAGCTTATTTTTCAGTTTTTTCCTTTTTTTTAGTTTTTTTTAGTTTTTAGTTTTTTTAGTTTTTTACCTTTTTTTAGTTTTTTTAGTTTTTTAGCTTTTTTATTTTTTTTATTAGTTTTTAGTTTTTTTTTGTAGTTTTTGCCTTTTTTTTAGTTTTTTTAGTTTTTTAGCTTTTTTATTAGTTTTTAGTTTTTTTTGTAGTTTTTGCCTTTTTTTAGTTTTTTTAGTTTTTTAGCTTTTTTATTTTTTTTATTAGTTTTTAGTTTTTTTTTGTAGTTTTTGCCTTTTTTTAGTTTTTTCAGTTTTGACGTCACCTGATCCAGTTTTTTCAGGTGACGTCACCTGATCCACGATCCACAGATCCACAGACAACTTATTTTTATATATATAGATAGTTTTTTTTTTTTACTTATGTCCTGGTCGTCATTTATACTCCCTGTGTCCCGTCGCTTTGTTGATTGCTAATCGAACATTCCTTTTGTCCTGGTCGCTTTATCTTTGAGTGTCGTCATTTATTTTTTTCTTTTTTAGTTCTTTTAGTTTTTACCTTTTTTAGTTTTTTTTAGTTTTTTAGATGAAAATTTTTTTTAGTTTTTTCCTTTTTTTCTTTTTAGTTTTTTATTGGTTTTTACCTTTATTTTAGCTTATTTTTCAGTTTTTTCCTTTTTTTTAGTTTTTTTTTATTTTTTATTTTTTTTAGTTTTTTACCTTTTTTTAGTTTTTTTAGTTTTTTTAGTTTTTTAGCTTTTTTACTTTTTTTTATTAGTTTTTAGTTTTTTTTTGTAGTTTTTGCCTTTTTTTAGTTTTTTCAGTTTTTTTTTTTAGTTTTTTATTGGTTTTTACCTTTATTTTAGCTTATTTTTCAGTTTTTTCCTTTTTTTTAATTTTTTTTAGTTTTTAGTTTTTTTAGTTTTTTACCTTTTTTTAGTTTTTTTTAGTTTTTTAGCTTTTTTATTTTTTTTATTAGTTTTTAGTTTTTTTTGTAGTTTTTGCCTTTTTTTTAGTTTTTTTAGTTTTTTAGCTTTTTTATTAGTTTTTAGTTTTTTTTGTAGTTTTTGCCTTTTTTTTAGTTTTTTTTTTAGTTTTTTAGCTTTTTTATGTTTTTATTAGTTTTTAGTTTTTTTTGTAGTTTTTGCCTTTTTTTAGTTTTTTCAGTTTTGACGTCACCTGGTCCAGTTTTTTCAGGTGACGTCACCTGATCCACACATCCACAGACAGACAGACAACTTATTTTTATATATATAGATATATATATATATATATATATATATATATATATATATATATATATATATATATATATATATATATATATTTATATATATATATATATATATATATATATATATATTTATATATATATATATATATATATATATATATATATATATATATATATATATATATATATATATATATATATATATATATATATATATATATATATATATATATATATATATATATATATATATATTTGGACAAGTAGCAAGCTTGTTGTCAAACCTTGCTGCAGCGGAGATTTAAGCCTGGGCCCTGTGTTGCCAAGCTGAGCATCAATATACTCCGCTACAACAAGGTATAGAAAATAAACGCTAAATTTTATTATAAAATTATTTAATTTTGAATGTGGTTGCGTGGTAATTGATTTCTACGAGATATAAACTTTATGACTAATAATTTTGACTCTGTGCTTGTTTTGTTCTAGATTACTAACAGGAATGTCACAAATTCTTTCAGCAACTACAGCCAACAACCATTAACTACAGGTTTTCTTCTAGCTATTTTTGCCAAAAATCATAGCAATAATAATAAAAACTGTATTAAGTACCAAATGACACAAAAGACCACGAAAATTGGTATTTTCAATACAACCCTCCTATCTACGAAAAAAACTTCTCAACACTGTTCCTCTAAGGGTCAGACACAGGGCACCTTTTTGTATTTATATCTTCAGGTCGAGACGCGACTTTTTGGATTCAAATTCAACTTAAGCTTTACTTGTTTTAAGGTTTATTTATCCATTTATATTAGTACCTGTTGTATGTTATTTTTGCTATGATTATTTAATTTCCGTTCGATATTGGGTCTCATTTATTCTTTAATAGTAATTTCTGGTCTTTTCGAGTTTGAGTTTTTGTGGGTTTCTATTTCTTCTGGCTTTTACATTTCTTTAGCTTATACGATCATCCCTTCTATAAGAACAATAGATGCCCCCTAAGCATAACTTACAACGCCTGCTCTCGAGCCCTGGGGGGTTGTGTCGACCCTGCAGTTTTTGTTCTATAGTCTTTGATCTATTTTTAATAAGATGTCTATCTAAAAAATTTATCGGACTCATCTGGGGAAAAAAAGCATGGAGGGGGGCTAGTTGCCCTCCAATCATTTTTGACTCTTAAAAAGGGCTATAACTCCCGATTTTCAATCAGATAAGCCTCCTTTGAAGTTTATACGATGATCCCTTCAGTATGGAATGCCTCTGAAAAAAAAATATAACAAAACATTGGAGCCGCATGGTCTTTACTATAGGCAACGCTATAGAGTTGCCTCCGATTCTTTATCTATCTGCATCGTAATATAGTCGAGCATCAAATTTTTTGCTCGCGAAAAGAATTCCCTATTGTTCTTCTTGTTTTTGGTGTTTGTGACGGAAAGGCAGTTTTGTTTTCGTTGCTATTTATATAACAAACTTGTAAGCTCTTTACTTTATCGCTTTATGTAACTCTACCCTGATTTAGCACATTCTCAAAATATTCAGTCCATCTCCCTTTAACTCTTTCCTTATCACTAATTGTGACCCCGCCCCTGTCTTCAAACGGGACAGGTCCAGATTGACTGTTTCCTTTCAATTTATTAATATGCCAGTACAGATATTACAATTATGTCATCTGGTTGCATCTTCCAGATCTTCAGCAATTTTATCCATGACATCCACTTCACATCTTTTTAGTTCATAACTTAATGTTGTTTCCATTTCCTTTACAAAAAGCATTTTTCACTAATATTCCTAGCTGCGTGTCTAACTTTCCTCCCCAAGACACAATCAACGACTTCACAAACTTTTTTCGTAAAATTATTCAATAAATCTTCTACATTGTCAAATTTCAGACTCTCAAGTTCAGTACTAAACTGTTTTTAGAAAGTTTCTCTCAGATTCTTATCCTGGAGTCTACAAACGTCATAAGTTCTCGGAAGGTATTTATTCTTTCCAACTTTCAGTTTGAGACCCTAGACACTACTAGATGGTGATCTTTACTTTTAACATTAATAACAGTACTCCCATATACTCTAATATCTTATCTCGCCAGTCATTAGTTTACTATAACACGATCAATAAGGTTAGCCGTCTTATCATCAAGTGAATATCATGTTACCAGGAAGTGATACGGGCATTTATAATGACTGGGCGGTATTTCTACAAGCAAATTAATCCTTCATCTTTTCCAAGTGATATATTTAAACTGAAAAGGTAATTTTTGTGGCTAATATACAATTACTTGTATGGCTCATGCATACGCTTTACACAAAACTATATTGAATGAGAAGTCTGGTCATACAAATCAGAAGCTTAACACCACCAATGTAATATTTTCAATAAGCAGAAATTCAATAAATGAAAAAAAGAGCGATGAATTTCGATTAAAGTTGTCTGACAAGGTTTTCAAATGATACCTTATCTTTCAGGCATTTATAGTTGCTGGTTGCTGCATTTTATATATTTTTTTTTTTTTTTAACACTTTTAATCCACTAAAAATATTTTAACTAGGAAAAGCATTCAGGACAAAAATGACTCACCTTTCAAGAATGAATTTCTTCAGTGACGAATGAACATCCTTTTGAACATTAACAACCTCGCCAAATATTGTTTCGAGTCCCAAACGCAACCAGAAAAGGTTATAATTCAAAAGCAGTTGGGTAAATGTTGTCTTCAAACCTAAAAATATAAGTGTATGGAACTGTTTAAAGAATGGTAAATCGAAAGATAAGCTTTAACTAGTTAGTGAAAAGAAAATCATCAACGTAAGGTGTAGGCTACATCACATGTTAATACAAAGAAAAGTCTTAGTCTTATCAGTCTTAAATTAGAATAGAATGGAGTTTAGGTAAACAGACGTTTATCGTGATTAAATCCTCATAAAGTTGTCTCATCTAGTGATTGAGTAATAAACCTGACTTCCTCCTTGATGGCTCCTTTAAGTCTAACAATTACCCTTAGACTTCATGCAGAACTGAGCTACAGATATTTCCAACGAAAAAAAAGTGGAATACCAGGGCTTGTAATCTGGCTGCCCACTAACGATCAGTCACAAAACTGATCAGACAGATCAATCCAGAATATAGTTTTAATGGAAATCCAAGTGAGCTATAGTTAGGTTCATTTGGCATGTCCTTCCAAATAAGGGTAACAAGCGACGGAATTAGAAGGATTATAGGCAGTGTGACAGGGGAATGGGAACCATTTTTGTGAGGAGGGGGAAATTATAATCAGCTTACTCTCACAAATTTTAGAAGGAAAGTTGGGGTTGTTCGAATAATAAGCATCTCATTATATAATTAATGATATGCTAAATATTTTATGTTTTGTCATGACCAGCAACAAATTTCATACTGACGGCGTCGTGACACTGGCAACCAAATGTTGAGTTTGGTCTAATTCGACTATAGTATTTCATTTGTAAATTTCTTGACAGGGAAAACCGAACCAAAAGCTCAGTTTTGGCGAGGAATAAAACCAAATCATCGCACGGTATCGTTTAACCAAGTCATTAGCAGTTCTTGGCATAAAATAATAAAATTCCACATCAGATTCATTTCAAGAACTGAAATAAGAGGTTTTGTTTTTTATTTGATTCAATCTAATAGTAATATCAATCTCTAAAATAATTTATATTCCTACGTTTTTGAAAATGTTTAGAACATTTTTAGCTACAAGGCTTTGCAAAAAAAATCCAATTACAGAGACAAGTTCAAACATTGGCTGTTTTGACTCTTAATCTTAACTCTACTTTTTAAAATAGTAAAAAACTTTAGTGTAAAGAGCGGGGAGTTGAGGAGAAAAAGCCCTTTTCATATACGGAGTAATTTCTGTTCGTTTTAAGTTTTAATGTCGCTTCTTACTTTTAGTTAAAACAAAAACTTGTTTCTTTTATTTAACTTCTGGACGTTTTTGAAGTAATGCATGTTTTGATCTTGGCTCTCCGCACATAAATAATTAAAACAAAATTTGCATATTAATTTTTTTTGGGCTAGATGACTTTCTCATATTTTCAATCGGAAGATTTTGAGAAAAAAAAGGAGCGAGGGAGTAGGTCTAGTTGCCGTCCAATTTTTTGATTGCTTAAAAAGGCAACTAAAACTTTTAATTTCTTACGAACGCCTTCATTTTAAAAAAATACGTAACTTACGAATTAACTTACGTAACGAACTTCCATATTCGTATGTTTTATTGCGTATATGAGGGGGTTCACCCCCTCGTCAATACCTCGCTCTTTACACTAAAGCTTAAATTTTGTCCCAAATCCTTAAGAATGACCCCTGAATCACAAAGGCCGAAGAATAAATAGTTGAAATTACATAAAATACTTTAGCGTAATGAGCTTGGTATTACGAGGAAGTAAACTCATCATATGCGTAATAATTTCTGTTCGTTTTAAGTTTTAATGATGCTCCTTACTTTCAGTTTAAAAAACTATTCATACTTATTTTTTCATTATTTTTTTAATAATGCTAGAAAACCCTGCGTCCGCTTCATTGAAACTCTTCCCCCATGACAAATCCCTCCATGGAAAGATCCTCCCACGTAACCCCCCATCAACTTCTTCCCCCCCCCCCCAAACCAAAACAATCCCCCTGAAAACGTCTGTACACTTCCCAATAGCCATTACTATATGTAAACACGGGTCAAAGTTTGTAACTTGCAGCCTCTCCCATGGGGACTGTGAGGGAGTAAGTCGTCCCCAAAGACATAGTTATTAGGTTTTTCGACTATGGTGAATAAAATCTCTATCTCAGAATTTTGATCTGGTGACTTTGGGAAAAAAATGAGCGTGGGAGGGGGGCTAGGTGCCCTCCAACTTTTTGGTCACTTAAAAAGAACACTAGAACTTTTAATTTCCGTTAGAATGAGCCCTCTCGCGACATTCTAGGACCACTGAGTCGATACGATCACCCCTGGGGAAAAAAACTAACAAAAAAACATATAAACACGCATCCATGATCTGTCTTCTGGCAAAAAATACGAAATTCTACACTTTTGCAGATAGGAGCTTGAAACTTTTATAATAGGGTTCTCTAATACGCTGCATCTGATGATGTGATTTTCGTTAAGATTGTATGACTTCTAGGGAGTGTTTCCCCCTATTTTCTAAAATTAGGCAAATTTTCTCAGGCTCGTAACTTTTGATGGGTAAGACGAATCTTGATCAAACTTATATATTTAAAATCAGCATTAAAATGCAATTCTTTTGATGTAACTATTCGTATCAAAATTCCATTTTTAGAGTTTCGTTTACTATTGAGCCGGATCGCTCCTTACTACAGTTCGTTACCACGAACTGTTTGATTTCCTTTGTTTGAAACTAGTTTCTCATTAGCTTTTTAAACTGTTCCCACATCTAAGATCTCCTATAAATTTATACAAAAATTGCGTCGGGACCTTCCTGTAGTGCTGAGAAAATTTACTAATGGCCTCTTTGTCTTTGAGACTGTCAACCAACGCCAAGACGTGCAAAATGACATCTTTGGTATCGAACGTCCTTAAACTAAACTAATCTGACACAAACACACATACATATACACACAAAAACAACACACATACACATAACTACTCTCATACAGATTGAACTTACAGATAATGTTTCTACAAATACAGAAGACAGAATAATGAGGATTTTTTTCCCAAGACAGCGAACGAAAAAACCTAATTGTATATTTCGGCCCTATATCTAAGGGCCGCCTTCAGCAAAGAAAATAATAAACAATAACACACTTACAATAAAAGTTATCGGTTAAAAATCCATCTTTTAAAATAGCCTAAGGATAATTACTTCTTATCGAAAAGTTCAGCCAAGACTGTGTCTTTTAGCCTATATGTCGATATGTTGGGTAGCCAGACGGGGCTACCCGACATATGTATAGGGCGTTCCCTTAGCCGCCACATGGGAATGCATTGAGTTGCCTAGGGGGGAGCTCTTATTGAGCGACTCAGAAGTCCCATTACACCTCCTCCCATCCTACATGAAAGTTTTATCTGCATCTAATAAGACACAAAAGATAAGGTGTTTTGATAGCCTGGATAAGCATTGTGCAGTTATATTTACGTTTTACCGTCTCTAGGTCAAAGCTTGAAGTCCGCTTGACCCCATAACATCATCTGGAAATTTAAAATCAATCTCCCAAGCCGTTGAATGAAAATTCGAAGCCATCTCTGAAGCAACGTAGGCTGCATAAGAAGATTTATTTTAAGACAACTGAATTGCAACTAAGCGTCATATTTGTAAGCAGTGACTTTAAAACCTTGAATACCGCTTTGGTGGAGCTCAAATTTATGAATTGACCAATTACCATGTTTTAATTTTAGATTTGCATCCCTAACATGGGCGGGTCCTTCAGATTCCCTAAACAGTTGGTCGCAAAAATTTTATTCTCTTTTTCGGCATTGCTCAGGCTTGTTACAGCTTTGGTCAGTAGTACAACTTGGCAGCCCCTTTCTTAGGGTGAAATACTCCTTCCGTAGAAGGATTAATTAAAGTGCAATCGTCTTGTTTTCGTAAGCTATAGCTTAAAAGAAACTGTAAATTATTGTTACTCTGGCAAAAAAAAAGTGTAGGGAATTTTTAACGTGTTTAAAAAGTGGTAGCCGCAGTAGTGACAACATTACTCTGCATCCTGGATACACCTAAAAGTAACAGTCGTACGGGTAAAATTACACATGACTCAATGAATGTCTCATCATTTTTTGTTTTAACAATCTTTCCGACAATTCATCGAATGGAAATCCAGACACCAAACACTATTGTAATAGGCCCAATTGTTAGCGTTTCTTCAAAGCTTGCAAATGAAACATGCCCGGTCTTTTTTTGTATAGAAAAGTTCAAATTACTTACCAAAATCTAGGTTAATGGGTCTGTCACTCCGAATAGCGAATCTAAGTTCTTTTACTTCCTTTTTGACTTTATCCAAAATTGTACGGACCTCTTTACTTTTATAGAGGATGAAGGCTTCACGGCGAAGTCTGTTGAGATTTTGAATAGTTGTATAATTCTTCATTGATAAAACTTCTTTTGTTGGAGCCCGGAGATTTCCATCAGCTACAGCTCCAAAAAAGTCAACTCCTTCTTCCTCTGGTGTCAAAATGTAATTCAACCATATTTTGAAGGCATTAGCCTGCTTGGCGGAGGCTTTTTTGTCGTAGTAAACTTCGCTAAAAAGCAATGAAAAAAATTAAATTGAAAAGATGTCACCTTGCTGAAAGAATGGGACAGATGAATGGTGTCATCCATTCGTCTTAAAGTTTAGCGGTTCTACCCTTGCTATAGAAATTATGGCTTACCTTTTACTCCTTTCTTGGGAGCTATAAAGACTTTCTACTAGATATAGAAGTATGGCCAATGTTAAAAATACAATTTTTAACTAAGAGAATGATTTGTTTTTCAACGATAACAAGTTTCACTTGAAGAGCTGATATAAGACAACCAGGTAAAAAAGATTAATGAAAAACCAAATTTTGAAAAATTCATTCCGAAAATTAACTTCACTGTTGTGATTTATCAGAATGAAAAAAAGTCGGATAATGACTTTGTGCAAATACCTTACTAAGCTACGATTTTTGACAAAAAAGAGCTAAAGCCCTAACCTAATATAACAACCTACCAAAGGCACCTAGTGGGACTATGGCCCCTCAACCAGCCCCTCCCCACTTTGAATTTCTGTAGAGGGGTAGGCATGCTGCAAATTGTTTGAAGCTAAAGGAAAGAAGGTGCGCTCACTATTGCTTGATAAGTGACATTACGATTAATCAGAACTCAAAAGTTAGAGATTTCCAGAATCGACATTGGAATCAGGAGACTTTAATTCTCAAAACAGATCCACTATAAAGATTCGTCTTTAGAATGAACGTGGTTTTGTTTTAGACTCCCATTTGCTCTCTCAATACATCCATTATTTGCATATTTCCTCCAAATCTAGCATTTTATGAAAAAAAAAGTCTGAGTAAAGAGTGACCATGGTCAATGAAACCGAAATCTTAGAAAACGGAGCGATCATTAATCAAAACGTGAAATTACGAGGATTAACTTTTTATAATGATTCCAAGTATACAAAATTCATCAACTTTCAGTTGGTCAATCAAAAGTTACAAATATAAGGATATTTGCATAATTATTGAAAAAGGGGGAAATCTTAATGAAAATCATACCATCAAATTATACAACAATCTTTTAAAAGTGGTATTAATTGCCGTTCCCCATAATTTTGAATTTTTTATAACAAGGTTGTACACTTATATGTATCTATTTATTTGTTTTCCTTTTTTTATGCTTTGTTTTGATTCGCCAGGAGTGATCAAACAAAATCAGTTGTCTTAGAAAATCGGTAGATGGATCTTTAAAAGTGAAATTTCAAAGTCGTACTGCTCCTTTTAAATAATTAACGTTAAAAAACATTAAAACAAATGTTTCAATGAAAAATAAAGAGCAGAATTTAAACCTAAAACGAGTAGAAATAAAGTCATATAATAAGGCAACCTTAAAACGAACAAAATTACTAGGGCTGAACCAGGGCCGTATTCAAGACATTTTTTTTTTTGGGGGGGGGAGAGTTACAAAATGATTTTTTCCAAGGGTGGGGTGGGGAGGGAGGGGGTTAATAAAAAACTTCAAAAACGCATCCACAATTTGTTTAAATTCATTTTGTTACGTTTTTACGAGTCAGACCAACATTTGGGGAGGGGGTCAAACCAAAACAGAAACCAAAATTAACGATCAAGTCAAACTTAAACCGAACAGAAATTACCACAAATAAAATGGTACTACCGCCTCCCTTAAACCCCTTTAAAGGCTAGAATGTCATTGATCCTTAGCTGAAAACGATTTGTATTTCAAACAATTTCCTTTTAAACAACACAACATAATCGAAATCACTATGGTATGCAAGGATGACAAATAATAGCTAGCACAAATGGGAGTTAGACTTCCCTCAAAATCCCTAAAAGACTAGTGCCGTTAGTACTTTATTGTAAATAATACATAACTATACAAAATGTTAACAAAAAAGGGAATAAAATCGCGATACTAGTCAAGATTGGTACATGGTTCTTAACATAATTACGCTTATAATTTTAAGTTTTATTTTACTATTCCAAAATTATCCTTCTTTTTGTCAAAAATTTTCAAAGGTATAAACATTTTTTAAATTCAAAGGTATAGATTTTATCTAAGGTTATCAAAGGTATAGAAATGGTAAAGGTAAGATTGAGCGAACATTGGTAATTTTAAAGCAACATGTTTAATTTGTTGAAGAGATACATAATTTATATAATTCACAAAACAAATGATTCATCATAGTGAGGTCCTCTACATTTGAAAGGAAGAAAGCATTCATGGAAATTTACTGCATAACCGAGCAATCAAACTAGATTGATTGTTTAAATATATTAATATAGATAAGAAAGAATTTTTGGAAGTAAAAACATCATTTGGTTTTTCAATGCTAGTCTATAATAATAAAAGAAAAACTGCTTAAAATATTTAATTTTTTATGTTTTCTGTTTTACATATATTTTTATTTAAAGGGGTGGTAGTCACATTTATTTGTGACAACTTCGGTTAATCTTAAGTTTAAATTGATTATTCATTTTAAATTTGTTCGTTTTACGCTTTCATGTTTTTCTTTTCAAGTCTTTACGCCCGTTTCTTTGCTAGAATTTTTCTGTATCCTTTCTATTTGCCTTTGATTCAGGTATGTGCTCCCTAGGAAACATGCAATCTTGCGACAAGCCTATAGCAGGGAATTGCACTGAAAGCACAAGCTATTTTGTCATTGGATACATTAGTATCAGATCGATCCATTTAGTGCACCAGAAACTACAGTGCTGTTTAATTATTCTAAGAGAATTATATAAAATTGCTTCAACAATACGTATTTATGTTTTGACATATTTTCAAAACTTTTCTCATCTACGGAAAAATAAATGTGCAAGACAAAAATTTTTAAATAGAATTCGGTAGCTGGATAAAATTAAATCGAACGATAATAAAATTATCGTCTTATGCTGAAACGCTAAAACCGTTAAGTTGCAGGAAAATAACACACCTAAAACTTGCATATGGAAAATAGAACTTTGATACTAAATTCACGCAATTCACGCAAGTACTCTTACCGGAATCCTTCCAAAGACATGTCATCAGTAACATAAATCATTTCACTGCTCATTATTCTTGGTTTCTTGAAAGGTAGACCTCGGGTTAATGCCGGTCGCTTCCTTGGTGAAATATCTATCGACTCCCCCGAATTCGCAGCATCGGGTTCTCCGTATTCGGCTTCAATGTCGTTTAAAATTTTACGCATGTCCTGTATTTCTTGAGTGTTGAAAAGTGAATCTGTTGGAACATGATCATAAGTCAATTTTAACGAAGATTTAAGAATATCAAACTCATAGAGTTAACTTCCAGGTTTTTTTAAGTACTAAAAACTAATTTTTGACTGTTAATCAAAGCACTACAACAAAATATAGAATTATGGGCTTTCCTAGGCTTTTACTTGGGACGAGAGGGACTACAAAACCAGGATTTATCTTAGGTGAAACGAAAATACAAGGCACTCTTTCAAAAAATTAAATAAATAAAAAACAAAAAGTTTTTTCAACTGAAATTAAGGAGCAACATTAAAATTTTAAATGGACATAAATTATTCTGTACATGAAAGGGGAAGGGGCTACTCGTTATTCAACTCTCGCTCTTCACACTAGGGTTTTAAAGTTCTTTAAAAATACTTCTCATTCAAAATCAACAGCCCTTGTGTTTGACTAGTCTATCCTAAAGAATCAGGACAAAAGGTCAAACTGTAGCGTAAAGAAAGAGGGTGAGGAAGAGACAACCCACCTCATATACAGAATAATTTCTGTTCATTTTAAGTTTTAATGTTGCTCCTTACTTTCAGCTGAAAAATTTGCGGGTTTTAATTTCATTTCTGTCTGTTTTTTGAAATCATAACAGGGAATCACCTCCCCACACCCTCGTGCAACATTTCTCCTAAAAAATTGCACTGGAAACTTCCCGCCCAACAGAAAATTCTGCCTGTCGAAGATCGCCCCTCCCGCAGAAAATTACCCCGAAAAATGTCCGTATATTTCCCAATAACAAGTACTATGTAAACAATTAGCGTAAATTGCGTAACTTACAGCCCTTTCCCCAGAGATTATTGAGGGTCATGTCATCATCAAAAGTACAGTTACTGAACCGTTCAGCTATGCTGAAATAAATAACTATTTTAAAATTTGTATCGGATGTCTTTGGAAAAAATAGGCGTGGGAAGGAAGCTAGGTGCTCTCCAGTCTTCCTGATTACGTAAAAAGGTTATCAGAAATTTTGACTTCTGTTTGAAAGGGCTCTCTCTCGATCTTCTAGGACCATTAGCTTTATATGATCACCCCTGGAGAAAATAGTAATAACAACAATAATAAAAAAAAATAAACCCACATCCGTGATCTTTCTTCTGCCAAGAAATACACAATTCCACGTTTTTGAGATAGGAGCTTGAAAGATCATTAAATAAATAAATTATAAAATATTTAAGTCTTATGGCTATTTACTATAGGGAACTCTATAGCATTGCATCTGATAGGAATTTGAAACCTCTACAGTAGGATACGGCATTAGACTTTACAGTCCCTACCGGCGGTGCTGATCTCCGTTTCTTGGCCCTTCAGCCAGGAAGTGCAATGGGGGGTTGGGGGCCAGCCATCCTGTGTACAGTAGGGTTCTCTGATATGTTGAATCTGATGGTGTAATCCTGTCTACAGCAGGGTTCTCTGATATGTTGAATCTGATGGTGTAATTTTCGTGAAGATCACTTGACTTTTTGGGGGTGTTTCCCCCCTTTTTTAAAAATCAGATAAATTTTATAAGACTCACAGCTTTTTATGGATAACACTAAACTTAATGAACTTATATATTCGAAATCAGCCTGAAAAGCCATTTCTTTTGACATAACTATTGTTATTAAAATTCTGTTTATTAGAGTTTTGTTACTATTTGGCCGAATCTCTCCTTACTCACAGTTCGTTACTACGAACTGTTTGATCTCCACCCTTGCACTGGCATAACTCAGCAGTCCGAAATCATAGCATATTAGCAGTATTTATGAAAGCTTTGCGTTGAATCTTTTTTTAAAGCATGTTGATTTTCGTCATCAGATAAGCGAGGTTTTCAGACTACCTACAAAGAAAGCGCTAATAAGAGGGTCAAGTGATTCAAACATACTATACTTTGTGTTGCACACAACACTGTCAACGAGAATGAAAAAATATAATGCAGCCTCATAAGTGCTGATGGTGTTATAAATGAGATTTTGTAATAAGGTGGTTGTGAAATTAGAGGTAACTTACTGAAGATTACGAATATGATTTTTGACACTGAGGCAGGACTTCGTGATATTAGGAAAACTTATAATTAAAACTGTTAATGAGAAAGGTGATAATAGTGAGTGTGGTAAAAGCAGAGACACTACCTTGATTTCCATATGAAGAAAATTCCTTAGCATGATAATACTTGTTAGACTAAGGAAGAAAAGTGTGGTATTCGAAAGGGGAGAAGAAGCGTTGACCAAAATTTCCCTTTAAGGTCAACAATTAAGAAGTGCTGACTCGTCAGAACTCACCAAGAGTTGTACATTCTCTTTTGATTCCATACTCTATGCTAACCTTTGCTTATACTAACCTTTGAGAATTTCACTAACCTTTACGGCCCATCCGAGGATCAGTTGCTGTTTTTCTTTGGTAAATCAAGCCTCCCGAGTCCAAGGATTTGTCGGAGCTTTTACTATAGTTCCCCTTTTTTCCTATTGAGATGTCACTGGCTGCTCTGTGTCTGAAAGACGATGAACTGCCCGTTTCATCACTGTCAACGGACGACAAAGATGTAACAGAAGAAGAAGCGCTTAACGTAACCTGATGATCTTTGCGATTCTTGAAGGTAAATTCTTTCCTGGTACTTTTCACTTTTCCACATTGCAAAGCCCTAGGAAATGGTTTTACCACTCCTCTTTTATCTCCGAGCAATTTTGGTGGATTGACTGTGAATGCTTCATCTTCAGAATATCTGCAACTGTCGATTTTTGGAGGACTTATAGTGAAAGTAAATTCAGTAGCAGGTATTTTCATTGTCTGATTGCCATCGTTTTTTATCTCTAATATTGTATTTTGATGATTTGAAGCCTTTGTGTTATGAAGTTTATCATCAATCAATACACCACGGGAAAAGTCTTCCACTTCCGTAATATGCACATCAGTGCGGATCACTGGCGCTTTCACGTTAGATTGATGGCTCTGAGGGAACTCTTTCAATTCCTTTTCGGCAAAGGAGACTGGTATATTGGATTCAGTTTTATGTACTTTCAGTATAGGGCTCCTTGAAAGAAATTCTGCCGGGGCAACTGAGCTATGAGTAGGATCTCCTGCCCCTTGATTTGTGTCTTTTGAATTAGAGTTCAAACCAGGATAATTACTAACACTAGCAAAATTGGATAGTTTTTCACCTGCATCAAATGACGGATTGAAATTATCATCGTTGCCTTGCAAAGTTTTGCAATCTGAAAGAGCATCTGGTGCTTCAGAGTAACAATGCGTCTTGTCTATATTAGAAGTAGCATCTTTTGGAGTAGCAGTAACATAATCTTCTTTAGAAGCTTCAGGGAGATCGAAGCCTTTTGATTCACAGTCAAAAGTTCGATTTTTCACATGACCCATAGACGACGTTGGGCGGGAGGATGTCTTTTCAAATGTAAAATTTTTTTCTGTTTCATTTTCTTCTAATATCACCGACAGGTCTAGCTGTGGAACTAAATCTATAATTGGCAAGGATTCTATTTCAGGAGCATGAACATGACAATCTTGGGAAACAGCGCTATCGTCAAACTTATCAATAAAGATCTTGTTTTCCTCGTCCATTATAGGTGACACTGAGGAAACAGGTGAATCTTCAAGGTTTCCTCCTGGTTTACTGACAACAACTACTGTCGAATCTACTGCTAATATAGCTGGAAGGTTCAAGTCTTCATTGGCGAATTTTAATTCACTATTGACGCCTTTAGACTCGCATATAGGTAACGCTGAGACTTGGGTGTTAAGTTCTTTTTCAGCCCTTGGGATGTGTCTGAAAGTCTCATTTTCTTGGTGAGGTTCATCATCTGAATCCATGCTTTGTTTCGAACAGGTTGTCTCAGTGCTTCTTGCTGAATAAAATGTTTCGTTACTCGATCTCTCCAAATCTAATTTTTCTAAATTCACAAAATCAATTTGGATGCGAGTTGTGGGCTTTATTGCAAGATTTTGGTCATTACCAATTTGTTTAGGATCTTTCTTAACGCTAGAGCAAAGAATAGGTGCAAAAGGAGTCAGTGTGTCATCTAATACAGACACTGGAACAGCTAAACTCTCTCCTTTTTTTGTTAGGTTTGCTACTTTAGGCAAAGTCTTAGGAGCAACAAATCCAGGTTTTGAACAAGCATTTTCGTTTGATTTTTCTGCGTTTTCCTGTTCTTGGAGCCCAACAATGGCCTTACTATTGCAAGAAACTGTTCTTGTTTCATTATTCCAGAGTCTTTGCTTCACTTTAGATATCACAGGAGTAGGCGGGAGGCCTAAGTTACACCTATTATCAATCACTGCCTTATCCTCATATTTCCTTTCTACTCCACAATCCGCTATTATCTCTCCAGAGCTACCTGGTATTACGACTGCTGTTAGATTACTGTCAATCACAGGTCTCTCAATCGGATTACAATTCTTCAAGGCAATTCGATATGTTTGTCTTCGTGGAGGAGTTGATACGATATTACATGGAGGTAGGTTTCCCCCGACGATGGATCGGAAAGCCTCCCTTTTTTCAAACGAGCTATTCCTTTTCTTTTCAGACTGATGGCAGTTGAGATTTACCGCAGGCAATGGGTTTCTATCGGTTATATCAGAGTCTGAGCGGGGACGAAGGTTTTCTTTTGATTTAACTGAATCACGTGTGAGTGAAAGAGAACGCGGTACTGAACTGGACGAGCTCAACGGCTTCTGAAGTGACGATGATCTCTGTAAAAAAAAAAAAAATAATTACAAATAAATAACAGATTAATAGGCAAAAATATAAAGATAAAAGAGCAACTTTAAATTTGTGGGCATACAAAAACACTACACATAGAAGAATTATCATAAAGAAAAAACAAAAGAACATTATCTTCCCATTCGAAAATTCATGATATATCGATTACCTCTGTATAACGTTTTGCCTTTTTCTACTCATATCGTTACAAAATCCCTGTTATCTTTATTTTTCAATAAATAAGAATTTACCATATCTTTATCTGTGATACATTTGTTGCTTTCATAATTAGAACCGTTGCTTAAACAAAAATGCAAAAGAGAAAATTAAAAGAAAACAGCAAGTAAGGTCTCTTAACTATGTGGAATTGAAGAAAAGAAAAAACACCACAAAAGGTTGAAAATAAAATAATCGAAGAACACCGATTAAATAAATAAGTCAAAAACACAATTTAGACATAATCTGTGATTTAAATACACAAACCAAATTTACGATTGATTTGAAATTACTTCTGTTTAATTCAGAATATAATTATAACCAAACAATAGCCAGTGGTGGTTCAGTTTTTTTTTGCACCCGGGGGAAAATCTTGATTAGCATATCCCGCACCTGTCTCTCAAAATTTTCAGGCCAAATCTTAACAAAACTTTCATTTGTTAACAACATACTTCATTTATTTAAATCTGACTTTTCTTACTTTAGGCTCTTGACAATTATAAATTCCCTCATCTCAAGTGATTGCTTCAATTCTTTCATTTGGTCTACTTACTCTTATTTTCAATGAATGCTGATAATGATAAAAAAAAAGGAAAATTTTGGATTCAATTTAATTATACTTACTCCCAACTGCGCCTTCTACTCAACGTTAATAAAAGTAAAATCTCAAACTTCAGAAATGATTGAAAAATGAAATTTTGCATCCCTAAAATTTTTGCGCCTGGGGCAAGTATCCCCCCTACCCCAACCCTAAAACCGCCTCTGAAAAGAACTTAACAACCAGAGAAACTTATTAAACCTGCTAGAAAATTATCCTCCTGTTGGCTTAGTATTGATAATTATCCAACTGTTCAGTATTTTCCTTTTCCTTTTGATTGATCCGCCGTGAATAATTTCAGAGGCAAGTTACTCTTTAACTATGGATTCATTTTAGAGATTCTGAAAAAAGTTCTCATAAACTGGATTGAAATGCTAGTTTTCCTATCTCTAAGAATTACCAAATCTAATAAAGTTCTAGTTTTTTCTTTAATGACTTCTCTTGCCCATTATACAAAGGCTTTGTTATTGAAAATATCAAAAACCACTTCAAACTTAACTTAAACTTAACATCTGGGGGATACAATTGATTTTAAAATCTTTGCTTTTGGGTGAATATCCAAAACAATTTATGTTGAAGAGCTTGCGTTAAATACCCAAGAGGGTACCAAACTCAACTATGAAACCGACACAAGAATGGCACTACATTTTGCCCAATGCTACACAAATGGATCTTCGAAAGTAGTAGTTACAGCCAAATATACAGATGTCAGTATCTATCAGTTGGCTATTTTGCAGAGTCGTCCTTACTTGCTAGCTTCCGGTCTAGAATTAAGCTTCAGGACCTTAATCTTTTTAATTTGAAAGCTTTCCCGCTAGAAGCCATTTCTGTCATCGCTGTTATTAGCAGCAAATATAACACTTGCCATATAACCTTGGACTACTGTAGGCCTACAGAGTGTTCTCTTTTTTTAATGCGAAAAAGATCAGACAGCTGTAAAAATAGTTAATGGTGTGTGGAGTATTCTCTCTTCTTGTGGAAAACTTGATCATACAATCGTAGTGATAAAGCTCTCAAATTGAAAGAGATCTAAAAAAAAGTAAATTCTCTACTAATTGAAGATCTTGTTAACTTGCCCTGTCACTTCGTTCCATTTGAATAGGCTTCGTCCATCAAAATCAAGTTTTGCACAACGGGCAAGACAAGCCATAGAAAAAAAACCTAACAACTTACATACTGATAAGATTTATGATAAGATTTTGAAGAAAACAAACCTATGGTTAGAACAATTAGCTGCGCTACAACGAATTAGCTGGTGAATCAATCACTAGAATAAAAAGAAAAGCAGCCAACCACTGAATAATTGAATAATTAATTGGAATTGTTAAGTTTAAGGGACTCAACCTGTGTTTCTGGATACAGAAGTATAATTTATGCTTATTTATTTCTATATATATTAATAAAACCCGATAGAATTAAAAAAAAAAAAAAAAATCTAATCTGAATCAGAGGATTATTTCTTCACAGATTTAACAAAGTTTTTTTTCTTTGATCACATGCTCGTTTGATTTCAGTTGCCTTTTGGGTTAAACAGTATTAATTCAACTGTATATTTGTTTACAATTGTAGCCTATTGTTCATTGTTTTTGCTGCTAATTTGAAACTTTTTTAGTTCTTCAATGGACATTGTCTTGAATGATTTTCCTTAAGTATGCATCGTTTTGGGTTTTGTTTTTAGTTCCATCTTGGTTTATTTCTTTTAGATTCCTCTAATTATAGGCAAAGTATCTGTAGTACATTTTGTTTTCTATGAATTCGTTATCCTTAAGTTCCAATTTATAAGTTACTTCTTTTTTAAGTTCTGATTAAAAGATTAGAAAAATCGGCCGTCTAAATAAAAATGTTTCCAAGAGGTCACAGGAACAGAATATTATTTTCCATACAAAATTAACATAAAATAAACCCCTCGCCTGTCATATAAAAACAAATCTCGGTCAGTATAATACTATTATTAAAGCTGAGCTAAGAGACTAATAACACAACGTTTATACACATTTTAAAGTTTGAAATCAAATAAAGAATTGAATTAGAAGATTTAAAAAAAACGTCTAATAATTTATAAAACTGTACAATACAAACAAAAACTTGATCTAGTTTTTTAAATATTATAAATGAAAATTCTTTTCCGATTTATATTTCCTAGTTTATTGGTAAGTCTGAGGCATATATACTACCATTTTACTACAATTTTGGACTTAAATAATCATGTAAGATGTCTCAATCTTTTCCCTTTTTTCATTATCCTTACCCCCTTTTCCTTGATAGATTCTATAGCCATATGAATGACCAAGCAAGTAAGCTATTATTCAACTAAAAAAAAAACACAGAAGCTATAAAGTCTGAAAAATTGAACAACTGAACGGTAACACATTCTAACCGACACATCATGCATGTTCCGAAAAAAACAATAGCATTGAAGACATACATCTTTTTTCATGTGTTAAACAACGCAAAAATAGGAAATTGCTTAAGCATCAAAGTTCTTCCGAATTACAACAATCTCTGTTCAAAAATTGCGGATAAAAAAGGGAGAAGGAGACAGGCATACAAACAGACAGAAAGCCTCGTCCTCGTAGCTAACCTCGTCCTTTTTTCTTTTCCTTTTTCATTGACCTAATCCTGTCTCTATTCCCTGTTGTATCGTCCTTGTCCTAATTTCTTTTCAGCTATTTTCTTTGTTAAAGTTCTATCTGGTAAGGCTTTGTCCTCTCTCCCTCCAAAAACCCTCAAGACTTTTACGATTTTAGCATACCTTTCAATGTTCTTCCTATAATTATTTCGTTTTAGTTGTCTTTTTGAAAATTTGCCCCCAAGCACAGAAAAATTCCTGCACACATCTCTAATCTATTATATATCCTCAACATTTTCTCAGTTTCCAGTATTCTTAGACAATTACTGAATGAGTTACGGCTTCTACTTTATGGGCATTTTAAAGTAAAGAAAAACTTAGCCAATTCAGTCTTTTCAGACTAGTACAGAAGTGTGGTTCGCCATTCATAAAGTAAAAACAACTTACTCTAGTTTTCCCTTTTTTGACAGGAGGTTCGACTGCATTCCCTAGTATGGGAAACTGTGTTTTAAACCCAAAGGAAGTGGAAACAGCAAGATGACCTTTGAAAATCCCAGACTCTGTGGGTGTCCACGATACAGTGAAGTCACCGTAGCCATTAGGGTTTATTTTGATTGTTGGTGGATCTACCTTGAAATCAGCAGTGCAAGTTAATGTTACCTGAAAAAATGACATATTTTAAATACTTTTCAGAACATTTCCACTACCGAACTTCAGAATAAGTGCATGTATAGATGTACAGAAATTCAAGCCTTGGTGAGATAAATTTTCTTTTTAGAAGGAAGCATAACAGACAGGTCTACTTGATCTGAAATCGCTTTATGACCTTTGATGTTCATCTTTATGTTTTGTAAGCTCTATAGGGAATTAAAGACTTTAAATATAGTAACTATCAATTCCCAAAATTCCCCTTTTTCTTTCTGATCATTCTTCTTATCATCCTATAAATAAATAAAAAACAAGTTTTTTTAACTGAAAGTAAGGAGCGACATTAAAACTTAAAACGAACAGAAATTACCCCGTATATGAAAGGGGCTGTTCCCTCTTCAACGCTCTGCTCTTTGCACTAAAGTTAGACTCTTTCTCTCAACTCTACTTTTTAAAACAGTATAAACTTTAGCGTAAAGAGCAGGGCGTTGAAGAGGGAACAGCCACTTTCATATACGGGTAATTTCTGTTCGTTTTAAGTTTTAATGTCGTTCCTTACTTTCAGTTAAAAAAAAACTTGTTTTTTTTTTTATTTAATTTCTGAACGTTTTTTAGTTAATCTATGTTTTGATTTCGGCTCTCTGCAGATGAATAATTAAAGCAAAATTTGTATATTTATTTATTTGGCTAAATGGCTTTCCCGTGGTTTTGATTGAATGATTATGAAAAAAAGGAGGGGGGAGGAGGCCCCGTTGCCCTCCAATTTTTAGGGTACTTAAAAAGGCAACTAGAACTTTTAGTTTTTTACGAACGTTTTCATTAGTAAAAGATATAAGTAACTTACGAATTAGCTTACGTAACAAACTTTTATATTCGTATGTTTTTATTACGTATATGAGAGGGTTCGCCCACTCGTCAATACCTCGCTCTTTACACTAAAGCTTAAATTTTGTCCCCTGAATCACAAAGGCAGTAGAATAAATAGTTGAAATTACTAAAAATACTTTAGCGTAAAGAGTGAGGTATTAGGAGGAGGTGAACCCCTTATATGCGTAATATTTTCTGTTCGTTTTAAGTTTTAATGCTACTCCTTACTTTCAGTTGAAAAAAAACTTCTTAATATTTAATTTTTCATTGTTATTTAAATTATGTTAGAAAATGCTGCGCCCCCTTCATGGAAATCTTCTTCCCCCATGACAAATCCCTCCATGTAAGGTTTCCCCCACATAACCCCTCTTCTCAACCCCTCCTCCCAACCAAAAAATCCCCCTGAAAACGTCTATACACTTCCCAATAACCATTACTATATGCAAACACTGGTCAAAGTTTGTGACTTGCTGACCCTCCCAGGGGGACTGGGTTTTTCGACTATGCTGAATAAAATGGTTATCTCAGAATTTCGATCCGACGGCTTTGGGAAAAAAGAGCGTGGGAGGGGGCCTAGGTGCCCTCCAATTTTTTTGGTCACTTAAAAAGGGTACTAGAACTTTTCATTTCCGTTCGAATGAGCCCTCTCGCAAAATTCTAGGACAACTGGGTCGATACGATCACCCCTGGGAAAAAAAAAAAAAACAAAAAAACAAACAAACAAATAAAAACGCATCCGTGATTTGTCTTCTGGCAAAAAATACAAAATTCCACATTTTTGTAGATAGGAGCTGGAACTTATACAGTAGGGTTCTCTGATACGCTGAATCTGATGGTGTGATTTTTGTTAAAATCCTATGACTTTTAGGGGGTGTTTTCCCCTATTTTCTAAAACAGGGCAAATTTTCTCAGGCTCGTAACTTTTGATGGGTAAGACTAAACTTGATGAAACTAATATTTTTAAAATCAACATTAAAATGCGATTCTTTTGATGTAATTATTGGTGTCAAAATTTCGTTTTTTAGAGATTTGGTTACTATTGTGCCGGGTCGCTCCTTACTACAGTTCGTTACCACGAACTGTTCGATAAGAACTAGAAGATTCAAAATTTGTTTAACTGTCTGTAAGACCCCATATTAACCTTTAATTACTTATCACACTAGATTTTCAGGCCCAATTTGTAGGTGTAACTGTTTTATAGCTTTTATAAAAATAATAGCCAATCTTTTTAGGTTATGGTTAGTCTATTTTAATGTTTTTTTTTTCTTTTGTAGTATTGAATCCACAAGTAATTATATTTCTGTCTTTCTTTCACATTTCTTTTCGTAGTTAACTAAGTATCTGTATAATGTGACTAGTTGCATTTGTACTGTTCTCTCGTGTTTTAACAGGTCATGTAGCCTTTAGGGAAACATGATGTACAAGGAATGTTCAAGTTAAAAGGTACATTTGAAAATTTTGTGAACTATATAATTTAAAATGTAATCTTTTTTTTGTCTTCTTATGCTGGTAAACCGGGTTCAAAGATTTGCTGGCATGATCAGCCTTCCTGTGTTTGTAATTTATCTTTGATAATCAATAAACAGTTCGTGGTATCGAACTGTAAGTAAGGATCAACTCGGCCCAATTGTAACCAAAACTCTAAAAAACATAAATTCGACAACAATAGATACATCAAAGAATTGGCTTTTTATGCGGATTCCAAATATATAAACTTCACTAAATTTAATGTTACTCATAAAAAGCCACGAGCCTGTGAAATTTGCCTGGTTTTCAAAGAGAGGGGGGATAAACCCCAAAGACGTCAAGCGATCTTGACAAAAATCATACCATCGTATTCAGCATTTCAGAGAACGCAGCCATAGATGTTTCAAGCTCCTATCTGCAGAAGTGTGGAATTTCGCACTTTTTAAGCAGAAGAAATATCACGGATGTGTGTTTATTTGTTGTTTTGTTTTATTAACTGAAAAAATAACAACAAATGAATTTACATGGTCAGTTTACTCTACATATGCTGATATTTATTACTTAAAATGTTAATAATATTTGATTTAATAAAGTTATAAAAGTGAAAACATTAGTGCAAATTATATTCTGGCCTTGGAAAGGCATAGGGTTTTGAGCCCTACTCATGTTAATTTCTGCTCACTTTGGGTTTGACTCGTTAATTTATTGTAGTTTCTGTTCGTTTTGAGTTTTCATTTATCTATCGATGTTGATTCGTGGTATTTTAACGTTTTGTAGATGATTTGATTCTATTTTTGCTCATTTTTGGTTTAATGAAGTTCTTTACTTTTCTTTGGAAAACTTATTTTGTGGAAAAAGTTTTTTTTTTTTTTAGTTAGTTTCTGTTCGTTTTATATTGACATATGTCTTTTCAGGGAAAAAGAAAATAATAGTTTAGATCTTTTCGGTTTTTCTTTAAGAATTTATGGTTTGACCTGCTATTTGTATGCTGCAGAAACTTTTTCAACAATATCTAACGACATACACATTTTTAAAATCTGAACACAAAAAGCAGTGTTTAAATTAGTTTTATTAAAACTAACTCTAGTTGAACTGAAAAATAAAGTTTTATACAATCGCAAAAATCAAACTATGATCTTTGACAGCTTGGATTCAACTTACTCTCTTTTGATTTAGTTAAACTTTAAGAGCAGAAGTAGTAATAGAAGTAGCCCCGAAAGTTTGAACATAATACCCTCAGTCGTTCTTAGGATGTTGTTGAGTGGTCTTATTGGCAAACAGTATCCATACAGTGCTTTTTAATTTAATCTTAAGGCAACATTTAGTTTTTAAACATAATGCCAAAGTTGCAAAACTGCGGGCGGTTGACCTGTGCAAAAGCCATAGAGATAAAGTTACAAGATCGTTCAGCTATGCAGAACCAAATGACTATCTAAAATTTTGATTGGAAGTGTTTGGATAATTATAAGCTAAAGAGGAGTGCTGATTGCCCTGCAATCATTGTTGACTCTTAAAAAGGATACTAGAACTTTGAATTTCCAATCAAAGTAACTCCTTTAAAACATCAATGATATTACTAGCTATGATGGAGCAGCGCTGCCTAGGATATTGCTTATATGCCCTTTAATGCTTGCATGCCTATAGTTTTGTCGTTTAATTGAAACTCCCCTAAACGGTTCAACTTAATACCCTTAGCGTCATTTGTTACAGTAAACGAAGAAGTAGTATCAAAAGTATACAGATAGTGTCTTCTGGCTAGTTCGAAATCAGTCACAACTACCCTTAAAGGTCTAACTTAGTAATGTAAGCCGTTACTGTGATATTGCTTTGTCACCCTATTGACGATCTCCATAATCATGCTTCTTTTTGATTTTGCTCAGCATCCGCCTAAATATACCTTGAAAGCTTCACCTTAATTCCCCTAGCTTGTGTAGTAGCAATAGTTCAAGCAGCAGTAATAGCATTAGTAGCAGTATGCACTTAGCATCTTTTTTTGAGCATCCCCTTCAACACACGACGAAATTTTTAATTTAATACCATCAACCGGTCCTGAAACATTGCTGATACTTCCTCTTGACAACCTAGGTGGACATACTGTATTTCGATTTATTTCAACACAGTTTCAATATTGCCCAAAATTTTCGCCTTAATACCCTCAGCTCTATTAGCAGTAGTAGTAGAACCAGTAGTTATAGAAGTAGCAGTAGAGTTAATAGTAGTAATCTTAGTTTTAGTAGCAGTAGTAGTAATAATGATAGTAGCAGTAGTGTTAGTTGTAGGAGCGGGAGCAGTAATATTATGATGCAAATATTGTCTTTTGGATAGTTCAACATCCCTCACAACAAGCATGGTAAATGTTAATTTCACACACGACACTGCTCCTAAGATATTGCTGATATGCCCTTTTGACAACCTACATACGGATGGCGAATACCATCCATACAACAGAAATGAAACTGTCACCCAGCCATCATTGCTATTTTGGCATATGTCCCCAGGAAAATTTTCTGCCGGCGCCCTTGGGTAGTAGCATGTGCACATTTCCTTTTGATCAGCTGAACATCGCTTTCATGATGCCCTGGAAATTTTAACTTGACACGTTAAGCCGTTCCAAAAATATTGTTGATGTGCGGCTTTTGGCACCATTTTGACACCCTTTTCACCTTAATACTCAAAGCCTTCATCATAGTAGTATCATAGTATCATAGTAGTCGTGGTAGTAGCAGGAACATTAGTAGCAGTAATAGCGTATTATTATTAGTAGTAACAGCAGTAGCAGCATGATTAATAACAGTAGTAACAGCTACATTTTGCTTTTTGGTCAACTGAGCATCTCACTGAAGTTTCCTCTCGATGTGATAAACCGTTCGAAAAATATTGCTGATACACCCGCATCAGCAATCTGTATACAGATAATATGTTTTGATTTAGTTAAACTTTCCCCTCAACATTTTCCATATATTTTTCGATATCCTCAGCCTTAGTAGTACTCGCTACAGAAGCAGTAGTAGTAGTAGTACTTGAGGTAGCAGTAGAAGCAGCAGTAGTTGTAGTAGTAGTAGCGTGCAAACATTACCTTTTGATTTGATCATCTCTCTTATCATTTCCTGAAAATTCCAAATTAATATACTCAGTCATTTCTGAGTTACACCCTTTTGACAAGCCAAATAAACATAACAAGTTTTGATTTAGTTCAACATTCCCTCAACATTCCCTGAAAGAAACATCTTAATGTCCGTCGTATTTTGGGGAAATAGAAGTCAAACATACTTACATTTTCTCAATAACATATACTATATGTAAACCGTGAACAAATTGCGTAACTTATAACCCTTGTCCTGAGGCCTCGGGGATGGGGAGGGGGTTGACATCCCTAAACGCATAATTACTGAACCTTTCAACAATGCTGAAAAAATTGATGTCTCAAAACTTTGGTTGGATGTTCGTTTTGGGAAATGATGGGCGTGACAGGGGGAGGGAGAGGGTTACTTACAACCCTTGCTCTGAGAGCTATGGGGGCGAAGTGTCTTCCTTAAAGATTTAATTTACGGACCCTTCAACAACAATGAACAAAATTGCTATCTCCAAACTATGATTGGATGTCTTTGGGGAAATGATTAGCGTGGAGGGGGAGGAGGGTTCTCAAATCCCTTTTGACTCTCAAGAGGGGCATGATAATTTCCAATGTCATATCAAATTAGTTCCATCTGAAGTTTATAGGACCACCCATTCAATAAAAACTTTATATGCCCCCAAGGCATGAATTACAGCCCTATCCCCGTGGCACTGGGGGGTTTATGTCAACCTTAGATTTGGACAGCAAAATCGCTAGCTCACAATTTCAATCAGATTCGCTTGGAGAACAGAGGGGCATTCGGGGGGGGGGGGCTAACTGACTTCCATCACTTTTGACTCTTAAAAATGAAGTAGAACTTACAATTTTCAACCAAATCAACCTCCTCTAAAGTTTATACAACCATTCCTTCCAAAAATCTCAAATGCCCCCGAGGCATAACTTATAACCCATGCCCCCAGGCTTTGGGAGTTTGTTTCAACTCCAAAAGCCTTGCTATATGATATTAGGACTGATTTTCAATATAATGGCTATCTCAAATTTCAATTAGATGCATGTCGGGAAAACACGACGTGTGTGTGTGGAATAGGTTAGGTGGGGATAAGAGGGGGTGTGTTAGCTGTCCTCCAATCACTTTGACTCTTAAAAAGGTTACTAGAGCTTCATGTATAGGTTAAGTGTCATGTATAATAACGTTTATAGTTCTCAAATACTCAAAGGATGTCGGACCGGGTACATTCACCAAAAGCAGGCGGAGAAAGAAGCATTCATGTTGATTGGGGTGAATGGTGTAGAGTCTTCCTATCGTGGTATCTTTGACGATGGTAGGTTGGCCGTCGACAGGGTAATCTAGATATCATATATATATATATATATATGTATATACATTCACAGGTGGGACACAGGGACACAACTACAATGGCGCGTAACTAATATGGCCCGTAACGAAATATCAAAATTCATTAAGATCCGATCACCCACTCGTAAGTTATAAATACCAAATTTTTTCTAATTTTTCCTCTCCCTTTAGCCCCCCAGATGGTCGAATCTGGGAAAACGACTTTATCAAGTCAATTGCACCTGACTCGCCAAATCACTGAATCCCCCAAGAGCCCCCAAAGAGAGCGAATCCAGTACGGTTCCGTCAATCACGTATCAAGGACATTTGCTTATTCTATCCACCAAGCTCCATCCCGATTCCTCCACTCCAAGTGTTTTCCAAGATTTCCCCCTCCGACTCACCCCACTGTCAAAGATCTGGTCGGAATTTGAAATAAGAGCTCTGAGACATGAATTCCTTCTAAATATCAAATTTCATTAAGATCCGATCACCTATTCGTAAGATAAAAATACCCCAATTTTCTCGTTTTCCAAGAATTCCGGTTTCCCCCTCCAAGTTCCCCCAATGTCACAGGATCTGGTCGGAAATTAGAGCTTTATCCTTCTAAATATCAAATTAAGATCTGGTCACCCTTTCGTAAGTTACAAATACCTCAATTTTCAAATACCCCCCCCCAACTCCACCAAAGAGAGCAGATCCGGTCCAGTAATGTCAGTCACGTATCTTATACAGGTTGTTATTCTTCCCATCCAGTTTCATCCTGATCTCAACGCTTTAAGTATTTTCTAAGATTTCCGGTCCCCCAACCCCCCCCCCCCCCCAATTACGTTGGATCCAGTTGAGATTTAAAATAAGAGATCTGAGTTACGAGGTCCTTCTAAATATGAAGTTTCATGAAGATCCGATCACTCCTTCGTAAGTTAAAAATACGTCATTTTTTTCTAATTTTCCAGAATCAACCCCCCCCCCCCAATAGAGCGGATCCGTTCCAATTATGTAAATCACGTATCTAAGACTTCTGCTTATTTTTCCTACCAAGTTTCATCCCGATCCCTCCAATCTAAGCGTTTTCCATGATTTTAGGCTCCCCTACCCCAAACTCCCCCAATGTCATCCAGATCCAGTGTCACCAGGATTTAAAATAAGAGCTTTGAGACACGATATCCTTCTAAATATCGAATTTCATTGAGATCCGATCACCCGTTCGTAAGTTAAAAATACCTCATTTTTTCTAATTCTTCAGAATTAACCCTCCCCCAACTACCCCAAAGAGAGCGGATCCGTTCCGGTTATGTCAATCATGTGTCTAGGACTTGTGCTTATTTTCACTACCAAGTTTCATCCCGATTCTCCACTCTAAGGGTTTTCCAAGTTTTAGGTTTCCCCTTCCCAACTCCTCCCCGATGTCACCAGATCCGGTCGGGATTTAAAGTAAGAGCTCTGAGAAACGAATTCCTTCTAAATATCAAATTTCATTGAGATCCGATCAACCGGTCGGAAGTTAAAAATACCGCATTTTTTCTAATTTTTCAGAATTAACCACCCCCCCCTCCTAACTACCCCAAAGAGAGCGGATCCGTTCCGGTTATGTCAATCATGTATCTAGGACTTGTGCTTATTTTTTCCACTAAGTTTCATCCCGATCCCTCCACTCTAAGTGTTTTCCCAGATTTTAGGTGTCCCCCTCCCAACTCCCCCCTAATGTCACCAGATCCGGTCGGAATTTTAAATAACAGCTCTGAGACACGATATCCTTCCAAACATCAAATTTCACTAAGGTCTGATCAACCATTCGTAAGTTAAAAATACTTCAATTTTTCTATTTTTTCCGAATTAACAGGCCCCCCACTCTCCCCTCCAGATGGTCAAATCGGGAAAACGACTATTTCTAATTCGATCTGGTCCGGTTCCTGATACGCCTGCCAAATTTCATCGTCCTAGCTTGCCTGGAAGTGCCTAAAGTAGCAAAACCGGGACCGACAGACAGACAGACAGACCGACAGAATTGGCGATTGCTATATGTCACTTGGTTAATACCAAGTGCCATAAAAACGAACAAATACTGACCCGCAAATAATGGTACATGTATAAGGGAAAAGATTGTTAGGACTACACATTACGGCTAATTTACGGGCAGTAATAATGGAATTGGGAATTTTTTCCCAGGAAGATTCCTTTGAATGTTCAAATTTTTAGACTTGGATCGAAAACCCGTGTCTGAAGTAGTTTCGCCGAATCTGCCTGGAGTCTAAAGTTACGTCGAACATTTGGAATTGCTGCAAGAGAATCAGGAGACGACTCCGGACATATAAGACATCAATTTATATTGTGCAAATTGAGGAGAATTTTGGGTTGAATGTTATTTCAGTTTAAAGTTGAATCCGAATGAGTTTTAAGGTTTGATTCCTTAGTGCCAGGATGGTGTTTATCGTACATTATTGAGCATTTTATGCGAGTGCCAGTGTCTTTCTCATGCAGGATCGAAGTTGTATGGGCATGATTCCAAGGAATTCCAATCATGATATGGGTATTCCAAGGCATTTTCAAATTGACAAATAGAGGCCTTATTGCTGATATTTGCAAGCAACTGAGTAGTGGGAACATATTGTTTTTCTCTCCAAAGTTTATTATTATTTTTGCTTGTATTTCTTTTCTTCTGTTTTGTACTTTACTTTGTGCTCTTTTGTTTTGCTGCATTGAGCTTCATAAACTATCTATCTATCTATTCATCAATCCAACAAGAGATCTACACTTTCCGTAAAAGCACCAGATTAGACCGTTATCGGTTTCTCACAGTTTATAGTGATCAATACCCCCAAAATGTTTGACTCCTCGGTTTCCCTCCTAAGCGTAACGAGTGTATTTCAAGGAACCGTAGATTTTTGTTATTAGCATTGCTATGAATTCTTCTTCTGTAGTCACTTAAAATACTTCTTGTTTTTTTTTTGTTATTTTGAATCGTTCCCACATGATTTATGGATCATTTTGTATCCAGGAATAAGGTTGACTGACTCCTTCTAAAAACGAAGAAACAATAATTTTAGATGCAAATTATTGACATGCGGGTTTTTCTTACAACATCAAGCACTGTGGCAAACGAGATAATGACTAAAAATGCTGGTTGTTGAAAAAGAAGCTACGAGAAAGAAGATTTCCCAAAGAGTAGATATTGTTTTTAGTTTTTGGCGCTTTTATTTATCTAATTTAAATTATTGGGGGGGGGGGAAGGCTGTTGAAACCTGCCAGTATTTTATGCTTATTAAGACACTACATATTTTATATATATTTGTTCAACCGTTGTCTGACTATGTTGTTATGAAAGAACTTGTCTGCGACTACTGTATTCTATACCTAAAACCAAACTGGGAAGTACCTTTAAGTTTCAGATGAGGCTCTACCTTTCTTTTCCTGAATCTATCCCAGAAGGAGCGAAATTTGAATTTCATTTAGTTTATCAAGATTACAAAGCTTGCAAAACAAAGTAATGTATGAGGTTGGTTAAATAAAAATATTGATTCTTGTTTTTTCGGAAAAAATTCTATTTAAGGTAATCCTCGTTGGATACAAACATTTGTGCCAGCACTCTTTTAATGACCTTTGGTAAGTGTTTTTTATGGCACTTGGTATTAACCAAGTGACATATAGCAATCGCAAATTCTGTCGGTCTGTCGGTCCCGGTTTTGCTACTTTAGGCACTTCCAAGTAAGCTAGGACGATGAAATTTCGCAAGCGTATCAGGAACCGGACCAGATCAAATTAGAAATAGCCGTTTTCTCGATTTGACCATCTGGAGGGGGGAGTGGGGGGCCTGTTAATTCGGAAAAAAATAGAAAAATTTAAATATTTTTAACTTACGAACGGTTGATCAGACCTTAGTGAAATTTTATGTTTGGAAGGATATCGTGTAGTCTTTTGGGGGTAGGTCTTTTGTACCTTTTCATAGTCTTTTGGGGGTTGGTTTCCCCATTTTTCGAAATTCAGGCAAATTTTCCATGGCTCTTAGCGTTTGATGTGTAACATTAAACTTTAAAAACATAATATATTTGGAAACAGCATAAAAATCCAATTCTTTTTATGTATTAATTGTAATTAATTTTCTTTTTTAGCTTTTTTGGTTACTATTGACCCGAATCGCCTCTAACTCATAATCGTTACCACGAACTATTTGATTCTACACCATATATTCTACATGTGTTTTGGAATATAGTTAGAATATTCCAAAACCCCTTCTTGTCTTCCTTTTTTCTTAATTTCCCTTTGTTGTTCAATTTTACATGTTGACAGAATTTTCCAAGGAGAATCGTAGGGGGAATTTTCTGCCGGATGAAATTTTCCGTAGAGGACGGGGGAGCAGTTTATGGGGAGGGGGAATGCGCCACATTTCAATGCCTTCATTTCGGTGATACGCATCAGAACAAAACAGATAATCGCTCTATTTAAAACCGAGCTAATCCTAATCTTGTAAAAAAAAAAACAAAAAAAAAACAAAACAAACAAACAAGCTAATTCCTAATTTGTTACAAAAACAAGTTGGATGTACAATGGAGTCTACAGCCCTTTTTAACTCCGTTCCCTCTTCAATCCTACTACCGCTAACTTTTTTCCAGAAAGATAGGCATTTCACACCTTCTTTGAAAAAGACACTTTTTTTTCTCTTTCAGTGATGAATGAGTTTTTTATTGTCTTATGTTTCATTTTTTTTTTTTAATGAGTCAGTCAAAAGTACATGTCTCAAGTGTGTTTCATATTCCGTCAAATAGAACTTACTTGTTGTTCAGATCCTTTGCTATTTACAACCTTGAAGTCCTCCGAGACTGATTTCCCAACTTGAGCTGAAAACACAATTTTGGGTTGAGGCTTGAAGGGCTCCAGGTAAACAAACTGAGTTGGCTCTGTTTCCTCCTTAGAAGCTGTCGCCCCTTTAAGATGAGGAGGTGTTTTCTTTATCTGAAAAAAAAAAACTCATTATTTTTAATGTCGGAATATAATAATGACCCCAACTGAAGAGCCCGGCTGTATTCTATAGGGGGACTTATAACTTCCTCATTATTTAAAATATCTACAATTTATTTATTTGCAGTTACTTTCTTCTCGATTCTACAGCATATGTTCTTTTTAGATTTTCAAAAAAAACAAATTTCGTTTTAATTATTCATGTGAGGTGAGAGAAAATTGGAACATGCATTAATTTAAAAGAGTTCAAAAATTAAATTAAAAAAACAAGTTTTTCCAACTAAAAGCAAGGAGCGACATTAAAACCTCAAACGAATAGAAATTATTCAGTATATGAAAGGTATCGTCCTCTCCTCAACGCCCCGCTCTTTACGGTAAAGTTTTTAATTGTCTTAAAAAGTAGAGTTTTGAGAAAGAGTAAAATTTTAGCTAAAGAGTGGGGTGTTGAGGACGGGTACGGAATAATTTCTGTTCGTTTTAAGTTTTAATGTCGCTCCTTACTTTCAATTTGAGAAAACTTGTTTTTTTTTTGTTTTTTTAATCTTTACCTAGAGGCCAATTATACTGCACATCGGAAGTTCCGACTTCAAGCTTTTAGTACGAAAATTAAATTAAAAAACATGTTTTTTCAACTGAAAGTAAGGAGCGACATTAAAACTTAAAAAGAACAGAAATTATTCCGTATATGAAAGGGGCTGACCCCTCCTCAACACCCTACTCTTTACGCTAAAGTTTGACTCAATAAAGAACTTATAAAAAACCAGAAATTATTCCGCATATGAAAGAGGCTATCACCTCCTCAACGCCCTGCTCTTTATGCTAAAGTTTGAATCAATAAAAAAAATATAAACAACTTTAGCGTAAAGAGCGGGAAGTTGAAGAGGGACAGTCCCTTTCATATACGGAATAATTTCTGTTCGTTTTAATGTCACTCCTTACTGTCAATTGAAGAAATTTGTTTTTCTGTTTAATTTCTGCACGTTTTTGAATTTGGCTCACCGCACATGAATAATCAAAACAAAATTTGTATTATTATTATTTTTTGGCTAAATGGCTTTCTCATAGTTTTGATCGGATGATTTTGATAAGAAAAGCGATGGGAGAAGAGGCCTAGCAGTCCTCCAATTTTTGGTTACTTAAAAAATGCAACTAGGACTTTTTTATTTTTTACGAACGTTTTTATTACTAATAAATATACGTAACTTACGAATTAACTTAAGTAACGAACTTCTATATTTGTATATTTTTATTACGTATGTGAGAGGGTTCGCCCCCTCGTTAATACCTCGCTCTTTACACTAAAGCTTGAATTTTGTCCCAATTCTTTAAAGAATGAGCCTTGAATTACAAAGGCCGTTGGAACTAGTAAAAAAAAACTTTAGCGTAAAGAGCGTCGTATTGAGGAGGAAACGAACCCCCTTGTATACGTAATAATTCATGTTCTTTTAAGTTTTAATGCTGCTCCTTACTTCCAGTTGATTTTTTTTCTCATTGTTAGTAATATTGGAAAATCCTGCGCCCCCTTCATGGAAATTTTCTTTCCTCACGGTAAATTAATCCATTGAAAGATCCTCCCACGTAAACCCCCTACACCCCGCCCACCTCCCTAAAAAGAGAAATTCCCCCCGAAAGCGTCCATACACTTCTCAATAGCCCTTACTATATGTAAACAATGGCCAAAGTTTGTAACTTGCAGCCCCTCTCCCGGGTGCTGTGGGGGATTAAGTCGTCCCTAAAGATATAGTTATTAGGTTTTTCGACTACAAAAATTCCACAAATTTCCACATTTTTGTAGATAGGAGCTTGAAACTACTACAGTAGAGTTCTATGATACGCTGAATCTGATTGTATAATTTTCGTTAAGATACTATGATTTTTAAGGGGTGTTTACCCCTATTTTCTAAAGTAAGGCAAATTTTCTCACGCTCGTAACTTTTGATGGGTAAGACTAAACTTGATGAAACTTATATATTTAAAACCAGCATAAAAATAAGATTCTTTTGATGCAACTATTGGTATCAAAATTCAATTTTTTGGAGTTTCGGTTACTATTGAGCCCAGTCACTCCTTACTACAGTTCGTTACCACAAACTGTTTGATTAGTGGATTTTCTATTTTCTAGATTCTACTTGCAGCATAACGACATCTTTTTGCATCAGGTTTCTCAAATGGGGCTGCTATTAATTGCGCATATTAATTGCGATCCATAGCATACACGCAAGTACAGATTTATTTTAGAGGAATCATATTTGGAAAAGGCTGGGTTTAAAGACAAAAAAAGGGTGGGTTGAATACGCATACATTTTTCCGAGAAAAGCGTGACATTTTAGGGAGAAACTGCTTTGATTTAAAACAAAAGAAAGACAAATTAGATGTAAAATTAAAGCAAAACTAAAGGTAAACGTAAAGGTAAAAGGGCAAAAGGTAAAAAAAAAGGTAAACGGCTGTGTAATTCTTGGGACCCTGCAGCGGATTCAGGTAGGCAAGCACTTATCTTGGCTTGGGTTCAGTTTTACTTAAATTGTTGCTAATTTATAAAGCAAAAAGTGAATCCTACTAGTCCACCCAGAAGACAAAACAGAAAAATGATCTGCTTTCGCCTGGATCCTTCGTTTTTACCCCCCTCCCCTTGTCTCTTTTATTAGCAGCCCTGTGCATAGACACACTTAAATTAATAAACACTTAAATAATTAAAATTAATAAAGTTCGCCGAGTCCCCCTTTTCACTGGAAAAGATTGAGACTGTTCTGGTTCCATAGTAGATGTCAAAACGTTTGTTGACTTACCATGAGAAATCTAACCTTTATCCTTTCTTTTACTTAATTGACTAAGGTTCATCACATGAGAAACTGGAATCCATTTGGGATTTATTACCTGCATCGTTTTCAAAGCCAATAACCTCAGACAACTGGTAAGTTTATTAGGAGATTTAAATTAAAAAAAAAAAAGTTTTTTTTTAAACTGAAAGTAAGGAGCGACATTAAAACTTAAAACGAACAGATTCCGTATATGAAGGGGACTGTCCCTTCCTCAACACCCCACTCTTTACGCTAAAGTTTTTAATGTTGTAAAAAGTAGAGTTGTGAGAAAGGGTCAAACTTTAGCGTAAAGAGGAGGGCGTTGAGGAGGGGACAGTCCCTTTCATATACGGAATAATTTCTGTTCGTTTTAAGTTTTAGTGTCAGTCCTTACTTTCATTTGAAAAAAACTTGTTTTTTCATTTAATTTCTGAAAGTTTTTGAAATAATACAGGTGCTGATTTTAGATCATCGCATATAATTAAGTAAACGAAAATTTGCATATTAACTTGACTTTTTTTTGGCTAAATGGCTTTCTCAAGGTTTTGATCGGACGATTTTGAGGAAAAAGGGACAGGAGAGGGGGCCTAGTTGCCCTCCAATTTTTTTTTAATTACTTAAAAATGCCACTAGAACTTTTAGCTTTGTTTAAGAACGTTTTTATTAGTAATAAATATACGGGACTTACAAATTAACTTACGTAACGAACTAGTGTATTCGTGTATTTTTATTAAGTATAAGGAGAGTGGGGTTCGTCCCCTCGTCAATACCTCGCTCTCCACTCTAAGGTTTGAATTTTGTTCCAATTCTTTAAGAATGACCCCTGAACCACAAAGGCCATTTAATTAGAATAAACGTCTCTTTCGAAATTACTAAAAATACTTTAGCGTGAAGAGCGAGGTATTGAAGAGGGGACAGACCCCCTCATATACATAATGATTTCTGTTTATTTTAAATTCTAATGTTGCTCCTTATTTTCAGTTGAAAAAAACTTGTTTTTTTATTTAATTTCTGAATGTTTTTGAATTAATAAAGATTTGATTTTGGCTCACCATACATGAATAATTAAAAAAAAAAAATTGCATATAAATTTTATTTTGGCTAAATGGCTTTCTCGAAGTTTCTATCAGACGATTTTAAGAAAAAAGGGGTAGTGGAGAGGGCTTAGTTGCCCTCTAATTTTTTTTTTGCTTACTTAAAAAGGCCACTAACCTTTAACTTTATTTTCGAAAGTTTTTATTAGTAATAAATATATGTAACTTATAAATTAACTTATGTAACGAACTTCAATATTCGTCACGTATCTGAGGGGGTTCTCCCCCTCGTTAATACCTCGCTCTTTACACTAAAGTTAGAATTTTGCTCCAATTCTTTAAGAATGACCCCTGAACCACAAAGGCCGTTTAATTAGAATAAATAGCTCTTAATTTTTTGGGAAGAAAAAGCATAAAAACGTATTAGGCTTATTAGGCTTTTAGTACTAATTTTATCATTTAACGTTTAAATGATAAAATTAGTTAGATTCTAAACTATATACTTAGAAATCATTCACATTTTTTGCTGATTTGATATTATCATATTAAATTGACAAAAGCAGTAACTTCAAAATGGCGACGCCCATGGACAGAAATTTAAATTCTAAAATAGCTTTTATTTTTCACAAGATGTCGTATTGAATAACAAAGTTTTGTTTTCTCATCTTAAAAAATAAAGCAACCAAGAAAAACACTGAAAAATAAGGACTAAAACACGCTTCGTGTTTTTATCGAGCATTTTTTAGAGGTGCATAGAATAGAACTTACATATGGGGTGCTAAAAAAAAGGCTAGATAATATCAACCCCAACGGCAGCAATGCAGCCGAGCTGCCGAGCACTGTCACGAGGCTTTCCTTTTAAGGGCCAAAATAGAATTCACAAGGGTGGCAATTACCAAATTTGGAAGGAGTGTTAAAAGGCACGCCAAATTGTATACTTTAAGGTCAATCTCCGAGGTTTGAAGCCAATGCTATTTTCCTATAGCAGTGAAATGCGTATTAACAGCAGACACGAGCAGATTCTTTGATGAAAAAATTATTGTGGCTTCATTGAAAGCTTTAACATGAATAGGCCGAACAAATTTGCATTTTTATTCTTTAGAGCTTCATAAAAAATTAATTAGTGGGGACACCTCTAATTTTTAAAAGTAGTAATAAAATTACTTTTGGAAGATGTAGAGAATTGTAAAGTAGCCTCTCGATTTGCCACAAGATTTCAAAATTTTTGGCCGTGAATTTTTTTTTTTATTATCATCAGTTTCCTTTAAAATTTGCCATTTAAGATATTCTTCCTTTACTATTTAAAAGAGTTGTACTAATCATACATCATTGATTTTTTTGTCATTTTGTAGATCTTATACTGATTAATAATCCCAAAGATTCTTAAGTTTGTAGTTATGAGAGATGATTTTTAGCAATAATTCTTAGTATTCAAGATTTTCTCCTTTCTCATTGGCTTAAGCACTCCTTAAGGGGTTTGCCAGAATATCATTAAGAATGTTGACATCTCCTTATTATTACGACCAGATTTAAAGGGAAGTTGAAAACATGTATAATTGGCAACAACACCTTGAGGCAATATCATTTTTAACACCTCATACGAATGGGAATTTGTTAGGTTACACGGCTGTTACAAAGCAGATAAAATTATTGGCCTTTAAAAGTAAAGAAACACCGATTGAAGGCCTATAAAATGTATGAACATTATTTTTAAAAAGAACATCATTCTTAAAAACACATCATTTTAAACATTATTGGCCTTTAAAAGTAAAGAAACACCGATTGTAGACCTATAAAATGTATGAACATTATTTTTAAAAAGAACATTATTCTTAAAAACAAATCATTTTAAACATTATTGGCCTTGAAAAGTAAAGAAACACCGATTGTAGACCTATAAAATGTATGAACATTATTTTTAAAAAGAACATTATTCTTAAAAACACATTATTTTAAACATTATTGGCCTTTAAAAGTAAAGAAACATCGATTGTAGGCCTATAAAATGTATGAATATTATTTTTAAAAAGAACATTATTCTTAAAAACAAATCATTTTAAACATTATTGGCCTTGAAAAGTAAAGAAACACCGATTGTAGACCTATAAAATGTATGAACATTATTTTTAAAAAGAACATTATTCTTAAAAACAAATCATTTTAAACATTATTGGCCTTTAAAAGTAAAGAAACACCGATTGTAGACCTATAAAATATACGAACATTATTTTTTTTTATCTAAAGTTGTAGGATATTCGTCCATTTTAGTTCCACGGGATCTCATTTTATTCCCAATAGTGCCGTATCTTAGAATATTTTGGTTTTTCTCCAACATCTTATATAGTTGACGATTTATAGGCTCGTTCATAAATGACTGATTACCCCGGTTTGGAACCGCGGTAATCATATACTTTGCTTTACAGAGTAATGCATATAATATTAAATTAATGCCATTTAAAGTCATATGTTCTTGAAGGTACATAATAAACATTGGGCAATCTTGCCCTGGGGTCATAAATACAGGTAAGGGAGGAAGGAAACCTCTTAGGGGTATTTAATAAATTTTTGAATCTACTTATATTTATATACTATTCGTCAAAAAGAAGAGCTAAGAGCTCATATGGCACTTGTGAGGAGCTCAAGAAGAGCCAAGAGCTCATGTGATGTGAGCTCTAGTAAAATTCTAAGAATCAATAGCTTGCTTTAAGAGGAAAATCAAAGGCTTAATGCCGGTCGGGATTTAAAATGAGAGTTTTAAAGCACAAGATCCTTCTAAATATCAAATTTCATTAAGATCTGAACACCCGTTCGCAAGTTACAAATACCTCATTTTTTATAATTTTACCGAATTACTCCCCCCCCCCCAATCCACCAAAGAGAGCAGATCCGAGCCGGTTATGTCAGTCACCTATCTTGGACGTGTGCTTATTCGTTCCACCAAGTTTCATCCTGATCTCTCCGCTTTAAGCGTTTTCCAATATTTCCGCCCCCCCCCCTAATGACACTGGATCTGGTAGGGATTTAAAATGGGGGATCTGGTTTTCGAGGTCCTTCTAAATATGAAATTTCATTAAGGTACGATCGCTCTTTCATAAGTTAAAACACCTAATTTTGTGTATTTTTTAGAATTAACCCTCCCCCTCCCCCCCCCCAAATCCCCTAAAGAGTGCAGATCCGTTCCGGCTATGTCAATCCCGTTTCTAGGACTTGTACTTATTTTTACCATCAAGTTTCATCACGACCCCTATACTCTAAGTGTTTTCTGAGACATGATATCCTTGGAAATATCAAATTTCAATAAGGTCCAATCTCTCCTTCGTAAGTTGAAAATACCTTATTTTTTTATTTTTCAGAATTAACCCTCCTCCTCCCAACTCTCCCGAAGAGAGCAGATCCGTTCCAGTTGCGTCAATCTCATATCTAGGACTTACGATGGTTTTTACCACCAAGTTTCATTCCAATCCCCCCACTCTATGCGTTTCCCATAATTTTTGCCCTTCCAGTTTCCCCCCAATATCACCGGATCCGTTCGGAATTTAAAATAAGAGCTATGAGACACGATATCCTTCCAAACATCAAATTTCATTGATATCTGATGACTCTTTCCTAAGTTAAAAATACCTCATTTTTTCTAATTTGTCAGAATTAACCCTTCCCCTCCCCAACTCCCCCAAAGAGAGTGGATCCGTCCAGTTACGTCAATCTCGTATCTACGATATTTGCTTATTCTACCCACCAAGTTTTATCCCGATATCTTCACTCTAATCATTTTCCAAGATTTTTGGTTTCCCCCTCCGCCTCTGGCTACTGTCACCGGATCTTGTCAGGGTTTGTAACAAGAGTGCTGAAGCACAAGATCGTTCTAAATATGAAGTTTCATTAAGATCTTATCACCCGTCCATAAATTACAAATACCAACTCTCCCAAAGAGTGTGGATCTGGTCCAGTTACGTCGGTTACGTATCTTGGATGTGTGCTTATTGTGGGGTCCCCCCCACAACTCCCCCCAATAAAACTGGATTCAGCCAGATCTAAAATAAAAGATCTGAGTTGCAAGATCCTTCTAAATATGAGATTTCATTAAGATTCGATCACTCCATCGTAACTTAAAAATACCTCATTTTTTCGAATTAACCGTCCCTCCACCCCCCCCCCCTACAGACGGTCGAGTCGGATAAATGACTATTTCTAATATAATCTTGTCTGGTACTGATTTTTCTCATTTTTCACAATTAACCCTCCTCCCTACTTCTCCAAATAGAGCGGACCCGTCCCGAATATGTCAATCACGTATCTAGGATTTGTTCTCATTTTTTCCACCAAGTTTCAAACCGGTCTTTTTTCTGAATTAACCGTCTTCCCACTCCCCACAGATGATCGAATTGGGAAAATGACTATTTCTAATTTAATCTAGTCTGGATCCTGATACGCCTGCCAAATTTCATCGTCCAAGCTTATCTGGAAGTGCCTAAACTAGCAAAACAGGGAAAGACAGACAGACAGACTGACAGAATTTACGATCACTATATGTCACTTTGTAAATACAAAGTGCCACATAAACTTGCTAATACCACAGAAATTTACGAAACTTTTTCTAAGACCTTTTAAGCCCTGGAAGCAAGAGATAAATTAGGGTCTAACTCGGTGTCTTCAAGTATCGCCCTGATTTACGAACAATTAGCTACAACTGAAGCCCAGCTGGAGAAAACAAGAAGTCATCTGCTGGAAAATATAACCAATCAAACAGTTCGTGGTAACAAACTGTAGTAAGGAGCAACCCGGCTCAATAGTAACCGAAACTCTAAAAAATGGAATTTTGATACCAATAGTTACATCAAAAGAATTGCATTTTAATGCTGATTTTAAATATATAAGTTTCATCAAGACCAGTTATACCCATCGAAAGTTACGAGCCTGAGAAAATTTGCCTCATTTTGGAAAATAGGGGGAAACACCCCCTAAAAGTCATACAATCTTAACACCATCAGATTCAGCGTATCAAAGAACCATAGTGTAGAAGTTTCAAGCTCCTATCTACAAAAATGTGAAATTTCGCATTTTTTTTGCCAGAAGACAGATCACGGATGCGTGTTTATTTGTTTTTTTGTTTTTTTTTCTGTTTTTCCTTTTTTTTTCCAGGGGTGATCTTATCGACTGAGTGGTCCTAGAATATCGCAAGAAGGCTAATTTTTATGGAAATTAAAAATTCTAGTGCCCTTTTTAAGTGACCAAAAAATTGGAGGGCACCTACTCCCCCTCCCACACTCATTTTTTCCCAAAAGTCACCGGATCAAAATTCTGCGATAGCCATTTTATTCACCATCGTCGAAAAACCTAATAACTATGTCTTTAGGGACGTCTCACTCCCCCGCAGTCCCCGTGGGAGGGGCTGCAAGTCACAAACTTTGACCCATGTTTACATATAGCAATGGCTACTGGGAAGTGTACAGACGTTTTCAGGGGGATTTTTTTGGTTTAGGGGGGAGATTTGAGGGGGGAAGGTTACATGGGAGGATATTTCCATGGAGAAACCTCTCATGGAGGAAGTGAATTTCAATTAAGGTGGCGCAGGATTTTCGAGCATTATTTGAAAAAACAATGAAAAAATAAATATGAAAAGTTTGTTTCTACTGAAAGTAAGGAGCAGCATTTAAAACGAACAAAAATTATTATGCATATCAGGGGTTTACCTTCTCGTTATACCTCACTCTTTACGCTAAAGTATTTTTAGTAATTTCAACTATTTATTCTACGGTCTTTGTGATTCAGAGGTCATTCTTAAGGAATTAGGACAAAATCTAAGCTTTAATGTAAAGAGCGAGGTATCAACGAGGGTTGAACCCCCTCATATACGCAATAAAAACATACGGATATAGAAGTTCGTTGCGTAAGTTCATTCGTAATTACGAATATTTTTTACCAATGAAAACATGTGTAAAAAATTAAAAGTTCTAGTTGCTTTTTAAGTGATCAAAAACTTGGAGTGCAACTAGGCCTCCTCCCTCGCTCCTTTTTCTCAAAATATTCCGATTAATTGCAATTAATTCATGTGCAAATTTCGCTTTAATTATTATGTGCGGAGAGCCAAGATCAAAACATGAATTAATTCAAAAACGTCCAGAAATTAAATAAAAAAAAAAACAAGCTTTTTTAAATGAAAGTAAGGAGCAACATTAAAGCTTAAAACGAACAGAAATTACTCCGCATATGAAAGGGGCTTTTCCTCCTCAACGCCTCACTCTTTACGCTAAAGTTTCTTACTGTTTTAAAAATAAAGTTAATAGAAAGAGTCAAACTTTAGCGTAAAGAGCGGGGCGTTAGGAGGAAAAGCCCCTATATATACAGAGTAATTTCTGTTCGTTTTAAGTTTTAATGTTGCTCCTTACATTCATTTACTTTCAGTTACTGAAAAGTTCAATGATCCAAATTCACTGAAAAAAGAAGGTACTGAACTGATAATCAGCCAGGTTTATGATTCAATCACGCTCGAGTTTAATCCATAGTTTGCAAAAATTGAGCAGGCTCTACTAGGTAGTCTGAGATTTCAAATTGAAAATTTGGACGAGAGAATTGGTCGAATAGAAAAAAAGCTTGATAATTATGATCAAGAGTCCATGCTTGATAGCCTTGTATTTCATGGGTTAAAGTAGTTACCTGGTGTAGACACTCATACGACGATATCTAACATTATAAATAGCAAAATGTCTGTGCTGGGCCCTTTACTTTATTTAGTTTACGTGAACATGATGCACGTTTATCTAAAGGATACATATATTACTAACATTATTGCTAACAAAATTTGCAAAATCTGCAGATAATTTAATAGCAAAAGCTCTTATTACTCTCAAAAGATTAGAGATGTTTACGAGTTTAAGTTTGCTGTGTGTGAATGTAAAGAAAATTTTTTACTGACATTCTGTGGAGTGGGTGATTCTGTTGATGTATTTAGTAAAGTTCTATTTGGTGAAAAACCTATTTTACAAGCTATATCACTGCGGTACCTCGGCTTCCATATTGATTTTAATCTATCGTAGAAGCATCATAGCGACATTATCTCCACCAAAGTTGCACTTGGAGTTGGCATCCTCAAAAGATTGAAGCATATTCTGCCGGAACATACTCTTCGCACGATATATTTTGCAATAATCTACCCATATATCATACGGATGTTTAGTCTGGAGAAGCAATTTTTATGCTAATTACAAGCTAAATGGTTTTCTCATAGTTTTGATCGGACGATTTCGGTAAAAAAAGGGGGTGGGAGAGGAGGCCTAGTTACCTCTCAATTTTTGGTTACTTAAAAATACAACTAGATTTGTTTTATTTTTTTACAAACGTTTTTGTTAGTAATATACATACGTACCTTACGAATTAGCTTATGCAACGAACTTATATAATTGTATATTTTTATTGTGACGGGGTTTGCCCCCTCGTCAATACCTCGTTCTTTACAATAAAGCTTGAATTTTGTCCTAAATCTTTCAGAATGACCCTTGAATCACAAAGGCCGTAGAATAACTAGTTAGAGTTACTAAAAATACTTTAGCGTAAAGAGCAAGGTATTGTGGAAGAGATGAACCCCCTTATATAAGTAATATTTTATGTTCGTTTTAAGTTTTAATGTTGATCATTACTTCCAGTTGAAAAAAAAAAAAAATTTCTCATTGTCTTTTTGTAAATGATGCTAGAAAATCCTACGACCCCTTCATGGAAATTCTCTTCCCTCATGAAAAATTCCTGCATGGAAAGATCCTCCCACTTAACCTGCCCCCCCTCCCAACCCACCCTAAACCCAACACAAAAAAAGTCCCCCCCAAACGTCTGTACACTTCATAATTAACAACTATTATGTGTAACAATGGTCAAAGTTTATAAGTTGCCGCCCCTCCCCCGGGAACTGTGGTGGATTTAGTCATCCCCAAAGACATAGTTATTAGGTTTTTGACTAAGTTAAACACAATGGCTATCTCAAAATTTTGATCCGGTGACCTTGGAGAAAAATGTGTGTTGGAGGGGGTCTCGGTGCTCTCCAATTTTTTGGTCACTTAAAAAGGACACTATAACTTTTAATTTACGTTAGAATGAACCCTCTTGCGACATTCTAGGACAACTAGGTTGATACGATCACCCCTGAGGAAAAAAACAAAAAAAAACAAAACAAAAAAATACGCACCCGTTATCTGTCTTCTGGCAAAAATACAAAACTCCACCATTTTTATGATAGGGGCTTGAAACTTCTACAGTAGGTTTCTCGGATATGCTGACTCTGATGGTGTGATTTTTTTAAGATTCTGTGACTTTTAGAGGGTATTTCCGCCTATTTTCTAAAATAAGGCACATTTTCTCAGGCTCGTAACTTTTGACCGGTAAAACTACACTTTATGAAACTTATATATTTAAAATTAGTATTAAAATGCAATTCTTTTGATGTAACTATTTGTATCAAAACTTTGTTTTTTAGAGTTTTGGTCACTATTGAGCCTAGTCGCTTCTTACTACAGTTTTTTACCACGAACTGTTTGAAATAGTAACTTGTAAATGAATAAAAGTAATACATTCTACTATAACGTTGAGATAGAACTTACTAATGTCTCAGGTTTTCCCGTCCCTTTTTTGTTTTTGTATTTTTTTCTGCCCATCGTGAAAATTCAAATGCTAAACTGTTATCTGACTTGTAATCAACCAAATTCAAATGGTCAGCTGTTACCAATTAGACATGTGAAAAATCTAAATTCCCTTTAAATCCGGTCTTAATGTTCAGGGAAATTCAACAGTCTTTAGATATTCTGGTACAACCCTCAAGGAGCAATTAAGCCAATGAGAAAGGAGGAAATCTCGTAACGTATTTCAATGTTATTGGAAATAGAATTTGCTTTCAACCTAGGAGATTGACCTTAAGGGCTCAAAATAGAGTTTACAAGGGTAGCTATAAGTAAACAACAAAGAGAGATAAAACTCAATAAAAAAAAATATCAAAAGAGACTGCGGCCAGCAGAGAGAAAAGCGATGAAAGACTAAAACAACGCGGATATTTCGCCTGTATGTAAACTAGGCGTCTTAAGCACAAGATAAAAAGAACAAAAACACTAAACTAAAAATAAATAAACCACCACCATTATTAATAAATGTCGCAACTAATCCATGTAGGGAAGTTAAGCTATTAGAGTTACTTCAATAAGAACATCAAAGCTTAGATGGAAAAAATATAAAAATTGAAACTAAGTTAACTATTCTGTTGCGAAATAATCCTCTTGTTAGCTACTATTGAAGCAATTCTTTTTGGTCCAGTAGGTAATATTGTCCCCTGGTGATTACGTAAAATTTTAATTCCCTTATTGACTATTGGTTCATTTTTCAAAAGACAATAATAAATTGGGTCAATATTTAAATTCCCGTGTCCCTATTTATCGTAATATTAGCACACTTATGTTTTTTCTTTTAATTTCTATAGCCTCCCTCGTTCACGGAGAAAAACCCTTATCATTAGAAATAGCTGTGGCCTCATCAAATTGTATAAAATTTTCAGGATGAAAGAATGTATATTCAGCCAGAGCCGAAACAAAAGTTTCAGGAGGCTTGCCTAATTGTAGGTTCTTTTCTACTGAGTTGCAATGCTCAATAAATCTTTCAATAAATTGTTGGTGAGTTCTACCAATATAAAACATTACACAGGAAGAGGGAATTTTATACACCCCACTACCTAAATCTCCCCTTTCTCAGAATTAAGGAAACTACCTAATGGTCTCACTGAATGGAACCCTGTATCATTGTTATGTTTACGCAAAATTCGTTGAAGCGTCTCCCCCAAAATAGGTACATAAGGCAAAGAAATGAAACTTTTAGGCATAATTAGTTCTGAGCACTGAGAAACTCCAATAACCCTATCATTATGTCTAATGCGTCTATTTTTTATTATTTTATCAATGAATTTAATCGGGTAACTATTACAAAATAAAATATCCCTCAAATAAAACAATTCAGAATCTGAAGACTCCTGGCTACAAATTCTTTAGCTGAGATCGTAAGGATACTAAACACTTTTAACATAAGAAAAATTGAAAATGATGTCACAAAAAATAACATTAAAATACTTTCTGATTTGAAAAAGGATAAGGTCCTTAATATCACTAGAGCAGACAAAGGTAACACTATTGTAATTATGGACACTGATGATTATGATCGTAAGATGATTACAATTATTTCTGACATTACTACTTACAAAAAACTGGGTATCGATCCTATGGATAAATATGTAAAGTTGATAAGAAGGGAATTGGAGTTGCTGAAAGACAATTTAAACATTGCCCCATAGTTTTATAATAAATTTTATCCAAGAGGTTGTTCCGCACCCAAGAACTATGGTCTACTCAAAAATCATGAGACAGGAATCCACCTCCGTCCCATTGTATCAACTTTCGCGTCACCTGTTGCAAAATTCGGAAAGTAGTTGTCGGTGGCATTGCATCCACTCTTAGGAACACAAAAATCATATTTAACAAATTCCACTGATCTTGCTAATAAGTTGAAAAATTTCACATTGGAGGAGAATTCAACTCTCTGTAGTTTTGATGTGGTTTTTATGCATTCGAATCATAATGTGAAAAAAAAGTGCGAAGATATATTAAGGATTAAATTACAAAAGCACTTTGATTTGATACAAGATGTGACTATGGCTAGTTTGGAGATTGGAGTCATTATGAAGTTGGTTATCCTTGCAAATGAATATTCTCTTTATTTTGGTTTTAGAGGTGAATTTTACAAAAAGGTGTTTGGTTTAGCTATGAGGGTATCTCTCTCTCCTTTGTTGGCAAATGTCTTCATGGACTGTATTGAAACCTCCGCGATACACAGTTTTAGGCTCTCCCCTTGTTTCTGGAGCAGATTCCTGGACGATGTGGTTTGCATTTGGAAACACGGTTTAGAGTCCTTAGACCTTCTCCATACATATTTAAATAGTTTTGATAAAAATGTAAATTTACAGTGGAGTTTGAAGAAAATGACAAACTACCTTTTCTTCATATCCTATAGATTAAAAGTGATTTCCATTTACTGTTCTCAATATAGAAAGCCTACACACATTGATAGGTATTTGAACTTTCATTCATGCCACCCTATTTCAGTGAAACGGGGGGTTGTGATTGCACTGGTGGATAGAGCTTTCAGAATTTGTTCCCAGAAGTTTTTAGATTCGGAGTTGTTGCATTTGAGGGATATTTTATTTTGCAATAGTTACCTGATTAAATTCATTGATAAATTAATAAAAAATAGACGCATTAAACATAACAATAGGGTATTGGAGTTTCGCAGTGTTCAGAATTAAATATGCCTAAAAGTTTTTATTTCTTTGCCTTATGTACCTATTTTGGGGGAGACGCTTAAACGAATTTTGCGTAAACATACCATTGATACATGTTTCCAATCAGAGAGACCATTAGCTAGTTTTCTTAATTCTGGGAAGGATTTAATCCAGGAAGATTCACTTAGTGGGGTAAATAAAATTCCCTCTTCTTGTGGAAAGTTTTATATTGGTAGAACTCACCAACAATTTATTGAGAGATTTATGAACATTGCAACTCAATTGAAAAAACCCTACAATTAAGCAAGCTTCCTGAAACTTTCGTTTTGGCTCTGGCTGAACATACATTCTTTCGTCCTGAATATTTTATACAATTTGATGAGGCCACATTTCTAATGATAGGGTTTTTCTCAGTGGGCGAGGGAGGCTTTAGAAATAAAAAACCTATGTTTGCTAATATTTCAACAACTAATGACACGGAAAATTTAAGTATTGGCCCAATTTTTGATTGTCTTTTGAAAAATGAACCAACAATCAATAAGGGAGTTAAAATTTTAGATAATCACCAAGGGACAAGATTACCTACTAGACCAAAAAGAGTTGCTTCAATATTAGCTAGCAAGAGGATTATTTCACAACAGAATAGTTAACTTAGTTTCAATTTTTATGATGTTTCCTCAGTCGCTTTGATGTTCTTATTGAAGTATCTCTAATAGCTTCTTTTCCCTGCTTGGATCAGTTGCGACAATTGTATTTAAGAATATTGGTGGTGGTTTGATTTGTTTTTAGTTTAGTGTTTATTCTTTTATCGTGTGCTGAAGACGCCTAGTTTACATACAGGCGAAACGTCCGCGTTGTTTTAGTCTTTCATCTCTTTTCTCTCTACTGGCTGCAGTCTCGTTTGATGTTTTATCTTTCATTGAGGTTTATCTCTCTTTGTTGTTTGTTGTCATGGCTGGCCAGTTCAGCTTAAGAACTTTGGCTACAAGTAAAAATATTAAAAACATAAAAAGGTACATAAAACGGAAAGTTTATCTTTTAGGTAGTAAATTAATCAAGACACTCCCCCCCCCCCTCTATTTATTAGAGATTAACATAAACCTAGGCTATGATATTTCAAAAATGCAAAACAAGCCCCCCCATTCCCCAAAAAAAAAAACAACAACAAAACAAAACACTCAAAGAACAGTAAACTTGTGTGTGTGGTCTTGGAGAGCGAATTAAATGGTGCACTGAGGGGTGTGTTCACCTTTCAGCTAAGAAATTAATTCAGAAAAGGAAAATGTTAACTCACAATGCACTAATTGCTACCCTTGTAAATACAACCAACCCCCTCCCCTAATGGGACCAGGTAATGCACTAGGCTAGCCTACATACAAACCTTTGCTGATTTTGTTGTTTTTTTTCATATTAGCTTTATTTGGCATTATGGATTAATGAGAAATGAACACAGAAGGTAATACAAACAAACAAAATCCAAAAGTATTGTACATAGCCAATGACTGTATTGGGTCCCACTAAAAGGGCTGGAGTGCATTTATGAGGGTAGCTGTAAAAATATTCCGAATCATCATTAAAAATGAACTTCCCCTTAAGCTAGCACAACTATTCAGACATCAAAAGATTTACCAGATTGTCTTCTAAGAACCTAGAGTTACCAACAAGTAGAATCAAACCAAAATCAAAGAGAAAGTTTTTTCCAAACTAAGCAGCAAAGGCTATACAAGAGCATGGAATCGAATGGAAAGGTAAAAGTCTGCTAGATATGGATTAAGCTGATGGTTTGAGGGTCCAACACATAAATATTAGCAAAATGAATGATTTTTGGAGGTCTTGAGAGTCCAGGGTGCAAGATTAGGTTTGAAAATTAACAACTTCACTTATCTGGGTAGCATCATTAGGAAAGATGGAGGATATAGTGAACATGTGAAGGGTAGAATACCCAACGCCCAGTATTTTTTTTTTTTTTACAATTAAAAAAGTTTAGAAGAATGAGAAAATAGTAACCAATATTAGAACATTGGAACCTATAGTGATGACAATGATCAAACATGATTCTGAGACATTGATACTTCAGAAGTTGGAATTTTTGAGATTTGTTCTAGAGGAATTGTCAAAGGAAATAAAAGAAAATTAATTCTGATGCAAATTGCTCATTTAGAAAATCAGCTATATTTTGGGTGCCAATGATTCTGTTTCTGTCACTTGTTGTTAAACATTTTATGAATCTCTGCTTGATACATAGTTCTAAAATTTCTTGGAGTTCAACTTACTTTGGTTGGCAAGTCTTGTCTCAAAATTACGGTACAAATGTTTGGTGAGATCCCTTGATTTATTTCAGGTTTTGACATATTTTTCATAATGGCCTGGCTTATCCTTTTTTCTCCAATGAAGTTTCTTTAAATTTCTTTTTAGTCATATGCAAGCTGCCATCTATGGTTAGGTCTTAGGTACAGGGATAAAGCTTTCTATTGTGTTCTGTTGCCAAGTTTCCATGAGTAGAGCAGAAAATTTCTCCCCCTGCTTGTTGATCCCACCCTGGAGGGTCAACTCCCAGTTAATCTGCCTTAACTTGAACCTAATTGCCTTGTAGTCTGTAAATATCTTTTTTATGTCTATTTCTTCCTTTGTGTCTATGAGTATCTAATTCAATGGTGAGGTAGTAACTTTTACCAATAGGCAGGAGATAATTTATCCTTTAGATTTTTTTTTACTATTGCTAATGAAGACTAGGTCAAAAATTTGTGTTTGCTGCTAAGGGCAAAAATGTATAGGTTAGTTGATTACTTGGAAAGCAGAGAAATTATGAATACAATCAATAAAGGGACTGATGGTGGATATGGAAACCCTTCCTTCCACAAGAGATTAGAAAAATTGAAGTCACCTCGTATACAAAAATCGCCTTTGAAATTTTCTGTGGCTTTGCAGAACATATTTGAGAGCAAATACTAGGTATCAAAGCAGGAGGGGGCTCAGGGACTACATTATACAGATCCAATCCTGGTTTGGCATAGGTCTTGACCTTGGTCTGTGATATCATACCAATTGGTCTCCATAGATGGCAAGCTAGATTCTATATAAAGTTCCAAGACAATACATGCTGCTTTTACAAAAGCTGGGACTCTACACTTACATGCTTTTGACAAGAGGTTAGGGTTGATTTGGTAACCAGACAATTGAATAGGCATATTTTCTAATCTAGTCTTGGTTTTCTTAGGGCATACTTTGGTAAGTAGAACCAGGCCATAATTTATTTATTTATTATTACGAATAGCGGTAAGCATCAATGCTTGTCGCAAAAACACAAAATCAAAAAGGCGTATTTACTAATGCACTCTTAAAAATTCGAACACTCTCTGCCTTGGCGACCTCCAAAGGCAAACCATTCCATGGTCTGGCAACTCTACTAACAAAAGATAATTGACGAATTCTTTTCAGTGGTTTTGGGGGATATAATTTATAATCATGCTGACAAGTAGAGTGATAATGGCTAAATTTAAAAAATAAATTTGGATCAACATCATCCACTCCTTTAACTATACAAAACACATTTACAAGGTCATTGCAACGTCTACGAAACTTCAACAATGGGAGTTGAAGCCTAGAAAGTCTCTGTGGATAGGAAAGGCACTGAAGATATGGGACCAATCTAGTGGCCCTTCTCTGAACCTTTTCTATCCTATGCTCATCTGTTAGACTTACTGGAAACCAAACAGAAGTATTATACTCAAGAAGAGGACAGACCATTGACTTATATAGTAGTAAGAAATTACAAAGGTTAAACCTACTAAAGCTTCTCCTTATAGATGATAAACGATAATTTGCATTCTTTACAATTTCCGAAACATGCTTATCAAATTTCAATTGGGTATTAAAGTAAATGCCAAGGTCATGCACTATTTTGTTAGAAGGGACTTGTATGCCAGACAGCTGGTAAGTATGCACAGGTGGGAGTTTATGAGCATAGTGTAGAACAACACACTTAGAATGGTTTATGAACATGGAATTAGATTCACACCAATAAGTTAGAGAGTCAAGATTCTTCTGTAAAAGTTGCACATCGTTTTGGTCTTGTACTGGTAGATAAAGTTTTACATCATCCTGTGAACATCTTGACAGTAGAATGCTGAACAGAGGAAGGCAGATCATTAATAAATAAAAAAAATAAAATTGGACCCAGGCAGCTACCCTGGGGGATTCCGCTTAACACATCAATTGAGGATGACATAGCTTCACCAACAACAACCTGCTGAGTTTGTCCATTTAGATAATCAGCAATAAATGCAATTGTTTTTTTTTACCCAATTTATAAGCTGCACATTTTTTAAAAGGGTGGGTATTGAGACTTTGTCAAATGCCTTCAAGAAGTTGATGTAAATGCAGTCAAAGGGTATAGCTAAATTGGCAAAATGTTGAAAGTCCAAAATAACCTAAAGAAGCTGAGTATTACAAGACCTATTTTTTTGAAAACCATGCTGAGTAGGATTCCAAAGATGATTTCTGTCAAAATACTTTTGAACACATGAAACAATCAACTTTTCCATCACTCAGCAAAAAATGGATGTAATTGAAATTGGCCGATAGTTTTTAAAATCTGACCTGGAGCCACTTACTATAAACTAGACTATATCCTTACTATAAACTAGACTTCTTAGTTCATTTATTTTTGTTAGTAAATTGATCTATGTTGGCTAATAGAAGGCAAAAGTCTAGACTTACTTTTGAGTAGCCATTGATATCTGGTCCTTGTTCCTCATGTTCTGTGTGCATAAAATCAGTAGACTGACAGAAAGAATTGTCACTGATGCTAGACTAGCTAATTCAAGTATCTGGTGTGATGCACATTTCAAACAAGGATAATAGAGTAGAACATGGAGACATAAAAACACTTTTATCATCATCATAACTTGGTTTATTGTTGGGGTGTGCATATATGCAACAACTGGTGCCCTGTTTATTGCAACTATTTTCCCATTAAAAAAGGAAGGTCTTTTTCCCCAGCAGTAACTCTAGCTTTCAGCTTTTCAACAAGTGTCTTATGTATAGTTTTGTCTTTTCTTTACATGTCACCATAAATATGGCTATCTGGCTTTTGCTGGGAAGATTTTTTAATAATATTATGTTGAATCAAAATTGTAGGCATAGTGAAAAGTAAAGGGGGAGGTCTTGAACTGATTCACTGGCTATAGTTATCCTAGGGGATAAATATTTTAAGTTGGAGGTAGGAACAGATGACAGGCAATACTGGAACTCTAAACAGTTCTGAACAGAAGTATTGTCATCTGTTGTCACAGGAATGCCACAAGCAACTAGACTATTGTTCCACTGTTTTCTATTAATTTTATTTTGCATTTATGTCTGTTTGCACTTGGTGGTTGATGTAGATATAGGTAGAATATAGCACACAATATGTAGGAAAATGTTTTTAGCTCATAAATAGGGCATATAGTATCACAGTTCATATAATTGACTTACCAATAAATTGAAGATACTACTCATTGTCTTTTTTTTGCTCTTTATGAATATAATAATTACTTCTATTACAAATTCAAACTTCAGCACTTTTTGAGCTCTTAAAAATGACAAATTTTCAGTTAAAGCAGGCCCTATGAGTTATTGGTCATTTTCAATAAAACAATGCTATGTTTCCTTGGTTGTACTTGAGAAAATAATACTATATTTTCTCAATTCCAAAATTATCTACAGTTAGGTTAGGTCAAAAAGTGCTTACATTTGAATTTGCAATAGAAGCAATTATTATATTTGTAAAGAGCATAAAAAAGGCATCAAGTGGTATGTTCACTTTATTGGTAGCCTAAATCAATTATATGAACTCTGACACATTTACATCCTATTTTCAATTTCACACAATCCATTGCTGTTGATTTAGGCTATGAACACCAAGGATTCCTCTGAATACTTCTAGATTGTCAGTTCACCAAGTAGGCTACTAGAGGCCACCCCTTGAAACTCTATCAAAAATGTTATAACACCAGGATGTTAAACAGATTATTTTCCAATCAGTTTGTCAGCCAACAGAAATCTCATAACCACAATAATATTGTGGACAACCCATGTTGAAGCCTTCAAGTCTGCAATTGACAAAGACTGGTGCAAAAAACCTTGGCTCACAATAAGGGATGTATCTAATGAGTTGAGATATTATCATCAGTGACCAGTGTTCACAGAACTTGCCCTAATTGCTGGCAAACACAATTTAAGGTAGGCTAATAGTTTAAGGGTATTAAGAATTACCATTTCTACCTAACAAGTCATCAAACACTGGTGCAATTTGCATGGGAAGGTTGAGGTTTTCATTCTGCCACTTTCCATATGTCTTAATAAACTATGGTAAAATTCTATTTGAGTGACTACTTGCTAGGCCCATCTCAGAAAGGGGTTAGGTTATGGAAACAAAACTTTTGGGGATGGGTCTACAGGCTAAAGTATATCCTGGGAAGGTATTTTAAAGTACCCACCTCTACTACTCCTCCCTCTAGAGACCCCTGAGATTTGCCTAGGTATATGACAGGTCTATACCTACTGAAATTTTGAAAAAACAGCATTTTACCTTAACTTTCAGTTACCAGTTGCTTTTTCTCTGCCTTTAGTTCTGAAAATGCAATTCCTGTTATTTGAGTTGAATTATAAGCCATATCAATGTTTTTTTTTCAAAATTTAGGAAATGCATTGGCATATCTTTAAAATCTTATAAATTGGGATTGAGCAAAGTTGTGAAGCTGAAAACAATTTTTTTGTACTTCATTCACACAGAAGATTATTTTGCAAGGTTTCACTTTTATAACACACATATTTTTGAAGGTCATCAAATGTCAGGGCCCTCTAGAGGGAGAGGGAGTAGAGGTAGGCACTTCGGAATATCTTCCCAGGACATACTTAAGCCTGTAGGCCTAACCCTGAAAGTTTCATTTTCCTTACCTAACCCCTTTCCAAGATAGTAAGAAGTCATTAAACTAGAATTTTACCTAAACTATTTTCAGAAAAAAGGCCTATTAAGAAGAATCTTACTTCTATTTTAAAAGTTGGCAGTTAGGCTACTAACTTAAATGAGTGCAGGTTTTTAGTTAGAAGACCCTAAATAGCATGATAAGAACAGAGCCACATATTGAGGAATTGAATACGTTAATTAATTTAAAACAGTTTCACGATACATTTATGTTCCTACTAATTAAATTAAACGAACCTTACCTCAAAACATAAGCTTTTTTTCATTTTTTCAATAATTCAAAATTTAAAACCAACGAATTTGCGGCTTTTACACTGTTGCCAATAGTGACAGAGTGAAATCTATAAGGCGAAAATACATTCGGCATTTCTTGGAAAACTGAGACAGAAAACTGGTAATCTGGATAGTTGAGACCACTACCACAGTTCTAGTCCAGCTAGCCATTTCAGGGAGCAAAAAAAATAACAATAATAAATAGACTGGCTTGCCAAGTACTAGAAACTGCAAGTTGGGCTGTTTCATTTTCTAAAACCTCTATCAAGTGATAAATTTGAAAAGGAAGTTATTGGGTTATTGAAAAAGACAAACAAGCATTTACAATTTTCAAAAATTGTCCCAAGAGTTCTAATCCTATCTTGAATTGTTATGTCTATGACAATATAGACAACTTTTTTTTAACAGCACCTTCATCAGTGCCCGGTTAAAGGTCTCCCTGTAGTTGAAATCCAGACACAACAAAAAATAGTCTCCCTTAATAGAGGAACTGAAGAAATGTCTCCCAACCCTTTTATAAAGAACATATTGATTCTGATAGTTCGATTTTTCCCCTCACAACATATTAGGATATGTGATAATAATATGAAATAAGTTCCCAAAGGAAAGTTGGAATTGCCACTCGATATCACATTTTTATTCAGATACATTTTTATTTTTATAATGGCAAGTTGAATAAACAGCAAAACTAGGAAGAATTTGACCTTCTATGCAACTCTCTAAGTTTTAGTATTTTATGGGTGAAACTAGCCTAGCTTTATTAAATGACAAAACTGTATTTTTAGGTGCGAGTGATCGGTTTATAATAAATAAAAAAGTTTTTTTCCAACTGAAAGTAAGGATTGACATTACAACTTAAAACAAACAGAAATTATTCCATATATGAAAGGGGCTGTCCCCTCCTCATCGCCCTACTCTTAATGCAAAATTTTGACTTTTTCTCACAGCTCTACTTGCTAAAACAATAAAAAACCTTAGCGTAAAAAGCAGGGTATTGAGATGGGGACATCCCCTCTTTTGCTCGGAATAATTTTTGTTCGTTTTAGGTTTTAATATCGCTTATTATTTTCAGGTATAAAAAAATATTTTTAAAATTTAATTTCCGTAAGTTTTTCAACTAATGCAGGTTTGAATCGGGCTCACCGTATATGAAAATTAAAACGAAATTTGCCTATTAACTTTGGCAGATTAATTCTAGATATGAAGGATTGCCCCTCCAAAATACCGTATTCTTTACGTTAAAGCTGCTAGCATTTTTGAAACAGCTTCTTATTCTTATTACACTACCCCCGTGTTTCAATTTTAGTGAAAAGCCAAACTTTAGCGTGAAGTGTAAGTTATTGGGGAGGGGATAACCCTTCATAAATGACATTATTTCTGTTCGTTTTTCAAATAATATCGGTAAACTCGGCTCACCTTCTATGAAATATACCCCTCCCCCTCACGGAAAACTCAACCGCGGAAATTATATTGAACGTAAAGTGTACCCTCCCGGCAAATTCCATCCAGACAGTTCCATCATTGCTGAGAATCCCCCCTCCCTGTAAAATTGCTTGTGGACGATTCACGCAGAAAATTTCTCATAAATACTTTTTCATTTAAATAAGACTTCTCTATTCCGTTTCTTGATCACTCCAGAAACGCCCCCTTCCGTGGAAATTATTTTCCAGAAAACAAACAAATTGAAAAAATTCTATGGATAATTCCCCCTGAACAACTCCGCATAGAAAATTTTGCAAAGAGAATGTAAGACAATTAAGAAGAATTTCATGTTGTAATTCTGTAAAAACCCTCCCCGTATAACATTTCCCCTGGAATATTCGCTCCCCAGAAATTTGCCTCCCCAAGGAAAATTCTTAACGAGAATTCTACCTAAAGCACACCCCCCTCCAAAAAATGGTTGCATACTTCCCAATAATAAATACTATATGTAAAAAAGGGACACAAATCTCAGTCGTTTTCCCGGGGACCGTTGGGGGTCTTTTTATATCTGAAGACATATTTATTAGGTTTGTCGACTATGTTGAGCTCAATGGCTATCTGACGATTTTGGTCGGGTGACTTTGGGAAAAAATGAGCGTGGGAGGGGGCTAGTTGCCTTTCGATTTTTTGGTTACTTAAAAAGAGCACTAGAGCTCTAAATTGCGTTTCGAATGAGCCCTCTAGTGATATTTTAGGACCATTGAATCATTACGAACCCTGGAAAAAAATAAATGAAAGAACAACAAATAAATACGCATCCGTGATTTTTCTTTGGGCAAAAAATAAAAAATTTCCACATTTTTACAGATAATAGCTTGAAACCTTTATAGGAGAGTTTTCTGATATACCGAATCGGATGTTGTAATTTTTATTAAGATTCTATTAATCTTAGAGGCTTTTTTTTCTTTTTCGAAAAAAAGCAAATAATTTAGGCTTGTAACTTTTGAAGGGTAAAATTGAACTTGGTAACTTTTTTATTTGAAATCAGCATAAAAAACTGATTCTTTTCATGTATCTATAGAGTTTTGGCTACTATTGACCCGTGTCACTTGAGACGTGTTCGTTACCACAAACTGTTTGATCGTAACGTTTGCTATTAGTTTTGATTTCATCATTTGTATTAGGTGAAAGTTTTTGACATTTCAGTTAATATAACAGACTGGTTTTGTAAACAGGGACATCAATTGACATAAATGTAGGGGGAAATAGGCAGCATGGATTTTCCAAATCTAACATTAAAATTTTTTTTCCCAATGACTTTCTTAAATAAAAATTCGAAATGTTTTCTCAATCCTGAACTTTTATTTCCTAATAATAAAAATAGTAATTCTGTTTCAATGTGAACGGCTGAATTTCAATGTGAAGAGACCCAAGCAAAATACCATAATTTATGCTATTCAGGCTACTTAAGTCAATGAGCATTCGGCATTACATCGTCCCGTTGACTTTTATGCGTATTTTAATTTTTTTTTTTCTCAATTCTGCACTATCACAGATTGAATGGAGGTAAATACTAAAATACAGGATTCTACTCTTTCACTGTTTGTGAATCTTCTTGTCTCTTTTTCCTTTCGTTTCCTTGTTTTGTCTTTATCCATGGCTCAGAAGTTTTTTTCGGCTATCATCCAACCTAAAGCGTTTACATCTTATTAAGTAATTTTAAGGTACATGTCCGCGGTTTTGAGAGTTTAAAGTGCAAGAGCAGATTAGGAAATGAAGCTAGATCTAGATTTACAGAGACATAATTTTTTTACAAAGTATGCCATGTGAGAAATCAACTTAGATGGTTGACACGATACTTAGTATAGAGGTTCACGCTGAACTATTAGTGAAATCTGACATTAGTGTTTGTTCAGGTGATTATATTTTAGTCCCAACAGCATAATCTAAGTTGTGTTTTGCCAACATAATTTTTTTCATGGAAAAAACAAAGGAAACTAGTCTAAGTTTTCAAATTTAGATGTAAAAAAATTTCTGTTTAAGGAAAAATTCAAAGCCATCTTTATTTGTTCAGGGACGTAATTTACTAAGAGGCAGGGTGGGGGGCTACTGTCCTCTAGAACTCATTTTGCCTCTAGCCCTCCAGATGAAATTTAGTCTCTTCTCAAAATCATGACAAAACTAAGATAAACCTGCATAATTCAAGCATCATCAGAAGCTGGTCAGTTTTCTTTAGCACATCTTTGTCTTTATAGTACCAAGGCTGTTTTTTAAACTTTTTATTGTCATTTTCGCTTGACTTGGGAAAACTGCCTCCAACTTTGCCCCCCCCCCAAAAAAAAAACAAATTATGAAATTACGCCACTGCTTTTGTTAGAGAACTAGGAAATTTATAGTTCGACTACTTAAAGAAGCAGCTGCCACATTCTAAGGCAGATAAGAAAAAAACTGGTCCAAGATCTCAAAAGCAGATGTAAACACTAGGTATGCGTAAACAGTTGATTTGACATCAAAGGTTTGACATCAAATGGGTTGATTTGAGAATGGCCTAATCTTACTTTCAAGTAGAACCCTTCTTGAAATATTATCTCATTGCAAGGATGTCCCGAACTGTCTTTTTCAATATTTCAACCAACAAAAGTTGTCAATATCGACAAAACTCGACGAGAAAGAAACAACAGCTAAAGGTCTAATTTATTCTTTTGGGTCTACAAGACTTCGAATAAATAGATATTAGATTTCTTTACGATTAGCTTGGTTAGTACACTCTAACTCTAATTTCCGACTTTGTTAGACAAAATGTAGACAATATTTCGCTAGATGTCTCAGTGATAGAAATCTCCCCTAAGCCCCCTAAGTAGGAAATTTTGATGTCAGGACCATTTTCCAAGAGAGTTACAGCAGCTTTTATATGGTATTCTCGATTTGCAATATGAAATGATTTCTGACCATCAAATTCTTTAGAGTTCCTATTAGCTCCAAATTCCAATAGAATCTCAATAATGCCTCATAACCTTCCATATTCCCCAGCTGCAGTGGTATCAGGTCATCCTTAGTTTTACAATCAACTTAAGCCCAATCTTGTAGCAGCACTTCAATGACTTCTGTATAACCATATCGGGATGCAATACGCAGTGAAGTGGTTCCATCCCCTTATATAGCATTAGCATAAGCTACTCTTTCGTAACTTGCGTGCATTGGTGTTAGGTCATCCTTAGTTTTACAATCAACCTCAGCTTCACTTCTGAGCAACTGTTTAACGACCTCGTGGTAACCATATTGAGCTACAATATGCAATGCAGTGCCATTCCCTTGCATAGCATTTACATAAGGTCCTTTATTCAGAAGCATAATGGTGTTTTCTTTGTTTGTCTGCGAAGAAACATTGTTGAGGGGTGTCACTCTGTTATCATTTTTCTGTTAAAATTTGCATTGTGCTCCAAAGGTGCTTTAATAACTTTTACATGTCTTTAGCTAACAGCCAAATGAAGTGCTGTAGAACCATTTTTAGCTTGGACATCTACATTTGTTCCCTTATTTAAAAAAAGTGAAGAGCTTTCTTCCTTAATAATGTCGTTACGTTCACTTTCACAACTAGCAATAGTGTACGATACTGTCTGCCCATCTTAATCACAATCATTAATATCAGCCCCAAGTTTTAAAAGTAGCTGGTTAATTTCTAAATTGGCATTCTTGGCAGCATCAAATATTGGGGTTTTCCCAGTTTCGTCTCACACTTTTGTTTCAGCTTCAAAGCTCATAAGTAATTTTTTAATTATTCCCTTTTTGCTTTTGACAGTGTTATACAAAGGTTTGAACCATTTAACCCATAAGGTGTTAACACCATCAGCAAACTCTAGTAACTCCTCCATAATTTTCAAATATCCTTTTTCAAGAGCGGTGTATAAGAGCACATTATCATTTATGCCTTCGGGACTTGCGCTAGAACCAAACTTTAAAAGAGCCTCAACAATTTTTTATACCATTCACCAAAGCCTCTTAATACTGAAACCTTTAAACAGCTTTCATGCATGGATTTTTAATGATCAAAAAGCACTTCAAAATATTACCAACAGCAGTTAAATTCCCTGCCTCAATTGCAAAGTGAAGTGCAGTTTTACCATATTTATCCTGGTTGTCCACTTTAGCTCCATGATGTAAAAGTAGCCCTGTAGCTGTTTCATTTTCGGCAATATTTCGATTCTTAGCAGCAATATGAAGAGAGTTTACACCATCTTCTCCCTTAGAATCTGTACTATCACCTCCAACTAGAAGTAGCACCGTCTAGTGTTTCAGCAGCAATATGCAATGGAGTATATCGTTTTCGCCACATTTAAGTACATATATAATCAAAACAGGCTCCATATTTAGAAAAAGCTGTACTATTTATGCACACACTGTGTCAGCAGCAACATGCAACAAACTTGTGCCATTGTTGTCTTTGGCATCTACGTTAGCTGCATATTTAAAAGTATGTCAGGAAATACAATATTTTTATTTTCAATTGAATTATAAAGTGGAGTTTCGCCGCATTGATTCTTAGCATCAATTCTAGCACCTCTATATAAAACCATTTCAACAATTTCCGTACGATTACTCATAACACCACAATGAAGAGTAGTAGGAACGATTTCATTATAACTTTTTTCTGCTTTTACATCTACATTAGCTCTTCTATTTGACAAAAAAGCAACAGTTTTTGTGTTGTCGTTTTCAGCAGCAACATGAAACGGTTTGTAGCCTCTTTTTAAACTTGAGGTAAGCGTACAATAAAGAAGAGATCCAAATTCTAAAAGAATTTCAGCAATTCCAGTAAAATTGTTTCTAGCTACAACATGAAGAAGACTTGTACCATCAAAATCTTTGTCATTAACATCAGCTCCATTCCTTAACAGGCATGCAGTAATTTCTATTTTCTTACTTTTAACCGCGTAGTCAAATCAAGTTTCACCTTTGGTAGTTTTAGAGTAAATTCTAACCCATCTGTCTATCCTCATCTGAACAACTTCTTCATGACAAAACTGAGCAACGTAATGAAGAGGAGTTGTATGAGACTTTTAGTTTTCCCGTTAACTACAGCCATTTGATAAAAGTAACTTTGGGACTTGTGTGCTTCGACTAAGTTTTCCCGTAACAGCTTCAAGAAGTAAGTCATATGTGCTAAGAAGCCCAAAAATATCGTTTAGCTCCTTAACTCCGTTACCTTTCTCTTGTTTACCTTCGCAGACTGCAGAGTATAAACTGTTCCAGCTATTTTGATTATTTTGCATATTCGCTTTAATCCTTACTCTCAAGTCTAAGGATATTGACTAGTGTCTATTAATTAACCACTGATTGTTAATTGATTGAACACTGACTGTTGATTGATTAAAGACTAGTTGATTATTGCTCTCGAGCCAAATTTCCCTTTCAAGGAGTATTTTTACTGGTCATTTCAATCGCTCCAAAGGTTGAGTGATTGACTTGTGGCTTCAAGATCTGGTTTGAGACACTGACTGGTTTGCATTGATTAAAGCAGCTTTCCCTGGAAGCTACCTTTGTTCCAAGATGCAAAAAAGAGAAAATGAGAAAATGACTATAATTCATTAATTTCTAATGGCTTTTTAAAATAACGCTGGGAATTCCGGCTCTCCTTCTATACAAAATTTCCCTTCCCCCATGAAAGATATCTCCAACGAAAGATACTCCAATGTAACCCCTACTCCTTCCACCAGAAAAATATACCCTGAAAGCATTTGTATACTTCCGAACAGCCAATACTAAATGTAAACACTGGGCAAAGTCTTAAGCTTTAGCCCTTCCCCTTGGGACTGTGGAAGGTTAAATCATCCCCAAAGACATTATTGCTATATTTGTTGACTATGCTGAAATAAGGCTATCTCAAAATTATATTGAGCAAAATGAGTATAGGATGGGAGCTAGTTATCCTCCGATGCTTTTGGTCACTTAAAAAGGGTGCTAGAACTTTTGGTTTCCAATCAACTAAGCCCTCTCCCGAACTTCTACGATCACAGGTTCGATATGATCACACCAGGAGAAAAAGCAAAAAAGAAAACAAAACAGAACAAAAAAGAGAAAAAATAAGCATCGGCGATCCTTCTTCTGGAAAGAAAAGCAAAATTCCACATTTTTATACATAGGAACTTAAAACCTCTACAGCTGGTTTCTCTAGTATGCTGAATCTGATGGTATGATTTTCATTAAGATCACTTGATGTTTTGAGATGTTTTCGCTCTTTTTCAAAACTTGGGCAAATTTCTCAGGCTCGTAACTTTTGATGGACACAATAAAATTTGATGAATTTTAAATATTTTGAAAAACCATTAAAATTTCATTCTTTTGGTGTAACTATATATCTATATATTATATATTTGATGTATATATATATATATATATATATATATATATATATATATCGTATCTATATATTTTGGTGTATCTTGAGGAATACACCCTCCCCGAAAATACACCCCCCGGATGGCTGGTTTCCAATAACTTCCAATTTATGAAAAAAGAATAGAGCTCTTAGTTTCTGATCGAATGAGCATCCTCTGAAGTCTCTACAGCCTTGAGGTGGAGGGGGAGATGTGGAGAAACTTTTTCAGCGACTTTTAATCCTGACACAGACAGTATTTGTTAATTTAATTTTAAACCTTCTGAAGTATATCTGAAAAATTAAAATTAATATGACTCCCAAAAGGTTCTACCGATGCTCTTTGACAACCTGGACACACTTATACACTTTTCAATAAATTTAAAATGTAAGAGCCAAAGGAGTAATAGTATTATCATAATGTTTCAACTTATTACACCAGCCGTTTTCGATATCTTACTGAGGTGTCTTATTGGCAACCACAAACACGATGCTTTTTTATTCATTGCATAGTAACATCTAGTTTTAAAGCGTAATGGGCCAACCGCATGATTATGGGGGGGGGACATGCCTAGTGTCCCTAAGGACATAGTTGCTGGACCGTTATACTATGGTGAACTAAATGGCTGCATCAAAATTTTGACTGGATGTGTTTGGAAAATAAAGGGGCTTGGGAGAAGGGCTGGTTAGCCTCCAATCTCTTTTTACTCTTAAAAAGTAAAACAGAACTTTGAATTGAACTAGCTCCTTTGAAAGTTTCAATGATATTTTCAGTTATTATACAGTGGTGCTACCTATGACATTGATTAAATGCCGTTTTGAAAACATGCATGCATAAAGCTTTTCCATTAATTGAAATTTCCCAACGTTCCCTAAAAGTTTCATCTTAATAATTTTAGCGTCATTAGTTACATTAACTATAGTGGTAATATTAAGAGAATACACATAGTGCCTTCTGGCTAGTTAAAAATCCCCCGCAACGTGCCCTTAAAGGTCTAAATTAATAAAATTAGCTGTTCTTAAGATATTGCTCTGTAACCTTTTCGAAAGTCCACATACTCATAGTTTTTTTTATTTACTTCAACATCCGCCTGGATATTCCTTAAAAGCTTCACCTTAATACCCTAAGCTTGCGTACTAGTAATAGCTGTAGCAGCATTAACAGCAGTATGCGCACTGCATCTTTGGTTTCTTCAGCATCCCCTTCAACACACGCTGAAAGTTTCAGCTTAATAAATACCATCATTCATTTCAGAAGCATTTTTGATGTTCCACTTGACAATATGTGAGGGTGTAGTGTGTTTAGATTTATTTCCATACAGTCTCTATATATCCCAAATTTATCGCCTTAAAATCCTTAGTTTTAATAGCAGTAGCATTGTTAGTAGCTGTAGAATTAATTGTGGTAGCCTAAGCCGTAGTGGTAGCAGCTGTAATAGAGGTATTAATAATAGTGACAGTAGCATTATTAGTGTCTCCATTATCATTTCCTGGATTTTCCAAATCAATATAATCAGTTATCCCTGTGTTGTACCCTTTTAATCCATACACATATAATGTGACATAATATGTTTTGATTTATTTAAATACTCCCCTAAACATTTCGAAAGATTCATCTTAAAACCCTTCTACTTCTTGGAAACTAAAGTTCAAACATGCCTGCCTTTCTCAATAACATACACTATGCGTAACCAATGAATATATTGCCTAACTTACAGCCCTTGCCCTGAAGACTGTGGGGAGGTTGGTATCCCCACTACTGAACCTTTTAATAATGCTGAACGAAATAGCTCTCTTAAAATTTCAATCATATGTGTTTTGGAGAATGATCAGCTTAGGAGGGGGGGGGGGGCTGACGTCACTCCTTTTACTTTTGAATCTAAAAAAGGGCACTTAAACTTCTGAATTCCAATCAGATGAGCTCCATCTGATATAACTGTACATTACAAATCAATTGAGCCTCTCCTAAGGTTCGCTTGTCTCTCTCATTATGCCTGTGTATATGAGCGGGTGTTTTCATGTTTCTGTTTCAGTGTTTGTGTGTTGCTCTGTCTGACTCAGTTTGTTTGCAGGTGTTTTTGTTTCTCTCTCTCTCTCTCTTTCACTATGCCTGTGTGTCTGAGCGGCTGTTTGCTCGTATTTTTCACTATTCCTGTGTGTCTGAGTGGGTGTTTACATGGTGGTGCTTTTGTGACTGAGAAGCTGTTTTGCTTTTCTCTCTCTCTCACTATGCCTATGTGTCTGAGTAAGTGTTTTCATGTTTTCTTTTCTGTCTTTTTTTGTTACTTTGTATGACTCAGTAGGTTTGTAGGTGCTTTTGTCTCTCTCTCTCTCTCTCTCTCTCTCTCTCTCTCTCTCTCTCTCTCTCTCTCTCTCTCTCAAAATGCCTGTGTATATGAGTGGCTATTTGTTTGTCTCTCTCACTAGGCCTGTGTGTCTGAGCGGGTGTTTGCATGTTTCCGTGTCTGTCTTTGTGTGTTTGTGTGTCTATGTTTTTGTAGGTGTTTTGGTTCTCTCTCTCACACTATGCTTCTGTGTCTGAGTGGCTATTTGCAAGTCTCCGTAACTATATCTGTGTGTCGGAGTGGGTGTTTACATGTTTCTGAATCTGTCTTTGTGCTTGTGTATCTGACTCTGCATGTTTGTAGGTGTTTTTGTCTCTCTCTCTCTCTCTCACACGATGCCTGTGTATCTGAGCGGATGTTTGCAACTCTCTCTCACTATGCCCCTATGTCTGAGTGGGTGTGTGCCTGACTCTGTGTGTCTTTAGGTATTTTGAAATCAATATTATACAGGTAGGAAAGGGTATTTTCCGCTATGAAGTCGTTCAATCGAGGATTATCTACATACATGCTGAGAAACTCACTTTAAGGATAGCCACGACATCGAAAATAAAATATACTAGTGCATGAAAACAACAGCTTCTGGTTGATAAATCTTGTACTCGCTTCCAATTTCGGATAATAGATTTTTCACTTTGCCCAAAGAAGTTTTTGATATTGGATGTGTAGAATACATAAGGTAGGTCAAGAGGATAAAAAATACAATGTTCTTCACTGTTAGAAAGATGCACAGCCAATTACACGTCTTTACAGTCGACGGGCTACTATTAACAATGATAATGCGATCTTTAGCGTTGTGAGTATGTTCAAGGAGATCCAAGGGTATGCAATAGGTTTTGTATTTGGACATGCATCCAAGTTGAGCACATTGATTATTTGATCTATGTTCTTGGTGCTAAGTCTAATAGAACACTGCCATCGGGGGTAATTACCTAATAGGTTTCAAATTGATTTAGCAAGATTAATTAATTTACTCTCCGTAAATGCCTTGCAAAAGATGTACTCTAAACGTATAGTGCCGGTTCGGAAAATACTCATATTTTGAGTACTAGACAAATCCAATGTAATAATACTATGAGTTTTTACAAGCATTGTATTGGTTATACCATTTTCAAATAGTTGTGAACGTCGATCTAGGGATCTCAATGTCAATTCATATAGGACCCCTTAGGATTCATCAAAGAATAAATTGTAGAGCGGAATTCCACTTACTTTACATGCAAGAGATGAAGCCCAAACATTTCAAATATGTATGGTGAGTTTGACCATGATCCTATATTACTAACACTCTTTACAAAATCCAACGTGAGTTTTGAAGGAATTCCACCACTGATAAATGAAGATAGGTGTAGGTACCTGAACCCGCGGAAATACGTCGCTGATTCGTGATTGTGTGCGGAACAAGCAGTTTGGTATTACTTCCACTAGTTCTTAATTTTTCAATTGCCAAAGCAACAGAATTTTTGACCTGTTGTTTTCGTAAATGAAGTATTGCCGAGGCGAGAGAAACTGTTAGATCAGGTGTAGTGGCAAGTACCTTTTGTAAAGCTAAATTAGACGGGGCAAGTTGTAACTTTATGTCAACCTTGACATTAGCAGGCAACCATTGAAGCTTATTAAATATTTAATTATTTATTTTTCCGAACAAGTCTAAATAAGCAGTTGCCACCTCTCTAAGTATATTGGTAGTGTTTGTATCCGCTTTTTATTCAAACCCAATGGCTAACCCCTCAATTTCTTATAGGACTTTGGAGTTATCAACATAAGTTTTATGTTACGTACTTAGTTTGAAAGATTATTTCTAGTGCTCTCAAACTTTCCATTTATGTATACACTTATTTGTCTAAACAAATTGTGTAGTACACAATTTTTACAAGATAATCCTTTGGCAGCACTTATGTAATAGAAAAGTACTTTTGTTTGTCCTGATATTGATTGCTGTGTTGCTACTCCTAGACCACAAAAATTTGGTCATGGAATGGACTATTACAAGGGTCGTTCTTCAATGGTGGGTTAGGGTCTTGGCAAATGGTTTGCCTAGTTGTTTCTCTTCTGCACTAACCCTGGCTAAAGTATATGATGCTCCGGTCACCACAGATTTTGCGTCCTCTACACTTCACGATTGGGGCTATGAGCAGGATTTTAAAGAATACATTTCAAAAAATCTCAGGTCTAGCGCACGATCCCTCGGCGAGCGATGGAAATCACGACAAAGTGGAAAACGTTTAAAAAGGTCGAGAAACACCTCATGTCTCATCAGTCTCTACACAGGTCAGAAGTGAAAGACATCGCTCTTGTCAAACAAGAAAAAGAAACCAAGAGAAAAAATTGTTAGATCAAAAAGGATTTCTTTTCCTGGACAGAAATGGCATGTTAGCACACAAAGATTCCCACTCCTGAGTCGCCTCATCATTGAATCTTTTCACTGAAGATAACCTTTGTGTGAGTGTAAGACATGATTAACTTTAAAAAATCTATCTACAACCACCACTCTCTGAAAACGTTCATTCCAAAGTTTATTCCAGTGAAGACTATTTTATAGCTTTGAATTCCACATGTAAAGATTTTCATGTGGTAGTAAAAAATCTAAGAATAAAAAACAATGCCCTAAGAATTAAGTGTTTTAATATTGTTTGTGAAATAGTTTATTAATAAAACATATAAATATGTAAAATAAGTCTTTGTCTTCATCCTTTAGATTTCTTCTTCCACGTATAGGTGACTATTGACAACGATCAGTGGAAGTAGATCATCGATATTCTACTTGTTCTGATCTTGGCATGCAAAGCAAGGGTCACATTTTCTACAGTAACATGTAACTTTACTTTTGTTACATAAATATAATTTATTAAATTATAAAAACAATTTATGTTCACAGACATAAATTGAAATTTTTAACTTGCACTTCATATTCTCTACGTAATTTATATGGATAGCATAATCTACATTTTTCGTCATAGTTATCAACAATAGTACAATCCTCACATGATGACCAGCTGCCCAATGTATACAAATGTAGTGGGCACGCGTAGAATATTCTTTACTTCTGACTGTCTCACTTTTAAAAAGAAACTGACTTGTGGTCGATAAAATGAATATTCCTTTTACTTCTAGAAAGATGATGAGTAATCGAGTGACGTCAAAAACCTGTTCGGTCAGGATTTTTGACTTATTTGCTGTTGCCATGCGAAAACGTCGTCCGTCTGAAATGAATTTCTAGACAGTGTTCAATAGCAAATCCACAACTGAATTTTTTTTGTTTCGATTGATAGGTCAACAAATTGAATAAATGCATGTGGTCCGCGACGCATAAAACTCATACAATAATCCGAAGAAGTATCCAAAGAGACGTATCTTTCATTACATCCTCAAACATTCTTTGAGAGAATATTTTCCATTGCACTGATAACTTTCAAAATTGATCATTTAGAATCAATCATTTTTCACAATATACCATATGAAATTTTGTTTCTCACTTCCATCCACTTTTTAATCCTGACACTCTTTCTGGTGATTATAGACTAATAAAACCAAAGAATGAAGATTCTTTCTACATCGAGTACCCTCTCATGACATACTGGTTATTCACAGAGAGGGGTGGTAACCAACTAAAATATCTAACAAGGAAAACATTTGCATTTTGAAACATTTTAATTCAAAAATAGAATAGTAACAACATCACTCTTTTTTACATACTGAATCAAATCTTGCAGTCTTTGTATATGCATTATATTCACTTCTACTACAAAACATAACTGTTCTTCCAACTTCAATTTTCTCAATGATATCACATATTTTCCAAACATCTCATACCATTCAAGGGTTAGCCGACAACTCCTTGTAGTTTCTACTGCAACATTAGGTGCTCTAGGATTCCTTTTACCACTGCTATCACCTTCGCCTTCCAATATAGTAAAAGCATTCAGTACTAAAAAATATGCCAAGAATTAAATCAGCATTCACAACGTTGACGCTCTGAGATTTTTTCCGATACTGAGGTAAGTGGACCAAATCTTATCTAACCTCAAAGAGAAATTACAGACTGGGACACCGGGACACAAATAACGACCAGGACACAGGGATTATAAATGAAGACCGGGACACAGGGCCACAACTACAACGGGGACGCCGGGAGGCACAGGGGCGATATATAAATGACGACCGGGACACAGGGAAAGTTTTACAAACATATATATATATCTATCTATATTCACAGGTGGGACACAACTACAATGGCGCGAATCTAATATGGCGCGAAAAAAGCTAAAAAAAGAAAAAACCTAAAAAGAAAAAACTTTAAAAAAGGAAAAAATAAAAAAGTTAAAAAACTAAGAAAAAACACTGGGACACAGGGAATATAAATGACGACCGGGACACAGGGACACAACTACAACGGGGACGTCGGGGGGCATAGGGGAATATATAAATGACCACGGGGACACAGGGAATGTTCGATTAGCAATCATCATCAACAAAGCTCAAGGGCAATCATTAGAATAATGAGGTATAGATCTGAATACGGATTGTTTTTCCCATGGACAATTATATATTGCATGTTCAAGAGTCGGTAAACCCGACAATCTATTTATATGCACAGACAATGGGACAGCGAAGAATGTTGTATATTCGCAAGTTTTACGTAGTTAAAAACATATATATATATATATATATATATATATATATATATATATATATATATATATATATATATATATATATATATATATATATATATATATATATATATATATATATATACATATATATATATACATATATATATATTTTACTTAGTTAAAAACATATATATATATATATATATATATATATATATATATAATATATATATATATATATATATATATATATGTATCTATATATATATATATATATATATATATATATATATATATATATATATATATATACATATATATATATATATATATATATATATATAATATATATATATATATATATATATATATATATAATATATATATATATATATATATATATATATATATATATTATATATATATATATATATATATGTATCTACATTCACAGGTGGAATACAACTACAATGGCGCGTAACTAATATGGCGCGTGACGACATACGCGCGCGGGGGGCTTGGGGGGCGCGAAGCGCCCCCACCAACTAGGTGTTGGGGTGCCCCAACAGCTAGTTTTCAATAAAATTGCATAGGGAAATAATAGGATCCCCCAAAGTATTACGTAACAAACAGGCGTGGACAATAGATCAATAATCAATAGCACGAGCATCCTGAGGGGCTAGCAGCTTCAAATGCATTCGCTATGGGGTACCTACTACCGTCCATTACTACGTTCTTTGCTGTTAGCCTAAAGGTTCAGAAAATAAAAGATACAATAATAAAAAATAAAGATAGAAGAAACATTACCTGTTAATCCTAGATCGACACCTAATATCACTAACGACACCGACACCACATAAACCAAACGATCACTCTACTGAAATATTTTCAGATCAATTGCTGGCAATTGGGAACGGAAAGCTCCCAGTTGACTCAATCCAGTTGTCCAGTCAATCATGACGTATACAACTGCCTCCTGAATTCTGTAATTTGGTGACGTCAAAAAATGATTTGGTTGAATAGGTATTTCCGAATAATCTAACCAATTATAAAAATCATAAATGACTAAGTGAACGAGTGATTCTGGCAGCCAAGAACAAAGACGTTCACGAAATTAACAATATTATTCTGACCAAGATTCGAGACCAGGCAGTCATTTACAAGTCAGTCGACACAGGTCTGGAATCAAATGAAGCGGTTAACTATCCATCAGAATTTTTATATTCCCTGGATCTCCAGGGGATCTCTAGGCGTACCAATAATACCGTTGCGAAATGTTAACCCACCAAAGCTTTGCAACGGCACGCCACTTGCCGTAAAAAACAACAATGGAAAAAGTAATAGAGGCAACAATCTTGACAAGGCCTTCCGAGGGTTATGCTGTTCTTATTCCTCGCATTCCCATGATTCCAATGGATCTGCCTTTTCAATTTAAAAGATTGTAATTCCTAATTCGATTCGAATTTGCAATCACCATCAACAAACCTCGAGGGAAATTATTAGAAAACGGTATAGATCTTAATACGGGTTGTGTTTCTCATTGACAATTATATTTTGCATGTTCTAGAGTCGGTAAACCGGACGATCTATTTATATGCACAGACAATTTGACTGCGAAGAATGTTGTATATCCACAAGTTTTACGCAGTTAAAAACTAGCACCTTGCATACGTGTTGCTTTAAAGGGGGGGGGGGGGTAGGCTTACGGCTCAGAGAGAAATTACCAAAAGAAGCGTGTCGATGTATTACAAGAGAAACATGAAACCTGGCTTGCGGTTGAAAGAAAAAGTAAAAAAAAAAGAATGCGTGTCGAGGAATTACCAGAGTATATAAGAGGAATTACCAGTTGTATATCTGCAAGTTTTACGCAGTTAAAAACTAGCACCTTGCACACGTGTTGATGGGACACGTTCCGGAAACAAAACTAAAAAATAAAGAAGAAAAATAAAATAAAAAAGGAGAAAAAACTAAACAAAAAAAATAAAAAAAGGTAAACAACTAAAAAAAACTATAAAGAAAAAAAGAAAAAAAGAAAAAAGTAAAAACTAAAAAAAAAATTAAAATTAAAAAAGGGATTACAAGAATTCAAAAACCTTAAAAAAGAAAACTAAAACTTTGAAGCTTAGTAGATATCATTGTGCCTGGCGCAAGCTGTCGAGTGACGTCATGTGTGTGTGTCGACTGACGTCATGTTTGTCGACTGACGTCATTATAAGGATTGAGCTGTATGCGTCATGAAGTTGTTTGTCGACTGACGTCATGTTTGTCAACTGATGAAATTACATACCGAGACACCGGGACACAAATGACGACCGGGACACAGGGAATATAAATGACGACCGGGACACAGGGACACAACTACAACGGGGAAGCCGGGGTGCATAGGGGGATATATAAATGACGACGGCGACACAGGGAATGGTCGATTAGCAATCGCCATCAACAAAGCTCAAGGGCAATCATTAGAATCACAGGGACACAACTACAATGGCGCGTAACTAATATGGCTGGTAACGACTTACGCGCGCGGGGGGGCTTGGGGGGGGCGCGAAGCGCCCCCACCAACTAGGTGTCTGAGTGGTGCCACCCCAACAGCTAGTATATCTATATATGTAAAAGTAAGTTTTCTGTGTGTCGAGTGACGTCACTGTCCGCATATGACGTCTGAATTATTTCATCACATACCAATTCAAAAACGAATGTATTCAAGCCGAAGTAGCTCAGTTATATAACTACCTGTGTTGGCGCAGTGGGTTTGACCTTAGCGTGGTAATACGGGGCCCAGAGATCGAACCATGCTGCAGGAATGCACTACAGGGCCGACGCAGGGACCTTAGTAGTCAAGAAATGTCGTTAATCCGATACAAATACAAATACAGTAGCTCAGTTGGTAAAGCGTTCTGTTCCAGGTTCTAGGTCCGAGAGGTTCCAGGTTCGAACCTTGGCTTTAACATTAATACAAAAGAAGAAAAAAAACTAAAAAAAGGGTAAAAAACTAAAAACTAAAAAAGTAAAAAAAAAAACTAAAAAAAGGTAAAAACTACAAAAAAATAAAAAGAAAAAAAAACTAAAAACTAATAAAAAAAAACTAAAAAACTAAAAACTAAAAAAGAAAAAAAAAATTAAAAAAAGGAAAAAAACTGACAAATAAAGGAGAAAAAGAAAACTAAAAAAAACTAAAAAAGGTAAATGTGTTCAAGCCGAACTAGCTGAGTTGGTAAAGTGTTATGTTCCAAGTTCTAGGTCCCAGAGGTTCCAGGTTCGAACCTTGGCTTTAGCATTAACACAAAAGAAGAAAAAAAAAACTAAAAAAGAAACAAAAACTAAAAAAAACTAAAAAACAGGTAAAAACTACTAAAAAAACTAAAAAAGCTAAAAAACTAAAAAAAAACTAAAAAAAGGTAAAAAACTAAAACTAAAAAAGAAAAAAAACTAAAAAACTAAAAAAAGGGTAAAACAGCAAAAAAACTAAAAAGAAAAAAAAACTAAAAACTAATAAAAAAACTAAAAACTGAAGAAGAAAAAAAACTAAAAAAAGGAAAAAAACTGAAAAATAAAGGAGAAAAAGAAAACTAAAAAAAATAAAAATAAAAAAAATAAAAAAGGTAAAAACTACAAAAAAAAACTAAAAAGAAAAAAGAAAAAAAACTAAAAAGCTAAAAAATAGGTAAAAACCAAAAAAAAAAAATTAAAAGAAAAAAAGGAAAAAAACAAAAAAATTCTTTCATCATATACCAATTCAAAAACGAATGTATATACAGACCGGGACACGGGGAATATAAATGACGACCAGGACACTCAAAGAAAAATTACAGACTGGGACACCGGGACACAAATGACGACTGGGACGTGTGTGTCGACTGACGTCATGTTTGTCGACTATAATGACGACTGGGACACAGGGATACAACTACAACGGGGACGCCAGGGGGCACAGGGGGATATATAAATGATGATGGGGACACAGGGAATGTTTGATTAGCAATCACCATCGAAAAAGCTCAAGGACAATCATTAGAATAATGAGGTATAGATCTGAATACGGATTGTTTTTCCCATGGACCATTATATGTTGCATGTTCAAGAGTCGGTAAACCTGACAATCTATTTATATGTACAGACAATGGGACAGCGAAGAATGTTGTATATTCGCAAGTTTTACGTAGTTATAAACATAATATATATATATATTATATACTAGCTGTTGGGGTGGCGCTTCGCGCCACCCCAACACCTAATTGGTGGGGCGCTTCGCGCCCCCCCAAGCCCCCCCGCGCGCGTAAGTCGTTACGCGCCATATTAGTTACGCGCCATTGTAGCTGTGTCCCTGTGTCCCACCTGTGAATAGAGATAGATATAAATATATATTTTTAACTACGTAAAACATGCGAATATACAACATTCTTCGCTGTCCCATTGTCTGTGCATATAAATAGCATTTATATTCCCTGTGTCCCGGTCGTCATTTGTGTCCCGGTCTGTAATTTCTATTCAAACAATCCCTGTGTCTCAGTCGTCAATTATATATCCCACCTGTGCCCCCGGCGTCCCCGTTGTAGTTGTGTCCCTGCGTCCCGGTCGTCATTTATATTCCCGGTCGTGATTTGTGTCCGGGTGTCCCAGTCTGTAATTTTTCTTTGAGGTTCCTGGTCGTCATTTATATTCCCTCTGTGTCGGTCGTCATTTGTGTCCCGGTCTGTAATTTATCTTTGAGTGTTTTTTCTTTTTATTTTTTTTTTTTTAGTTTTTTTCTTCTTTATTTTTCAGCGTCACTATGAAGTACATATCGCCGAACCTTTGTTTTTTAACTTAAATCTGGTAGGCATTGATGACCTTATCCAAGTCAAAATCCCAAACCCAATCATCATCGCTATCATTTTCAGTTTTGATATGTTTTGACTCTCGCTTTCCAGGTGGATTTTCATCTAACTGCGCGGTTTTGCGTTCTTTAGCCGCAAGCCTGTTTTCTTGCTGTTCTTGTGATTCCTCGGCACGCTTTCTTTTCTTACTTTCTCTATCAGCTGCAAGCCTGTTTTCTTGCTGTTCTTGTGATTCCTCGGCACGCTTTCTTTTATTACTTTCTCTATCAGCAGCAAGTTTTTTGGCATAGACTCTTTGAGCAGCTTCCTCGGCTGTTGCCATTGTAGGTTCTTCAGTCATTTTACAATTAAACATTTTTCCGTGAACGCATGTCTTAAATACCATTAATGACGTCACCGTCATAGCAAAAATGACGACAACTAACTTCATGACGTCAGCCGACACAGAAACATGACGTCACTTGATCCACAGACAGACAGTCAGACAACTTATTTTTATATATATACTAGCTGTTGGGGTGGCGCTTCGCGCCACCCTAACACCTAGTTGGTGGGGCGCTTCGCGCCCCCCCCGCGCGCGTAAGTCGTTACGCGCCATATTAGTTACGCGCCATTGTAGTTGTGTCCCTGTGTCCCACCTGTGAATAGAGATAGATATAAATATATGTTTTTAACTAAGTAAAACATGCGAATATACAACATTCTTCGCTGTCCCATTGTCTGTGCATATAAATAGATTGTCAGGTTTACTGACTCTTGAACATGCAACATATAATTGTCCATGGGAAAGCAATCCGTATTCAGATCTATACCTCATTATTCTAATGATGTGTCCCTGTGTCCCGGTCGTCATTTATATTCCCTGTGTCCCGGTCGTCATTTGTGTCCCGGTGTTCCAGTTTGTAATTTCTCTTTGAGTGTCCCGGTCGTCATTTATATTCCCTGTGTCCCGGTCGTCATTTGTGTCCCGGTCTGTAATTTCTATTCGAACAATCTCTGTGTCCCGGTCGTCATTTATATATCCCGCCTATGCCCCCGGCGTCCCCGTTGTAGTTGTGTCCCTGTGTCCCGGTCGTCATTTATATTCCCTGTGTCCCGGTCGTGATTTGTGTCCGGGTGTCCCAGTCTATAATTTCTCTTTGAGGTTCCCGGTCGTCACTTATATTCCCTCTGTCTCGGTCGTCATTTGTGTCCCGGTCTGTAATTTCTCTTTGAGTGTTTTTTCTTTTTAGTTTTTTTTTTAGTTTTTTACCTTTTTTCTTTTTTCAGTTTTCTTTTTCTTCTTTATTTTTCAGCGTCACTATGAAGTACATATACAACTAATTTCATGACGTCAGCCGACACAGAAACATGACGTCACCTGATCCACAGATCCACAGACAGACAGACAACTTATTTTTATATATATATATATATATATATATATATATATATATATATATATATATATATATCCACAGGTGGGACACAGGGACACAACTACAATGGCGCGTAACTAATATGGCGCGTAACGACTTATGCGCGCGGGGGGGCTTGGAGGGGGGGTTGCGAATCGCCCCCCAACAGCTAGTATATATATATATATATATATATATATATATATATATATATATATATATATATATATATATATATATATATATATATATATATATATATATATATATTTATATTTATATATATATATATATATATATATATATATATATATATATATATATATATATATATATATATATATATATATATACATAACTAGCTGTTGGTGTGGCGCTTCACAACAACACCTAGTCGGTTGGAGTACTTTGCTTAACCCCACCAAGCCTCCCCGCGCACGTAAGTCGTTACGCGCCGTATTAGTTAGGCGCCATTATATTCTCTGTGTCCCGGTCGTCATTTGTGTCCCGGTCTGTAATTTCTCTTTGAGAGTACCGGTCATCATTTATATTCCCTGTGTCCCGGTCTGAAATTTCTCTTTGAGTGTCCCGATCGTCATTTATATTCCCTGTATCCCGGTCATCATTTGTGTCCCGGCTCTGTAACTTCAGCTTATAATGACGTCATATACAAAGCCTTATATACTTATAATGGCGTCATATGCAAACCCTCTTTTTACAATATAGCACCGGAGGCCTGTCCCTCAGCCCCCATTTCACTTTCTGGTTGAAATACCACGAGCCGGATATCAGCGCTACCGATAGAAACAGTAAAATCCAGACCTGCGCTCTTTATCTTTACCTTAAACGTCTGAAAAATAAAAAAGATATAAAACTGGTTTTTGCTCTACAGGAACTTGCAGGTACCTTAATCACGGTATGAAAAAAGATTGGGTGATAAGCTCCTAAGTAGGTTCACATGAAGCAAGCACATTTTTAAATGAGCAGAGCAGAACTTAGGGTGTATTTTTCTTCTTTTTTTTCAGCTCAGAGAGGCAATTCCCGATCTTCATTTGAGTACAATCTTCACTAAATATAATACAAAGAAAAACATTCTACAAATCTCAAGCTAAAAAATGTCCATCAAGGCTTCAGTCCAAGCCCTTGTTTTTGTCATCCCAGAAGATTTTTATAGGATAAAACCGAAAAACGAGAGTGAGTGGAAAAGCCAAGATATAATAATTACAAGTTGAAACTTACTTTGAAACTTACAAGTTGAAGCTAAAGTTTGGGAGGGAGGCTTCCCAAACTAACCAACTTGTTGCTAGCGACATCTTTTAATTCTAAATGAAAATCCTTTTTGTAGTAGAAAAACAAACACCAATCAAAAACAGAAACAGAAGTAAATGACATTATACTCCTTATGCCAAGTTTAAATTTTGTTTTGGCTTTTGCCAGTTATATGCCAAAGCTATAAACAAAGGGAAGTATCATCGGTTAGCTTATTTGCAATAGTTTTATCGATATATGTTAGATGGGCTGTGAAGGAATAATTTTTGTTCGTTTTAAATTTCAACTTCGCTCTATACTTCCTTACTAATTTCTTTTTAATTATCATTATAAAAGGCCGATTCATTTGATGTAATTATTGTTATTGACATTCTGTTTTTTTAGTTCGACTACTATTGAGCGGATTCACTCATTACTTAGTTTAATAACACGAACTGTTTGGTAAAATTTTATTTTTTTTATGTTAAAATTCGATGTCATACTTCTCAATTTTGTTTTTGAAAAAAAAGAAGACAGCAGCCAGTTTTAAACCAAAAACTTCTCAGTTTACAGGCGAACACTTCACCATCATGCTATGATCTATACATTCAAGTTATAAGCACTATGGAAGAACAATATGGACAAATTTCACAACTTACAGCCCTTTACCTAGGAGCTGTGGTGGTTCATGTCCCCACCAAAAGGTAGTTGTTGGACCTTTCCTCTATGCTCAACAAAATGCCTGTCTCAAAATTTTGATCAGACGACTTTGGGGGAACAGGGCTAGGGAATAGCTGCCTTCCAATCTTTCTGGTCACTTAAAAAGGGCACAAGAACTTTTAGATTCCTGTTGAATGAAGCATTAAACATCTCTCTATGTTGTTCTGGTAACCTGCTAGCCCTGGTAGAAAAAAAGAAGAAAAAGATGCAGACACATCAGTGATACCCAAGCAAAAAAGTAATTTTCGTTGTTTGTCTAAGTGGAAGGCTGTACTTATACAAAGTTTTTGACCATGCTGATTCCACTGGTTTACATTTTATTCAGGCTTTTATTCAGGGGTTCCAGGCTCTCTTTTGAAATCACCATATATTTGTTTTCGCAATAAACTTTTACTTTTAAGATTAACCTAAATAATATTTACCATTCGTGAATCAGTGTCAGATGTCAACTTTTTTTTCCATTAGGAAGTTTCTTTTTCAAACGTGTTTTTCAACTTTTGATTACTATGAGACTTTTGATTAGAAATAGGGGTCATGGGGGCGCTTCCACTTTAGTCTATTTTTACTGCTAAAAAAACACTAATTTTTAATTTCAATACGAACGAGCCCCCTCCATAATTTCTACGACAACTGCTTGCGTACGAAGTGCATTGGTGAAAAAAAAGCAAAACAATAACAACAAAACAAAACAATAATACATAGAGCCACTTCGCTCTTTACTTAAGCAGTGCTATTGGGTTGCCTATAACACAACAGGCATGTAATTCATAGGCTAATTGCACAGTTCACAATCCTTGCCCTGGGGATCGGGGGGGGAGTCATGACATTCCCAGAGGTAGAGTTATTGAACCTTTTGATTCTTTTGAAATTAAATAAAAAACAAGTTTTTTTTAAAACTGAAAGTAAGGAGAGACATTAAAACTTGAAACGAACAAAAACTATTCCGTATGTGAAAGGGGCCGCTTCCTCCTCAACGCCCCGCTCTTTACGCTATAGCTTTTTTAATGTTTTAAAAAGTAAAATGTTGAGAAAGTCAAACTTTCGCGTAAAGAGCGGGGTGTAGAGGAGGGGACAGCCCCTTTCATATACGGCATAATTTCTGGTCGCATCAAGGTTTAATGTCGCTCCTTACTTTCAGTTAAAAAACTGTTTTTTCTTTTTAATTTCTGAACGTTTTTGAATTAATACAGGTTTTAGTTTTGACTCACCGTACATGAATAATTAAAGCAAAATATGCATATTAATTTTATTTTTTTGGCTGAATGGCTTTCTCAAAGTTTTGATCGGATGATTTTGAGAAAGAAGAGTGCGGGGAAGGGGGGCCTAGTTGCCCTCCAATTTTGTGGTTGCTTGAAAAGGTCGCAAGAACTTTTGATTTTATTTACGAACGTTTTCATTAGTAATAAATATAATTAGCTTACGAATTAACTTACGTAACGAACTTATATATTCGTATATTTTTATTACGTGTATGAGGGGGTTCGCCCCCTCGTCAATACCTCGCTCTTTACACCAAAGTTCGAATTTTATTCCAATTCTTTAAGAATGACCCCTGAATCTCAAAGGCCATTGATAAATTCTTCCATGGAAAGATCCTCCCATGTAACCACGTAAACGACCACCCCGTGGAAAAAAAACAAACAACTTTCTTCTGGCAAAAAATACAAAATTCCACATTCTTGCAGATAGGAGCTTGACACCTATACAGTAGGGTTCCCTGATACGCTGATTCTACGAGTATCACCCCCTTCTTTCGAAAATAAGGCAAATTTTCTCAGGCTCGTAACTTTTGATGGGTAAGACTAGACTTGATGAAACTTGTATATTTGAAATCAACATAAAAATCAGATTCTTTTGCTGTATCAACTGGTATCAAAATTCCATTTTTTAAGAGTTCGGTTGCTATTGAGTCGGGTCGCTACTCACTATAGTTCGTTACCACGGACTGTTTGAAATGCCTTTTTAAAATTGGCAATCAGTGTTAAGAAGAGAGGGCATCTAAAAAGGGTAGGGGGCTGGTTGCCCTCCAATATATATATAAAGTAATATTAGATGAAGTATACAGTATAAGTGGTGAAAGTATAAAAACTCCCCTCGTGCTGTTAAAACGACAGAATAGCCTTTTTTCTCGAAGCTTAGCTTTATAAAGTTCAAAATTTAATGCAAAGTGTGGGGGTTGAGGGGTCGATAACCTCCATAATATTCAGGATAGCCCAAAAACTTGAACAGACAATTTACTGTATATGAGAGGAGAATACCTCTCCCGTCCCTGGCCGATTAATAGAACCCTTGCAATTACTAGATGACTATTATTTGTTATCAAAAGAAATGCCCAGAGAGAAGCACTTGTAAAACTTTAACACAAAGAACGGAGGTTGATCAGGGAGGAAGCAGCCCTCCTCGAATACACGATAGTTGCTTCTCGTATTGTTTTAATGCCACTTTTATTTTCATTTGAAAAAAAAACTGTGTTTATTTTTCTTTTTATTCAGTACTCTTTAAAGGGCAACTGTACTTACAGCACACACATACAATGGATGTGTATCCGTATGACTGGTTATTGCTAAATCATACGATTATAAGAAAAACAAAACTTTTATAAGCTTTTAAGTAGTTTTTAGCTAAAAAACATTTTGTAAGAAAAGAAGCTTTAAAAAAATGGAAGTTGAAAATTAAATCTCCATTAACATTCCTTTATGAGGAGCCGATGGGCAAACAAACACCTCCCTTTTGGAGGGTATGCAAAACTGCCACAGAAAACGGCAAACTGACTTAACAATTTCTTTTACTGCACTTTTATTGAACTTAATTAGAGAAGTTTTGAGTATGTCGACGCTTGTGAAATAACGCTTACCCACTCCCTTCTTCCTTACCTAAGCCACTAAAAACAACTTTTTTTTATTTCTCCTATGGAGCCATATTTTTGCTGTCCTGAATGTTCTATTGCGACCGAAGTTTCCATGTGTAGGCGCTAAAGAGTCAATTTAGCCACTGAAAGGACGACACCTGACACGCCATTGTCTGTGCAAATCTATCGCAGTGTTTAGTAAATAAAGGCAAAAATCTGTATCAAGTTGCAGAAGTTATTCTATCCCAAGAAAAAGATAATCATAAAGAGGAAAAATGATCAGGCAGAATTTTGACAGTTCTATTCCAGCGTTCAAAGATAATGTTTAATAAAAAAGGCGGCCTTGATGAGGCAGTAAGTAAAATTTGTCATTCTTTGTATATTCACAAGTTTTAAAATTCACATTTCACTATTATTTATATGAAGTCAGTGAGTTTGCCTTATTGGTAGAGTGTTAACTTTTATTTTAGTTCATCTTAATAGTAAGCTTACACTCCCCCAACTTGAACAACCAGGAAATCCACTTTTTTTCATGGAAAGCACTAGATGTGTATCTTATTTTGCTGGTTTCCAAGGGTGGATTGTACCGAACCACTGGTCGCAAAATGTTGGGAGCTCATTTGAAAGGGAATAACCACATCTAGGACCCTTTCAAAGCACCCCCAAAGAGGGATTTTTGTAAAGAACAATCCATTTTTCTTGTATTTGTCCTTCGGCAACATTTTATGAAATAGAGGATTGTAGAAACTTAGAAAGGCGCTCTCTCAATTCAAAATTAAATATTTAAGTCCTTTTTTCAGAAAGCCTCCAAAACCGCAGTCCCACACACAACAAGTCACAAATATGGAGTTCAGAGTATTAATTTATTTTCACCCCAGAGCATAATGGAAGTAATTCAATCATTCTTTTATGTTTTATTTCCATAATTTTCAACAAAAATCCATTTTAAACATGAGAAGGGGGAGGGGATTGTTATTCATTCGAATCAGGAAAATTGATGTCCCCCTTTAGAATTTCCCAGGGGGGCACCTTTGCTATTTACGCCACTGGGCGAAAGGGTAGGATTTTATCAGTCGAGTGCTTCGTTTTATACTAATCAACCCAAAGATCCCTGGAGAACTCTCTCAGACTTTCTTGACATTTTCTGTTCACATGTGTCCTTATGTTAGAAGAAAGTAACTCAATAGAAACCCCCCGTTCATTAAGCTTGGTGCAACTGATTTCTGTAACTTTTGGCGTTCAATCAAAGGTACTTAGTGATGCCTATTGCAATTATTTATTCGCTTCACAGCTCAATAAAATACATTTCGTTCTTTTACAGATCGAATATTCTAACAAGTAATAGCAATTAATTGCAATCAAATTAAAAAAAAATTAATTCGTGCATTGAAAGTAATTAGCTAACAATACAACTTTGCTGAAACTTATGGTCCTTTCAGCAGAGGTCAATCAAAACGTAAGGAAGAACATATAATAAAATGTCACAATGGTTTGACATAATGTCAATGAAGGTCCTTTGCCTTTCCCCTTAATATTTCGTAAAAATGGTGCACAACATACTCGTCGACATGCTTTCCATAACTATCTAAAACATAATGCGTCCCATTTCAATGGTATTCTGGGTCCTTCCAAGTCAATGGACGAAAAAATCCCATCCAATATTATATGCCTTGCAGAATTTTGTTTCAATCAAGCTGCTTTTGGTGTGAAGATTTTTGCTGTGACTGATAGCATAAGGAATGAAGTGATTCATATTTGGAATTACCTGCCATCTTATATCCTATCCCTTTCATTGTTTGAGTTAAAGTGGTTATGCACAGCTTAAGCATTACTCTTTTCTCATCCATACAGACCTTATCCACCCGCACGGAATTAGAAAAACTACATAAGATCTTATCTTAGATCATATCTTAGCTTTTATATGAATTTGGTAGAATGTTAACCTTTTTCCCAAGGTCCCATAGCCAAGTATTAATTTCTAACGCGAGCTACTGACTGTTTTGAACAGTTCTAAATTCCTTCCTCGTAGATCTGTCTGACCAGATACCATCACACTATGCCAAGAGATCCTTTTTTCACCATGTTGAATAAATTTTTAATTTTCATGCCAAACAGTTTTTATCTTTAATAAGGCTTTTAAAGAACCCTTTATATTTTAACTATGTTAAATTGCTTGGTTTCTTTTTATTGTATTTTTAACAACCCTAAAGCCTCTATACCACCTGTTAGCCAAATGTCACATCCCTGTTGCACATTTTTCTTGAAAGTTAATAATATATTCTTTTCTCCATTTAGTCCAAGAATTGAAAAAAGAAATACTGAACACTAAAATTCAGTTATACTTGAACTCGATCGAAGCCACAATTTCACACCTTCTACAAAATTTAGTTCTGATTCACAAGGCTTAGTGTTAATGAACGTAGGAAAAACTACGTGGGAAATCTATATCTACATATATATATATATATATATATATATATATATATATATATATATATATATATATATATATATATATATATACATATATATATATATATATATGTATATATATATATATATATATATATATATATATATATATATATATATATATATATATATATATAAATATATATATATGTATATATATATATATATATATATATATATATATATATATATATATATATATATATATATATATATATATATATATATATATATATATATATATATAGCTTGTAAAAATCAAAACCAATAACAAATGCAGAATGATACAAGGAACAAAAAGAACAATATTTAAAAATGTACCAGAGTCCGGCACAATCACCGGATGGGTGCATTTTTGACCCGGGATGGGGAGGTGCTTCAATTACGTATTCTTTAATTAAAGCCTGCCAACTTCAACATTATACCAAAAAAGAAGACAAAAATCTTAGATTCATCACTCTTCTTTTTATTTATAAGGACGATTACGACAATTCATTTCTACTAACCAATTGATGAAACTTTTTATCAACTTAAAAAACCCTTTTCTGGTGAAATAATTACAAGTACAACATAATCATCACAGAAAAACCAAACATTTCCACTTACAAATATTTACCGCTTAGAAAAATCAAGTATAAAAATATGTAAACATAACATACACGATCTGAACGAAAAAAAAACACAACATACTTCAAAGCTTAATCAGGAGGTTTTCAGCTCATCCAGAGCTATGGATGTTCAAACATCGATTGTTCAGTGAAATTTCTAAATCTGCAAAATCAGGGGGATGGCAATTGCTCGTCCAATTGGCACCGTTGATCTATGCTTACAGATTAGTTTAAGCACCTTTTTATTAAGTCCAACAATCAGGCCGGCGTAAGACATTACCTTACTTCTAAACCATTTAGGTTTCCCTACGATATTTCAAAGAGTATTAGGGTACGAGAAGTAAGTTTAGAGGAGAGTTAAGAAACATAAATTATATGTTTTTTTTTGTCAATTTTAAAGTTATTTATATAGGATGTTGAATAAGAGAGATGGATTTCGGCCTTCTTGGTAAGAAAAAGTAATTTTAGGATCCAAAGATTATTTTTAAAACTATTTTTACAAACCGGATCAAGATACATAATCCATTTTGAAAAACAAACGAACATTTTGGATTGAAAGTTACATATCGGAAGACTTTATTGGAATGGGACAATTTAAAATCTTGTTCCAAATATACCTCAACTTTTCAGTAAAGGCAACAACAAGAATTAAATCTGAACTACAAACAAAAACACTAGCTAGATAAAGGACAAAATTGTCGAAAGTGACACCAAAATCAAAGAGCCCATATTACTGTGATTCTACCGAAATTACATGCTTTAAAATTGATCAACATATGCGTTTTGAATGAGCATTCTACTCAAAAGGGCTTCGCATTTGGATCAAGACTAGTAGAAGAATCTCAATTACAACGAAGCTCCGTATCGCAAGCTATACGAAGTCCGTTTTATTGTTGGTTAGTTATTACAGTTCACTATTAGGAGAAGCATTGCATTTCTTTTGAATTAATTGCTTTACTAGATAAGTTCATCACAAGCATTTAAAAGGAAATCCAAGACTAGAAATGCTAAAACAAACCGTAAAATAGAAATGCGTCAATTAAAAGATAGTGAAAGCATGAACAAGCAACAAAACAGGAGAGGTTATTTGATTGATTTTACAAACAAATGAGAAAACTGAATTTTCTAAGAGCATTCCAAATAGAGTCGCACCGTTCTTTTGTTTCACAAAAATGTATACCCAGCGCCAGGAATAGTATAAATGCCCAATACGCCGCTAGTCTTTTATTAAGTTCCAATAACACGTTTTATATCTCTCAAAACTTGGTCAAAAGGAATCAACAAGTGTTTTAACAGGATCATATGCCTTAGGAAAACCGCCCCAAATGGACCAACAGCACCACACAAAGCTCAAGTACTGAGTCCTGATTTCAGAAAAATATGGGAGGAGAACTCTCCACAAAAAGACGAGTAGACATAAACCATACATCTAGATGGATTACAGGAATAGAAAAAATTTGCATATATTATCCTTTTTTATTGGAGCAGATGTGTCCAAATAGGGATCAAACATGTTATAAAGCATTCATTAGTTGTTATGGCTATTGTTGCCAGATTTAGACCATTTAATAAAGTAAGTGAGTACTCGTTGTTAGTTCTCCCGTTTTGCTGCCTTAAAATAAATTTGTCTTTTATTTAATTTTTGCATTAATATTGAAAAATAACTTGGAGCTACCCCCTTTAGCATAAAAATATCTGGGGCGACAAAAAAAAAGGAAAAAAAAGATATTACCATATTATAATAAAAAAATATTAGAAAAAAAAGATACTAACTCTCCTCTTTATTGTGGTCCTAGATTCTTTTGTTTGTTACTTATCGTCTCAATGTTTTGTGATAGTAAAAAAAAAAAAAAAAAAAAAAAAAAAAAAAAAAAAAAAAAAAAAAAAAAAAAAAAAAACAAGGTAACTTGTAAAATTTGTGCCGTCTATACCGAAAAAGTTAAAAATACACAAATATAGTATGGGCTTCTATTATAGCGGCCTGGGAATATGAAGCATTTTTTCTGATGCACTTAGCAACGGGTTGTGCTCACCTGGACCCCAGTCTTTCAATGAAGCAACCTTACACACTCTGTGAAGAAGGTTATTTGCCACGCAAAAACCTTCTGTGTCTTCCAGGTGCGAAAGGAGGTTTAATACTTGACGATGCAGCGGAGGTACAGAGTCACAGGTGATTAAAGAGTTTCTGGTGCAAACCAGGTTCGTACTATCTGAACAGTCTGATTTGACCTGAAACCAATAGCTTGAGTTCATGTTTTCAGCAACAATCAAAAGGCCAGCAAATTCCGATTTTACATAATAGATATTGAACAAGTCTCGACTTTTGTTTTTAGACCCTTTTTTTAAAGCAAACTGGATTAAAGCGTCAGCAAGAATAAACTGTGGATGATTTATCAGCTTCTCACAAAAACTTTTTTTTGAGCTACGCACTGATATTATGCAGGGGCGATTATCAGAATCCCAGTGGTTAAATGAAAATCCAATTATATAATATTGCCCTGGTTCAAGAACACAATAACAGCCGACACTACTTCTCAAAACTCTTGGTGAGCTTTCTATAAGAGATCGTAATGTACCAGATGCATCAGCTCTGTAAATACAGATCATAATATCAAGCCGGCTGGATTGAGAATCGCCTCTCAACCCCGACTGGTATAAAACCACTTCTGTCTGCGTCACTTCAAAAACATTTAATGTCAAAATCGTATTACACATATTCTGAGAACATCTTCCAAAATCTGCCTTAAATCTTTCTTCATGCCAGGCTGGGCAATAGCGACAAACATCGATCGCATCAAAGAATTTCAGAATATCTTGAAATTCCATCCAAAAAACGCCCTTTTCCTCCTTATACTTCAGTTTCTGTTTCACCTTTTCAGTCCAGAGGGATGATTCTGGTGACCAATTACCATTCCACTTAGAACGGCCCCAAGGATTTTTGAACTTTATCAACTTTTTATTTTCTATTTCTCGAACATCGAGTACCGAATAAGCGTGATTCTTATCCAGGCCAGAGAGTTTGAATGAAGATGGTTCTAAAGTTGCATTTCCAGTTCCACAAGATGCTCCCATTAAGAAATTCTGGATATGGCCGCTTATCAACTTGGCCCACAGAGTGTCTTTATCGATAATTCCATCAAAAGAATTAATAACATAAGTCTCACACAGTGCACCCGTCAAAATAGAAAGCCCCTCAAAACAATGTCCAGCTATAAGTGCAGAGTATCTTCCAAACGCTTTGGCTACTCCTTTTTCAATTAAGGAAACCCAAAGCTGTCTTCTCTTGGCATATGAAAAGGCGAAGTCAAAACTTTTGGTCTGTGGCAAATAATCATCAATAACAACTCCGACTCGAAGACCTTCAATACAAAGAAATATTACATATAAACCGTACTCAGAGGCAGTGTTTGGGATGATCATAGCTCTTAGTAATTCTTCTCTTTCAGCAATAACCGCTAGTCCACTAATAAGCCAACAATCTCCCAAGGACCCTTGAATTATATCTGACGATTTTGGGCTATCAAACACTGACCATCCTCCTTGTGGATAATCACTAGGGCGAAACCATCTTTTTATGCCATAAGAGTTGACTGAGTCTATTCCATTTTCGGCACACCAACTGCCGTAAATAGCAAACTTTGTTGGGAAACTTTCATCGGTAAACTTCTTTTTTTGCTTTTTACATTCCTCCAGGATTGTTTTGTACTTGTTCAAAGCTTCATCAGCTGGGTAATAAAGCCCTTGGTTTTTCATATCAAGCTTTGTCAAACAAATTTCGCAATACAAATATGTGTCTTCATTTTGGAATGTACATGCTGAACATTCAATAGTCATCATAAGAATCTAAATAAAAAGAGCAACTATAAATAAAATCAGCTGAGTAAAAACAAGGCATTGACAATAAAAACAACCAGTAAACAAACCAAAAAAACAACTTCCAAATTTTTATGAGAAAGTAGGGAAATCCGTAAAAAAAGAAAATAAAAGAACAAATAATTAAGAAATAAGGCTATCGCGCAAGGAAATCAGAAATTAAACCTTTTCGTTTCATCATCTTCACCCAGAAGTACTTTAGTTTTTACAATTGAAAACACATTTCTATGTTGATTTACGATACTATAGTTTAGTGATTCGTACAAATTCAATAGTCCTGCACAACACTGAATAGATTAATCATGAAAACAATGAACATATTGTATTAATTCTTGTGTGTCAAGAGACATACAAGAGCTCATATGGTATGAGCACTAACAAAATTCTAAGAATCAATAGATTGATTTAAAAAGGAAAATCAGAGGCTTCATGCCGGTCAGGATTTAAAATAAGAGCTCTGAGTCACGATACCCTTCTAAATATCAAAATTCATTAAGATCCGATCACCCACTCGTAAGTTATAAATACCTAATTTTTTCTAATTTTTCCTCTCCCTTTAACCCCCCAGATGGTCATATCTGGGAAAACGACTTTATCAAGTCAATTTGTGCAGCTCCCTGACACGCCTACCAATTTTCATCGTCCTAGCACGTCCAGAAGCACCAAACTCGCCAAATCATTGAACCTCTCCACCAACTCCCCCAAAGAGAGCGAATCCGGTACGGTTACGTTAATCACGTATCAAGGACATTTGCTTATTCTATCCACCAAGCTTCATCCCGATTCCTCCACTCCAAGTGTTTTCCAAGATTTCCCCCTCCGATTCCCCCCAATGTCAAAAGATCTGGTAGGGATTTGAAATGAGAGCTCTGAGACATGAATTCCTTCTAAATATCAAATTTCATTAAGATCCGATCACCTAATCGTAAGATAAAAATACCCCAATTTTCACGTTTTCCAAGAAATCCGGTTTCCCCCTCCAGTGAGGTATTTCCCCGATGTCACAGGATCTGGTCGGAATTTAAAATTAGAGCTTTAAAGCACAACATCCTTCTAGATATCAAATTTCATTAAGATCTGATCACCCTTTCGTATGTTACAAATACTTCATTTTTCCAAATTACCCCTCCCCCCCCCCAACTCCACCAAAGAGAGAAGATCCGGTCCGGTTAAGTCAGTCACGTATCTTAGACAGGTTTTTATTCTTCCCATCCAGTCTCATCCTGATCTCTCCGCTTTAAGTATTTTCTAAGATTTCTGCCCCCCCCCCCCAACTGCCCCCTCAATGACACTGGATCCGGTTGAGATTTAAAATAAGAGATCTGTGTTACGAGGTTCTTCCAAATGTGAAGTTTCATGAAGATCCTATCCCTCCTTCGTAAGTTGAAAATACGTCATTTTTTCTAATTTTTCAGAATTAACCCCCTTCCCCCAATAGAGCAGGTCCGTTCCAATTATGTAAATCACGTATCTAAGACTTCTGCTTATTTTTCCCATCAAGTTTTATCCCGATCCCCCCAAACTAAGCTTTTTCCATGATTTTAGGTTCCCCCACCCCAAACTCCCCCCAATGTCACCAGATCCGGTCGGGATTTAAAATAAGAGCTTTGAGACACGATATCCTTCTAAATATCAAATTTCATTGAGATCCGATCACCCGTTTTTAAGTTAAAAATACCTCATTTTTTCTAATTTTTCAGAATTAACCCCCCTCCTCCCCAGCTACCCCCGAAAGGGCGGATCCGTTCCGGTTATGTTAATCATGTATCTAGGACCTGTGCTTATTTTTCTCACCAAGTTTCATCCCGATCCATCCACTCTAAGTGTTTTCCAAGATTTTAAGTTCCCCCCTCCCAACTCCCCCCCCCCAATGTCACCAGATCCGATCGGGATTTAAAATAGCAGCTCTGAGACACGATATCCTTCCGAACATCAAAATTTCAGTACGATCTGATCAACCGTTCGTAAGTTAAAAATACTTCATTTTTTCTATTTTTCCGAATTAACCCCCCCCCCCCGATGGTCAAATCGGGAAAACGACTATTTCTAATTTAATCTGGTCCGGTCCCTGATGCACCTGCCAAATTTCATCGTTCTAGCTTACCTGGAAGTGCCTAAAGTAGCAAAACCAGGACAGACAGACTGACAGACCGACAGAATTTGCGATTGCTATATGTCACTTGGTTAATACCAAGTGCCATAAAAAATAGATAATATGTAATGACGATAATCGCATAACTGAATGTAAATTCTAAAAAATGAAGTTAACTATGTAAATTTAAAAACTTATTTAAGATCCATGCAATTTTTTACATTCCATTGCAAAAAAGGACATTTATCGAATGTTATATAAAATTGCACTATAGCACCTAACAATGATAATCAGCTAACTGAAGCTAAATTCTAGAAGAAAAATGTTACCAAATGTGAGTTTAACGTTGAAAGCTTCTTTAAATCAACATAATTTAAAATAAATGTTCGAAATGTTTCCTTATTTCCGACTACTCAAAACTAAAAATCTACGAAGGTAATTGCATATAAAACCAGATAATGCATCAAACCACATGCATATCACCATATGCAGATAATGCATATCAAACCAGAACACTGGCATCCACAAGAAACCCCTAATGAAAGCTTAAAAACTTTCCACAAACAAGTTTTCAAAAAAGGTCAAGACCTTGATTAAACCAAAAATGAGCAGAAATAAAGTCAAATAATCTTCCAAGCGTAAAACTACCACAAATGAAAGTCAATAAATAAATAAAAACCAAAAACTAACAGAAATTCCAATTAATAACCGAGTCAAACTCAAAACGAGAAGGAATTAACATGAGTGGGGCTGACAACCCCCAAGTCTTCTGATGACGAGAAAATAATTTACAGCTAACTGAAAAAACTAATGTGGATTATCAGTTTATATATATATATATATATATATATATATATATATATATATATACTAGCTGTTGGGGTGGCGCTTCGCGCCACCCCAATACCTAGTTGGTGGGGGCGATTCGCGCCCCCCAAGCCCCCCCGCGCGCGTAAGTCGTTACGCGCCATATTAGTTACGCGCCATTGTAGTTGTGTCCCTATGTCCCACCGGTGAATATAGATAGATATATATATATATATATATATATATATGTTTTTAACTACGAAAAACTTGCGACATTCCCTGTGTCGCCGTCGTCATTTATATATCCCCCTGTGCCCCCCGGCGTCCCCGTTGTAGTTGTGTCCCGGTCGTCATTTATATTCCCTGCGTCCCGGTCGTCATTTGTGTCCCGGTGTCCCAGTCTGTGATTTCTCTTTGAGTGTCCCGGGCGTCATTTATATTCCTTGTGTCCCGGTGTCCCGGTCGTCATTTGTGTCCCGGTGTCCCGGTCTGTATATAAATTCGTTTTTGAATTGGTCTTTTTTTAGTTTTTAGTTTTTTACCTTTTTTTTAGTTTTTTTAGTTATACCTCATGATTCTAATGATTGCCCTTGAGCTTTGTTGATGGTGATTGCTAATCGAACATTCCCTGTGTCCCCGTCGTCATTTATATATCCCCCTGTGCCCCCCGGCGTCCCCGTTGTAGTTGTGTCCCTGTGTCCCGGTCGTCATTTATATTCCCTGTGTCCCGGTCGTCATGTGTGTCCCGGTGTCCCAGTCTGTGATTTCTCTTTGAGTGTCTCGGGCGTCATTTATATTCCTTGTGTCCCGGTGTCCCGGTCGTCTTTTAGTTTTGTTTTTCTCCTTTATTTTTCATTTTTTTCCTTTTTTATTTTTTTTTTCCTTGAACATTTCCTTGAGTGTCGTCATTTATATTCCCTATGTGCCGGTGTCCCGGTCGTCATTTGTGTCCCGATGTCCCGGTCTGTAATTTCGTCAGTTGAAAACATGACGTCAGTCAACACACAAACATGACGTCACCCGACAGACAGACCCACACACACACAGACAACTTATTTTTATATATATATATATATATATATATATATATATATATATATATATATATATATATATATATATACATATATATATATATATATATATATATATATATATATATATATATATATATATATATATATATATATATATATATATATATATATATATATATATATATATATATATATATATTGATATCTATTCCTTAAGTTCTTAATAACTTTTGATTTACTAAGTTAAAAAAAAGTGAAAACAATGAAAATGTATTTGTATATATTTTTGGATACGGCAATCTGTATGCATATAGTGTGTTCTGATTTAGTTCAACTTTCCTCTCAACATTTCCACAAATTTGTTACTTCAATATCCTTAGCCGTCAAAGTAGCTGTAGCAGTAGTAGCAGCAACAGTAAAAGTAGCAGTGGTAATGGTGTTAGTAGCTCGCACGTATTACTTTTGGCCAATTGATCTTACCCTTCAAGCATTCTCTGAGAGTTTCAACTTAATGCCCAAATCCATTCCTGAGATACGTCTTCACCTTCAAATTATCACCTTCATATGCGTAGACCTAATAGTACTAGTATCATAGTAGTAGTGGTAGTAATAGGGCTAATAGTGGTGTATTAGTTTTAGAAGTAACAGTAGTAGTAGGTAAATGTTGCCTTTTGGTCAGTTGAACATCCTCCTCATGATGCTCCAGAAGTTTCATCTCGGTACGGTATGCCGTTCCAAAAATACTGCTGATACGCCTTTATCAGCAATCTGTGTGCACATATTATGTTTGGATTTACTTCAACTTTCCCCTCAACATTTCCACAAATTTGTTACTTCAATATCCTTAGCCTTGGAAGTGCGCGCTACAAAAGCAGTAGTTGTACTAACCGAACTTTTTTCAAATTTGACTCTAAAAAAATGCACGAGAACTTTCTATTTCCAATCAAATTAAGAGTATTAAGAGGATAATATGATTAGTTCAGCAGTAGTAGCAGTAGTAGCAGTAGCAATAAAAGTAGCAGTGGTAGGTGTGTTAGTAGTAGCATGCACATATTACCTTTTAACCAATTTATCTTCCCCTTTAAGCATTCTCTTAGAGTTCCAACTTAATACCCGAATCCGTTCTTGAGATACGTCTTCACCTTCATATGCGTAGACTTAACAGTACTAGTATAATAGTAGTAGTGTAATAATAGGGCTAACAATGGCGCATTAGTTTTAGAAGTAACAGCAGTAGCAGGTATATGTCGCCTTTTGGTCAGTTGAACATCCCCCTCATGATGCCCCAGAAGTTTCATCTCGGTACGGTAGGTCGTTCCAAAAATACTGCTGATACGCCTATTTTAGTAATCTGTATGCACATGGTATATTTTGATTTAGTTTAACTTTCACCAAAACGTTTCTTCAGATGTTAATTTCAATATCATCAACCTTGGTAGTACTCACTACAGAGGCAGCATCATTAGTAGTAGTGGTAGTTGCAATAGTAATAGCGCGTAAATATTGCCTTTTTGATCAATTAATTATCTCCCTTATCATTTCCTGGGAATTCCAAATGAATATACTCAGTCATTCCTGAGTTACGCTCTTTTGACAGCCCATATGCACATAACATGCATTGATTCAGTTCAACACTCCACTCAACAGTCTCTTAAAGGCTAATCAGAATACCCTTCGTCTTTGGTACGTTAGCACGTCAAACGTGCCAACGTTTCTCAACAACATATTCTTTGTGTAAATAATGGACGAACTGCCCAGCTTACAGCCCTTGCCCTGAGGCTAGGGGGCAAGGGAATTGACGTCCATAAATATATAGTTATCGGACCTTTAAACGATGCTGAACAAAAAATACCTTTCTTAAAATTTTGACTAGACGGGTTTTGGGAAATAACAAGCGTGGGGGGTTGTATCCACCCTGGAGGCATTGTTATATTTTCTTTGGACTATTTTAAATAAAACGGCTCACAGTTTTGATCAGATGCGTTTTAGTAAAAGAAAGCACTGGGGGGGGGGAGAGGCTAGTTTCCTTCCTATTAATGTTGAATTAGAAATCCCTATTAAAAGGGAACCAGAAATTTCTTCGAAATTTCATAAAAATTTTACAGAAATTACATAGAATTTCAACCAAATAAGCCTTTTAAACAGTCTATACGACCATCCCTTCCATTAAAACCTCATATGTTAATAATAGACAACTACTATAACTAATATCCCTTGTTCTGAGGGTTTCGTGCAGGGGGGGGGGTGTTACCCCTAAAGACATAATGACTGGAACTTTCGACTATGCTGACAAACATGGCTATCTCATAATTTGATACGTTTGGAGAAATGATGGAGGTGTGGGGCTCGCTGCCCCCAATCACTTTTGACTCTTAAAAAGGCACTAGAACTTCCAATTTCAATCGAATGAGCCCCTTTCGAAGTTTCTGTGACTCATTTTATTCGATGTGACTTCGCCAGGCGAAAAATTAATAATACAGTGCCCATGTCGCTTTTTACTAAGGCAGTGCTATTGTGCTTCCTATGAAAATATGATGTCTTTTTACGTGAAAGTAGGTTTCCAAAATTAAGGCTCTAAAGGAATTTTCTAAAACTCATGACCTACGAAGATCGACTTTATTTTCGGGCCAGAAAATCTAAGGTTGGCAATTTTCAAGAAAAAATACACACATCTATCTACTTTCTTTAAACGAGGAAATGTGTATATATTTATCTATTAATTCCTTTTGGGAGCTTGATTTTATCTAGGAGGGCCAACTCTAACTATCCTTTTCTAGGGGGTCGAGTTTCTAATGGGTTCTGCTCGTTAATTTGTCAGAGACTATCTTTTCTGGGTCGCTATTGGCTATAATCACCCGTAGGTATATCACAATTCCCAGGTTTCTCATGTGAGTAGCTTATTAGCAAACCCCTGGAACTTCCGTTCCAGAGGAACTGGGGTCAACTGTTTATGATAGAAGTTAGTCCTTGCTTCACCTCCGTCTTAACTCTACGCCTATCTTTTACAATCATTTTGCCTTTTAAAGATAATATTTACAATCATTCGCCTTTTAAAGATAATAGCTAATGTTCTTGACTATCTTTGAAAACTTTAGTAAGCGTGTGTGTGCGGTAGGTTTTGGTTGTCCCGTGTTTTCTGGACAATTTTACATCGACAGAACTCGTGCGTATCAAACAGTTGGTGGTAACGAACTGTCAGTAAGGAGGGACACGGCTCAATAGTAACCGAAACTATAAAAACAAAATTTTTATATCAATAGATACATCAAAACAATGAGATTTTTATGCTGATTTTAAATATATAAGATTCATTAAGTTATACATATAGATACATCAAAAGCGTTGGATTTTTATGCTGATTTCAAATATATAAGGTTTATCAAGTTTAGTCTTACCAATCAAAAGTTACGAGCTTGAGAAAATTTGCTTTATTTTTGAAAAAAGGAAGAAACACTACCTAAAGGTCATAGAATCGTAATGAAAATCACAAAATCAGGTTCTGCATATCAGAGAATCCTACTGTAAAAGTTTCAAGCTCCTATCTGCGAAAATGTGGAGTTTGGTATTTTTTGCCAGAAGAAAGATCACGGATTCGTGTTTATTTTTTTTTTCCGGGGTGCTCGTATCGGCCCAGTGGTCCTAGAATGTCGGGAAAAGACTCATTAGAATGGATATTAAAAGTTCTAGTGTCGTTTTTTAAGAAACCAAAAAAATTGGAGGGCAACTAGGTCCCCTCCCATGCTCATTTTTCTCCAAAATCACTGGATCAAAATTTTGAGACAGCCATTTTGTTCATCATAGTCAAAATTTCTAATAACTACGTCTTTGAGGATAACTTAATCCCCACAGCCCCGAGGGAAGGGCTGCAAATTAAGAGCTTTGCTCAATGTGTACATATAGTATTGGTTATTGGGAAGTATACAGGCGTTTTCAGGGAGTATTTTTTCTGGTGGGGGAGTCAGGATGGGGTTACGTGGGAGGATCTTTTCATAGACAAATTTGTCAAGAGGGAAGAAAATTTTCCGTGAAGGGGCGCCGGATTTCCCAGCATTATTCAAAATCCGATCAGAAATTAAATAAACAATAAGTTTTTTTTCAACTGAAAGTACAGAACAACATTAAGACTTAAAACGAACAGAAATTATTACGTACATGAGGGAATTCACCCCCTTTTCAATACCTCACTCTTTACGCTAAAGATTTTTTAGTACTTTCAAAAGAGCTAATTATTCAAATTAAACGGCATTTATGATTCAGGGGGTCATTCTTAAAGAATTGTTGAAGAACTTTTTTTTTAATTTAACATAAGAGAAAGGCTACACGAGCAACAGCTTTCGATAAATAAAAGTCTACAAGTTTTTGCTCTTCACGCCTTTGAATACCCAAGACACTTTGTTTTTAGTGAGCAAACTTTAATTTCCGCAATAAATGGTTTCCCATGGTTATTCAGGAGGGCAATTTAAGAAACACATAGAGACCGAATAACTAAAAGATCGATTCGACGACCTATTTATATAGGGCATTCTAAATACATAAAACTACTGGACCACGCTCACCTCCTTATATAAAGCTGTAGTCAATGAACTATACTACCGTAGTTGTGACATTTGATTTTAGATACACAAATCAATTTTTTCATACCCTAAAATGGAAAATACTTTATCAACATCCTCATAACTAACGTAGTCTTTGTTAGTTAAAATATGTACTGATAGAAGGCCAAGGTCTTCCAAAACTCCTGCACCAAACCAATGTTTTGGTAGCTTCTTTGATGAACTGATCCGTTTGACACTCTCAACGAGGTCTTTAACTATTATCCTTCCGTTTAAAAAATCATCAAAAAACAAAAAATAAGATTGATTCTCTGTCTCTAAAAAAATTAATGCACATATTTTTAAGCTCCTCTAAACTTATTACACCATCGTCGTTTGTATCATAAACCTCAATCACCATCAAAAAAGTTTGATCACTCTTCAAGTTCAATCCCTGTAATATTTCATTTGCGTCCAGTTTACCATTGCCGTCTTTATCAAGAGTTTGAAATAGCTCGGGAAGGCGGTGGCGATATTCAAGAACACGTACACTAAATTCAAGATGGAATTTCATTGCCGGAAGTAAAATCAATTCCCACAGCGAGGTGCTAGGAGGGCATTAAATTTCAGGAGTAATGGGAGAGTATGAGCTAATTTACCGGTGATTGCCAAGAACCTGCATTACAGACCCGGCATTATTCTGTTTATTACAATAGTTTGGAGATGCATATATACTCCTTACTACTGTAACATTTTCGTGGTTTTTCAATATTTTGTAGCCTTTATCACAGTATTCATGAGTAGTGTCCCCTCACTGGTTTTAAGGGGCTGGATAGGGGGTAAGCCTGAAGTTGCTAGCCCCTTAAGATGTTATTACGCGTACCCGGATCTTGCGCAATACTATAGAGCACCTGTATCGGTATAAGATTTTTTTTCCACATTGGGATTCAAAAGATTTTCATCCAATGGAATGGAGCGCTAAACAGGTGCATTATGAAAGCCTTCCTAATAATATTATTCGGGTAATACTTTCTATGTAATAATCTATTCCAATGCAAGGAGAATCCCGTGTCCCACTTACTAATACAATTAAATAGTTCGCGTGTTTTTTTATGACAGTAATAATTGGCATGCAAGGGAGAAAATCGATTAGTAGAAGTTGGTTACACTTGCAGTGCACCTGCTTGTAAAGTAATGCTTTAGAAGGGTATTTTCAGATAATAATAGGGGTTGCTCTCAGTACATTTTTTACTAATAGTCTTTTACTCTATTGGAACTTGAATGAGCTATCAGAAATGAAACAAAAGCAAGAGTATCATTCTGGTTATAATATGGTGCACATTCATATATGATCAAAAGTCTTTTCCTCTTCACAACACAGAAATTAGCACTTATATTAGAGGCAATCTATAACGAGCATACCTATGTGCACAGGCTACAAAATGCTTAAATTGTGTAAATGATTTCGTAATGAAGTTCTATCCTGGAACATGAAATCTAGAGAATTTTATAAATTTTACAAATAAGTTATAGATATAAATTTTATTTATAAGAAAAACGTTATAAAATCATGAAATCGCAGAAAAAGCACTTAAAACTCAACAAACGAAAAAAATGTGAAAAAAGCTGATATAGAATAAAATATAAGAAAAAGAACCATGCACCAAAGAAAGGTGGGAACCCTAGCAACCATTTCCAGGGGGAAACTTGTTATTAGAGATAAACTTAAACCATATTAAGAGATATTTCTGAGAGTTCTTGATGACAATGCCACGTTTCTTTCAGCCAAGACTACCTGTATTCACGCCACCGTGGCAATATGTGGGTAGTAAAAATATGTTAATAGCGCCAATGATAGTTTACCAGCAGATACAGTCCGTAAACCCGACAATACCAGTGATGGAACGTATGTCAAGGTTGTTAAAAGTTGTGTATGACCCCTAATGAAATACTTTCGCAAACAACTCCAACATTTAGAATGTTTGTTGAAAAGTCAGAGACGCAAGAGTGGAAAATTTCAGAGACATAGGTACTACTACAGGGCTCATAGGGGGTCTACAAAAGTCTGAGATAGGTTAGCAGGTTTTTTTTTACCTAAGTCAAAGAGAGATGAATTGGATTTCTTTTACCAAAATTAGAGAGATGAGGTGGATTTTTTTGATGGATTTTTTTCACAATCCACACAGACAGACAGACAGATACACACACATTGGACCGCACTCATTTCTGTATATACTCGTAATTTCATTGCATTTTATGAAAAGAGGGTGCTGGAGCTCGATTTTTAGGACAGTTTCAGTGTCCTTCTTAATCCAGTATTAATTTTATTGCTGAATTTATTTTCTTTTCCCGATCAAAGAACAGGCCAAAACAATTGAAGTAGACCATGGATTGAGTGTTTATGATTTGTAACCTTGATCCAATCTCATCTACTTTGCATGACCAGTCCAAATAGAAGCTGTACTTACCTATATTCCCATTATTTTTCCAAACATATTGAATCAAAATATTGAGATAGCCGTTTTTATCACCATAGTTACAAGGTCCAGTAATTAAGTCTTTGGGGATGACACCCCCACCCCAGAACCCTCAGAACAAGACCTATGAGTTATACTAGTTGCCTATTCTTAATATGCAAGGTTTTCATGGAGGGGTGGTCGTATAAACTTTCGAGGAGTCTTATTTGATTGGAAATTAAAACTCCTAGTTCCCTTTTAAGAATAAAAACTTATAGGAGGGCAACTAGCTTCCCCCTCCCCAAACAGCCTATTTTTCCAAAACGCATCTAATCAAAACTGTGAGATAGCCATGTTGTTTAAAAAAGTCCAAAGAACATATAACAATGCCTCCAGAGTGGACAAAACCCCCAACACCTATCATTTCCCTAAACACATCCAATCAAAATTTTAAAGAGAGCTATTTTTGTTCAGCATTGTTGAAAGGTTCAATAATTATGTCTTTGTGGATGTTACCCCATCCACAACAGTCCTCAGGGCAAGGGTTGTAAGTATGGCAATTTGTCCATCATTATTGAGAAAAGCCAGCATCTTTGACCTTTACTATCCAAAAAGACGAAGGGCATTCAGATGAGCCTTTCAGAGACTATTGAGGGAAGTACTGAACTAAATCAATGAATAATATGTGCATATGGGTTGTCAAAAGGTCACATATCAGGAATGACTGAGTATACTCATTTTAAATTCCCAGAAAATGATAAGGGAGATGATTAATTGATAAAAAGGCAATATTTAAATGCTACTACTGCTGCAACTTCCAAGCTATTACTACTACTACCACTAAAACTCTTGCTTCTGTAGTGAGTACTACCGTAGTACTCACTACTGTAGTGTAGTGAAACGTTGAGGCAAAAGCTGAACTAAATCAAAACATACTATGGACATGCAGATTGCTGATATCAGTTATGGTCAGAACATATTTTATCAACAGGCTAAAAACCCGGATTGGAACCTGATTTCATCGATCACATTCAGCTTGTTGTCAGCTAGACCACCCACACGCGCAGTGGCGTAGTAGGTTAAAACTTCTGTACCAGTAGGCATCTGAATATAATATTTTTACAGTACAAGGAAAAACATTTAATTGCCAAAAGGTATTGAACGCATTTAATATGCATTTAGCGTTTATAGGCTAGAAGGAGGCTAAAAGTTTAATTTTAATTGAATAAATAAAATTAGAAAAGAAAAAATGTTTTTATAAAAAATAAAATTGAATAAGTAAAATTTGAATAATGCAATATGAATTTTTCATTTTCATCAAGAAACCGGTTAGAGATCGAGGTCTTATTCAGATGAAAGAATGCTAAGGAGAATTTTTTAGGATGAATGGTCCGCAAGCCATTTTACAGGGAGGAGGTACACTCAGCGAGGATGGAACATCTGGAGGGAATTTGACGGGGGGAAGATTTACTTTACGTTGGACAAACTTTCACCGAAGGAGATTTCTGTTTGGGGGAGGGTTGCCCCCTCCATATAGGAAAGGTGTCCCCCTCCTTAATACCTTGTTCTTTAAGCTAAAGTTTGACTGTTTATCTAAATTCTTTAAGAGCGTTTACTGAAAACAGGGGCTTTTTGATTAGAATAGTAAGCTTTTTCAAAAGTGCTAACAGCTTTAGCGTAAACAGTAAAGTAATGAAGAGGGGGCAATCCTTCATATAAGGAATAAATCTTTCATAATTAATTTGAAAATTTGTTTCAATTTATCATGTGCTTTGAGCCAAACTCGAACCTATATAAGTTGAAAAACATTCAGAAATGTAATAAAACAACAACTTTTTTTGAACTGAAAGTAAGGAGCAGCATTAAACTTAAAACGAAGAGAAATTATTCAGTATATGAATAGGGGTTGTCCCTTCCTCTACACCTCACTCTTAACGCTAAAGTTTTCATTGTTTAAAAAGTAGAGTTGTGACAAAGAGTCAAACTTTAGCGTAAAGAGCGAGGCGTTGAGGAGGGAACAGCACCTTTCATATACGAATAATTTCTGTTTGTTTTAAGTTTTAGTGTTGTTACTTACTTTCAGTTCAAGAACTTAATTTTCTTCGTTTAGTTCAAAAAAGAAAGGCCTATTGCATATTGCTTACACATAGCATTTGCACCAGATATTTTCCGGGAGGCAAATTTTCTTTGGGGGAATTTTCAGTAGTGATATGTGGCAGATACCTCTCTTAAATACTTTGCTCTTTACGCTAAAGTATGATTTTGTATCCCAATTCTTTACGAACAAAAAGTGAAATACAAGGTTCGTTAAATTAGAATGAAATAGCTTTTTGAGTATTCTAAATAACGTTAGCGTGAAGAGCGAGGTATTTTGGAGGGGGTATCCTCCCCATATAGCAATAATATCTGTTCGCTTAAGTTTTAATGTTGATCCTTACTTTCAGGTGAGAAAACCTGCTTTTTTATGTTTAATCACTCAAAAACACAAACAAATCTCAGGGGAAACATTGAAATGTTGCTGATATCACGCTTTGGATGTGTGAGCTAATTGCATATAGGCAGTTAGATTGCCCCTGCAGTGCCTTTGTCAATGTAGCGTTAATCAGCTATGCAAGGGTGGAATGTGACGGAAATTATGCAAACAAGGAAACAATGTTTCCTTAAATACTGACTATAACTGATATAGGCGTATCCGCAGTATTTTTGGACTGGCTTACCCTACCAAGATGGAACTTCTGGGGCATCACGAGGGGGATGTTCAACTGAACAAAAGGCAACATGTAAATGCTACTACTGTTAATTCTAAAACTAATATAACACTATTAATCCTATTACTACCACAACTACTATTAAGGCTACGCTATTAATGCTAGTACTATAAAGGGTACACGTATGAAGCAAACCTGAACTAAACTAAAATACACTAAGTGCATGCAGACTGTCAAAAGCACATATCTCAATAATAGATTTAGGCATTAAGCAGTAATTTTCAAAGAATCCTTAAAGTGGACGATTAATTTACCAAAAGGTAATATGTACATGCAACTGCTAACACTACTACAACTGCTACTTTTACTGCTACTGCTACTGCTATTACAACTACTAAACTGCTCGTATTATCATCTTAATACTCTTAACTTGGTTGAACATTGGAAGTTCTAGTGCCATTTTTAAGAGTCAAAAGCAAAAAAGTGTTAAGAGATACTACAACAATTATCATTTCTGTCACTACAACTACTACTTTTATAGCGAGCAGTTCCAAGGCTGAGGATATTGAAGTAAAAATTTGAGGAAATGTTGAGGAGAAATTTGAACTAAATCAGAACATACTACGTGCATACAGACTACGGTAACTAAAGTATAAACAAATACATTTTTAATGTTTGCATTTTTCAAACTTTAATATATCAAAAATTATTAAGAATTTGAGGAATAAATATCATTGTATGTATATTAAAGTGACAATCCACGGTAATTTTTTTCAGTAAGGTGCAAATTAAGATTTGGTGTGTAGAAGGCATGGGGGTTGTCAGCCCCTCTTATGTTAATTTCTGCTCGTTTTGAACTTGACTCAATTATTTATCATAATTTCTGTTTGCTTTGTTGTTCTATTTATTTATTGATGGAGATTTGTGGAAGTTTTACGCTTGCTTTAACTTTATTTCTGCTAATTTTTGGTTTAATTATGCTCTACAACTTTTTAGAAAAACTTATTCTGTGGAATTTCTTAAAATTAATTCATGTACATGACGTCACATGCATATATACATTTAAATAACAACAAAAAAGACAGCTGACAATATTACAAGAACATTATCTATAAATATAAAAATGTAGTGTCTGTCTGTTACATTACCGTTATTACCGTTACACGAGCTCAAAAAATTGAGGCTCTTTTTAAATTTTATTAAATTGCTTAAAATGTAAAAAACTGGTGATTGCGCAAATATTTCAATATATTTTGACAATGGATTAAAGCAGTTCGAAAACCTTAAAACAGAAAACCAAAAGTTTGAAGTTTAGTAGAAATTGTTGAAGTTTAGAATGCTTGCTGCTGAAAGAAAATTTGTAAAAGTGTCAATTAACGTCAAAAAGAAATTATTATTAAATTGCTTAAAATGTACAAAACTGGTGATTGCACAAATATTTCTATATATTTTGACAATGGATTAAAGCAATTCGAAAACCTTAAAACAGAAAACAAAACCAATTTACGTCATCAATTCGATCCGAAAATGACATAGCGTTGCCAGGACCCAGAACACAAGGGACAATGAGAATCCATATATAGAAGCCTGCCGCGTGCCATGCTGGGGCCCGCGGGGACCGGTGGCAAAGCCGTCAGGACCTAGCACTGTCTGTGGTTAGAACACAAGGGACAATGAGAATCCACCCGCGGGGACCAGTGCAAAGTCGCCGGGGCCCAGCACTGTCTGTTGTTAGAACACAAGATACAATGAGAATCCACATATAGAAGCATGCCACGTGCCATGAAGGGGTCCGGCGGCGAAGCCACCGTGACCCAGCACTGTCTGCGGTTAGAACACAAGGGACAATGAAAATCCATATATAGAAGCCTGCCGCGTGCCATGCTTGGGCCCGATGGCGAAGCCGCCGGGATCCAGCACTGCCTGCGGTTAGAACACAAGGGACAATGAGAATCCATATATAGAAGCCTGCCGCGTGCCATGTTGGGGCCCGGCGGCCACACATGTTAAAGTCATAAGTGATGTCATATTGAAAATCACATCATAAACGTCATATTATCTAAGGTGTTGACAAAGCATGTAATGATATTTTCAAGTCAGAATTAGAAGCTTGTACAACCACATCCAGTACCAAAAGACCCAGAGATCAGGTCAACAGTAGCAGTAACCCTTAGAAAAGGAATTTGTAACTTTACAGCAAGGCAGTTTTTATTTTAAGGCCTATAACCTTAAATAAAGTATGGATAACAGGACATTATTTAACTGCAGTACTTTGAATTTAATTAGCTATAAAAAATCAATTCAAGATTAGATTTTCTTGTTTTAAAATGACTAAGCCCTTTATCTGCAAATAGGACAGAAATGGAATCATTGAAGAATAAGAATGTAGATATACATTGAATATAATTTCCTTAATGAAAAAGAAATAACGGAAAAGAAAATAAGAGTTAATGTTTGTTACAACGAGATTCGTGTTATCAAACAGTTTGTGGTAACGAACTATAGTAAGGAGCGACCCGGCTCAACAGTAACCGAAACTCTATGGAATTTTTAATACCAATAGTTAAATCAAAAGAATCACATTTTAATGCTGATCTTAAATATATAAGTTCTATCAAGTGTAGTCTTACCCATCAAAAGTTATGAGCCTGAGAAAATTTGCCTTATTTTAGAAAATAGGGGAAAACATCCCTTAAAAGTCGTAGAATCTTAACAAAAATCACACCATCAGATTCAGCGTATTGGAAAATCATATAGTAGAAGTTTCAAGCTCCTATCTACAAAAATGGGGAATTTTGTATTCTTTGCCACAAGACAGATCACGGATGCGTGTTTATTTTTTTCCCCAGGGGTGATCGTATCGAACCAGTGGTCCTAGAATGTCGCGAGAAGGCTCATTCTAACGGAAATTAAAAGTTCTAGTGCCCTTTTAAGTGACCGAAAAAATTGGAGGGCAACTAGGTCCCCTCTCACGCTCATTTTTTCCTGAGTCACCGGATCAAAATTCTCAGATAGCCATTTTATTCAGCATAGTCGAAAAACCTAATAACTATTTCTTTGGGGACGACTTACTTCCCCACAGTCCCCGTGGGAGGGGCTGCAAGTTACAAACTTTGACCAGTGTTTACATATAGTAATGATTACTGGGAAGTTTACAGACGCTGTCAGGGGATTTTTTTTTTGGTTGGAGGGGAAGGCTTGAGGGGAGGGATTTATGCGGGAGGAACTTTCCATGGAGGAATTTATCATGGGAGAAGAAAATGCCCATGAAGGGGGCGCAGGGCTTTTTAGCATTTTTTTAAACAATTAGAAAATAAATATGAAAATTTTTTTCAACTAAATGTAAGGAGCAGCATTAAAAATTAAACGAACAGAAATTATTACGGATATGAGGGGTTCACTTCCTCCTAATAACTCGCTCTTTATGCTAAAGTAATTTTATTAATTTCAACTATTTATTCTACGGCCTTTGTGATTCAGGGGTCATTCTTAAGGAATTGGGACAAAATTTAAGCTTTACTGTAAAAAGCGAGGTATTGACGAGGGGGTGAACCCTCTCATATACGTAATAAAAACATACGAATATAGAAGTTCGTTACGTAAGTTAATTCGTAAGTTACGTGTATTTTTACTAATAAAAACGTTCGTAAAAAAATAAAAGTTCTACTTACCTTTTTCAGAAACCAAAAATTGGACAGTAACAAGGCCTACTCCCCTGTTCCTTTCTCTAAATCGTCCGACCAAAACTATGAGAAAACCATTTAGCCAAAAAAAATAAATTAACATACAAATTTCGTTTTAATTATTCATGTACGGAGAGCCAAAATCAAAACATGCATAAATTCAAAAACGTTCAGAAAATAAATAAAAAAACAAGTGTTTTTAACTGAAAGTAAGGAGCGACATTAAAACTTAAAACGAACAGAAATTACTCAGTATATGAAAGGGGCTGTTCCTTCCTCAACGCCTCGCTCTTTACGCTAAATTTTTTACTGTTTTAGAAAGTAGAGCTGAGAGAAAGAGTCAAACTTTAGCGTAAAGAGCGGGGCATTGAGGAAGGATCAGCCCCTTTCATATACGGAGTAATTTCTGTTCGTTTTAATGTCGCTGCTTACTTTCAGTCAAAAACACTTATTTTTTTATTTAATAGCTAGATAGGTAAATCCGGTTGTAGTTAGGTCATGGAATTCGGTAGAGGAGGATTGCTCCAGGAATCATTCAATTGTTATAATTTTTATTTCCAGTATTTAATTGAAACTCTGATTCTCTTATTTGTCATTGAAATGGCTAATAAGCACCAACAACGTTCTATTCCTTACGTTTTGGATTCACTTACTAACCCATAAATGCAGAACTGCCTCAATGTATAACACCATACTGACTCCTTGCTATTTTCACTTTTCTAAATATTTCTTTTAACCAGCTCTAAAAAAATTCACACAGCACCAGTGCTATGTGTGGTACATTTTTATCTCTGCATCATAATGTTGTAAAAACTGTCAGCTGAGAATAGAATAAACTGAATGTTTTAATATTTGTATTTTTCTTTCACAATTTAGAAATTTTGTGTCCATGTATAAGTGGTACCATGTATTAGCTCTAGCAAAATTCTAAGAATCAATAGATTGATTTAAAAGGAAAATCAGAGGCTTAATGCCAGTCGGGATTTAAAATATGAGCTTTAAGACACAAGGTCCTTCCAAATATCAAAATTCATTAAGATCCGATCACTCACTCGTAAGTTAAAAATACATCATTTTTTCTAATTTTTCCTCTCCCTTCAGCCCACAGATGGTCGAATCAGAGAAAACGACTTTATCAAGTCGATTTGTGCAGGTCCCTGACACGCCTATCAATTTTCATTGTGCTAACATGTCCAGAAGCACTGAACTCGCTAAAGCACTGGACCCCCCTAGCTCCCCTAAAGAGAGCGGATACAGTCGGTTACGTCAATTATGTATCTACGAGATTTGCTTATTCTACCCGCCAAGTTTCATCCCGATCTCTCCACTCTAAGCGGTTTCTAAGATTTCCGGTTTCCCTCTCCAACTCCCCCCAAATGTTACCAGATCTGTTCGGGATTTGAAATAAGAGGTTTGAAACACAAGATCCTTCTAAATATCAAATTTCATTAAGATCTTGTCGCCCATTTGTAAGTAACAAATACCTCATTTTTCCAATTTTTCGAATTCCCCCCCCCCTCCCAGCTCCCCAGAAGAGAGTGGATCCGGTCCAGTTATGTTAGTCACGTATCTTGGACTTGTGCTTATCCTTCCCACAAAGTTTCATCCTGATCTCTCAACTTTAAGTGTTTTCCAAAATTTCTGCCCCCCCCCCAACTCCCACCAATAAAACTGGATCCGGTCGGGATTTAAAATAAGATATTTGAGTTACGAGGTCCTTCTAAATATGAAATTTCATTAAGCTCCGATCACTCCTTTGTAAGTTAAAAATACCTCATTTGTTCTAATTTTTCAGAATTAACCCCCCCCCCCCAAATCCCCCAAAGATAGTGTATACGTTACGGTTGTGTCAATCACGTATCTAGGACTTTTCCTTAGTTTTACCACCAAGTTTCATCCCAATCCCTCCACTCTAAGTGTTTTCCAAGATTTTAGGTTTCCCCCTCCAACACCCCCCAATGACACCAGATCCAGTCTGGATTTAAAATAGGAGCTCTAAGACACGACATCCTTCTAAATATCAATATTCACTAAGATCTGATCACCTGTTTGTAAGTTAAAAATAGCTCATTTTTTCTAATTTGTACAATTTTTCCAAATTAACCATCCCAAGATGGTTGAATCAGGGAAAAGACTAATTCTAATTTAATCTGGTCTGGTCTCTGGTACGCCAGCCAAATTTCATTATCCTAACTTATCTGGAAGTGCCTTGACTAGCAAAACCAGGACAGACAGACAGACTGACCAACAGAATTTGTGATTGCTACATGTCACTTGGTAAATACTGAGTGCCATAAAAACGATAAAGTGTAACTATCCTCCTGGAATTCATACCCCCATACCCTGACTTATACAAAAAAAAAACTTTTGTGTAATTTTTATAGAATTCATTTTTTTTTTTTTTTTTTGCAACAAAATGCAAAGTGGAAGGTATTTTTTGGACTCTTGGAGTCAATTTTCTCTTTCAATAACCATCCCTTGCAATTTTTAATTAATTCAAGGGTTCTGCTGCAATGATGGCAAGAACTGCTCAAACAATGATTGTTTTTGTCAAAAAATGCCCAACAAATTAGTAAATAATTTTAACTTTATTTTTCCAATATTTCCAAATTTGAAATATGGTTGCTAATTAAATGTGGAGAATATGTCACAATATGATGTTACACAATGTGTGGTAATACTTTGACTTATCCTGTATCTTTCATCAGACAGCGCTAATGTGCTGCCTATAATTTTTTTGGGGGCTCTATCAAGACCTGCTGATATCAATACTATTTATTAATATAAATCAGAAAACCCACAAAAAAACTAATTTAATAAAAAATTATAAATAATATTTTAATAAATCACATATATTAAAAGTTTAGTACAACAAATTAAATCTTCAGTCAAAATCCATTCAAAATTATGAGCAAATGAAAAGCATGATACCTGGGACTAATAGAACAAGAGCTTGTTTCAATTATGAGGTTGAGCATCCTGAGCAGAACAGAGAGGTTGGGAGAAGTGGTGGCAGGATATGTACTGCAGCATAAGGGATGGATCTTGCCAAAAAAGCTTAGTGTATAGAACATTCACCTTTGCCCACTCAAGAGCTTGTTTATACTATACTACTGTTACCTGCAGAAGCTCATTGCTGACTTTTAGTAAAATCTAAGCACCAGCATTTATATTTATAAGTGTTCAATGTGTGTTTATTCATTATAATGCATTGTTTAATGTTTTTAAATTCACTAAAAAGCATGTTGGTTAAATAGTTAGTTTTCTTCACTACTGCTTGAATAGCATCTACTCCAATAGCACCCCCTCTTGCCCCTTCCCCCCCAAATAGAATTCTGTAGCAATGCCCCTGACCATATGTAAGCAATGAACAAACTGTCTAGTTCACAGCCCTTGTTCTGATGGCTGTAGGGGATTTGACATTCCCAAAGGCATAATCACTGGACCTATTAACAATGTTGAATAAAATAGATGTCTATAAATTTTGATTGGATGTGTTTAGTCTACAACCACTAAAGCTTAGTCTACTACAATTAATTATACAGCTACTCCTGTTAAAACTATGGATATTAAGGCAAAAAATTTGGAAGATAAAGAAACTGTATGGAACTACTTTGAAATACAATATGCCCACACAGTCAAGCAGATGCATCAGAAATGCTTCAGGAATTATTGATGGCATTAAGCTGAAACTTTCAGCATGTGTTGAAGGGGATGTTGAAGAAACCAAAGGTTCTATGTGCATACTGCTTCTAATGCTGCTACAACTATTGCAACAGTGCATGCTAAGGGCATTGAAGATTTTTAAGGGATATTTAGGCATATGTTAAAATAAATCAAAACAAACTATGAGCACATGGACTTTCATAAAGGTGACAATGCAATATAATGATAATAATAATTTATTGCTACCCTCTACATACAACACAAATGTGCGAAAAAGTAGTATAAAAAATGAAAAGAAAAACAAAAAGGGCACAGAAAAAAAAAATACACACAATTCTTGGCAAATTCAGACACTTTAGAACACTTTTTTATTAAAAATAAAATACCCAATCAGCTACCAAAAGGTCTCCTTATGAGATAACATTATTCTAATGAAGTGTTGTGGGAAGTGCAGGTACAAACTATTTTCTTGTCTTGAGAAATCATGGGGGTTATCAGCCCTACTCATGTTAATTTCTGCTTGTTTTGAGTTTGACCTGGCTATTAATTGTAATTTCTGTGTGTTTTGTGAGTCTAATTGGCTATTGATAGAGGTTTGTGGTAGTTTTACAATTGGAAGATTATTTTGTTTCTACTCATTTTTGGTTGAATGATGCTCTTTATTTTTCTTTGAAAAACTTGTTTTGTGGAAAAATTTTTTTTAAATCAATCTAATTATAAAACCATTTTTTTTTAAATTATAAAATCTATAAACATTGATTTGTCACAATTAAGTTGGATAGAAAATTAAAAATACTTTCTCCAATTTTCCATAATAATAATAGTAAATATTTATTCCAGAAAAAGCCCATGGGCCATAGGAAATTTACATAACAAAAACAAACAACAAATTAACAAAAATAAATTAATACTATTTAAAGAAAATGCTCACAATGTGCTGCTGCAATCCTGACAAACCTTGCTATCCTTTTAATACTCAGGAAATTTGTCTCTTATTCTATCTACCATCCATATTTATTTATTTATTTATTAATACCAAATACGGTCAGCTTTCAAGCTTGTCGCAATAAATATAATAAATAGAGGTTATGACAACATAATACACAACATAATACATAATACAACTGACAACATAGTACACACATATAAATCAATGAAAATAATGACTACAACAAACACTGACAAATAATACTATAAATTATTTAAAAATGACTTACTTTGAAAATTTGTTTCTGCTAGTCTTGTTTTGAATTTATTTATATCATCTGTTAGAAATGTTTTAGGTGGAAGGTCATTCCATGGCTTCCACACCTCATTCCTATTCCACATATCTCATTCAATTTTTCTTTACCATATATCTCTTGCCTCTATTCATTCAATTCAACACATTCACACAAAAAATGTATCAAACTTTCATCCTGAGATCCACACATAGGACAAGCAATAGATTCTACTTTCTCCCTTGGTACTTTTTTTCTCATCAATCAAAAATCCATTTTCCCTCCAATGCAAATAAGCCTTCAAATCCTCTCTACTTAAACCAACCTTCTAAAATACCTCCTCCCCCCAACTACCCTTTATCTTTCTATAAAATTTTTAAAACCTTGAACAATCCAGACTTGCCCACCATATCTGGCTTTTTTGGTTCTCCAACCTCTCTTGTTACTATTTGTTCCCTTGTTACTATTTCCTCTAAACCTATAACCCCCTTTTCTTCATTCCACCATTCCCTAAATCTACACTTATCTAAGATATCTTTAATCTCTGCCAACCACCCTAATTTACTTTTCTGTCTTATTGCCTCTAGGTATGCTGCCTTTGCTATTGTAAATCTCTGCATACCCAGTATCCTAACCCAATATCTCACCATGGTCACTAGCCTCATAGATTGCAGCAATGCTAACCCTAAATCCCCTTGGATTACCAAATTCTATTGGCTTTGGAATCTTCTATTGGCTTTGATTTTTTCTGACACATAGGTGAAATAGCAGTTTTTCAGCAGCAAAACAGAATAAGAAGAAAATATGGGAGAATTGTTTTGAATTTTTTTATTTAAATTAATCATGACAAATCAATGATTGTGAATTTTACAATTTTTACAAAATGGATTTGAAATGAATTAGTAAGTTTGAAACAAATATTTCAACCCATTTGTATATCCAAAAACTATAGGAAGAAATTACTATGTTCAAGGGTTCTAAAAGGGCTTAAAAATAAATTTGGAGCAAAAGTAATTATTATATTCAAAAGAAGCATAAAAGATGGCATCAAATGGTATGTTCACTTTCTTTTTAGGTCAATTATATGAACTACTCTATATTTACCCACTTCCATAGCCTAACCCCTTTCTAAGAAAGCAAAAAGTAGTTTATCTAGAATTTTACCCTTTAGGCCTACTCTATTTATTTGAACAAAATTTCTAACAGGTCTAACAAAGAACTCTTTTTTATCTTGTGCAAAATTTTAAGCCATATCAATGTTTTTTTTCTAAATTTAGGGAAAATTATTTAAGCCCTATGTCTTCTTGAAAACGTCATAAAGTGGGATGAAGCAAAGTTCTGAAGCTAAAATAGTTTTGTTGACTTTATTGAAGCAGAAGATCTATTTTGTAAGGTTTCACTTTTATGACACAAAAATATTTAAAGATCATCAAAGCTCATGGCTCTTTAGAGGGAAAAGGAGTGGAGATAGGTAATTCAAATACATTCCCAGGGCATCCTTTATCACATAGACCCAACCCTGAAGATTTAATTTTCCTACCCTAACCCCTTTCCAAGATAAAAAAGCTAAACTAGAGTTTTCCCTAGGACTGTTATATTGATGGTAACTTATTCCTTAGGAGTAACCACAATTTAAAATACACATAAACCCTCGACCTAGTAACTCATTAGATCACTTCAGTTTGCAGTATCTTGAAGACCTTTCGAGTTTGTCGTTACGCTCTACGATTTGGATTATAGGCCTAAATTAGCTTAAAAATATTTAAGCTTATCCTACAACAAATTTCTAAGTGCGAAAGAAACTGATATATTAGTAATTTTACCTATAATTTTAATACGTTTCTCTCAATTTTTACTTTTGAACTTGTCGCTTCGACATGACAGTGTTGCCACTTGTACTTTTTGTCAGTATCTTCGAATCTTTAACCTTTTCATTTCAAAGTATTGACTAATGGATCGAAAGACAGGCTCCAGAAGCAGGTTTGTGGGCATATAAACCCAAAATAAATTTCCAGTGTTTGTGTTTGCAAAAATTGACGGTATAATTTTAAACCTATCAACAATTTTTTTATTGGACTTCGTCTGATCCATTTAAAGGGTCCCGTATCCCAAAATTATTTTTCATATACATCAAACTTCTGTTAGTCCTATGACTTCCTATTTTAAGCTTCAAGGCATTCAAGAAAAATATTTCATTTACCCTCCTCTGATCCTATTTTCAGCCAAACCTAATTTTATGTTGTTTTTTTGGTAAATATGGACTCTTTAGCCTATTAAACATAAATTTCAAGGATTTTCGAACTCAAATTTAAGCTAACCCAAAAGTGGTCTTTCTCGAGGATACCTGCTCCACAAATCCAGTAATGTTTCGCTGCATCAATGTTCCCAGCTTTCGGTTTTTTTGAGCCGTGATTTGGATCTTTTTGGACTCCGTTAAAATAGAAAATCTTGGGCCGAGTACATTAAAGAAAACGTTTCAATCTCATCAGAAAAAACACTTTTGACACTGTTTTGGATACAAGTTTCGGTAACCCATACCACAAAATTTAAACATGTTCATACATTGCAAGCTCATTGACTGTTGAACTTGCTTTGGCTCTTTTTATGACCCCAGATGTAGGCAAATCAATAATGACTTGCCTGAATGACTTTCACTTCGGCCCTATTCCTTCAAATCCCAGTCCCAACACTTTCTTTTAAAAGTTTTTTTCAAGATGCAGGCGTTTGTTACGTAATAGGAATTGTTTGTTTACTTATACAAATGTTTTTCTCAAGATGCAGGTGTTTGTTACGTAATAGTTTATCCTTTGATTGTTATGTTAACTACTTAAAAAAAACTGAGGGTATAGGGAAAAACCTTTAGGACCCACCAGTGGGGAACCTTTGTGATGCTTGTATTATCATGCAAACGTAGGCGCTACGTGAAAGTTCTTTCTTTGATTTTTATGTTAATTACTTAAAACCTAAGGGTGTACGGAAAAACATTTAGGACCAGCAAGAGGGAAACTTTCACGATGCCACTATTATCATGCAAACGTAGGCGTTACGTTATAGTTTTTTCTTAGATTGTTTTGTTAATTTCTTGCAAACCTAAGGATGTAAGAATAAACTTCAGGGTCTGCTAGTCAAGCGGGGAAGCCCCAGTTGTAAAAAATATCTTGGTTCAGTATTTACATATGAAGATGTCGGAACCTCATGTGACTTGTTTTGGTTCCGAGTGGACCTTTATAATCCAGTAAACACAGGTTTTAAAGATCAGCGACATGTGACTTATTAAATCTAACAGTTCACTTACCTCAGTATTAGATAAGAGTTCAGTGTGTCAATATTGTGGATATTATTCTTGACATATTCCTTAGTAATGGATGCTTTTAGACTATTGGAGCTTGAAGACGCTAGTAATGGTGAAATGAAACCTAGAGTACCTAATGTAGTAGCAGAAATTGCGAAGGCATGTCGGCTAACCCTAGAATGGGACGAGATGTTTATGAGATCTGTAATATCATTGAACAAATTCAAGTTGGAAGAAAAGTTATGTTTTGCAGCAAAAGTAAATATAGTGCTTAAAAAAATATTATAAGATGGGTTTACTGCATTAGTGAAATATATTGATGACATTGATCTGAATCAATATATAAAAAGAAGTGATTTTGCTACTATTACATTTCAAATGTTTTTTCTTTTTGGATATATTACTAGCAACGAGAAGGTAGAAAGAATCTTTATCCTTTGCTAGTCTATAATCGGCAGTGAGAGTGTCAAGATTAAAAAATTGTTGGATTTGAGAAACAAAAAATCATACGGGACCTAAGGACTTTGGTAAAATTTTTGATAATTGGTAATTTTCAAGAGTTATCAATTAAAAAGAAAATATCCTCTAAAAGAGTGCCTAACGATATAATAAAAAACTATTCTCAATCTTTTTACTATTGTATGAAACTTTTACGTTGCGGGCCAGATGCATTTTCTTATTTTATTAGCATACTAATTGAAACAAAAGAAAATGATATAGTAGATTTGCCTGTAAACACTGTATAGACGCTATCCAAACAACAAATAAGTCGAGTAAGTTTCGAGACGTCACACGATTACTCCTCCTCGTAGAAGACATTCATTTTATCGATTGCAAGTCAGTTTCATTTTGGAAGTGAGAGAGTCAACACTGAAAATGTTTTACACATGCCCATTATATTTGTATGCATTGGGCAATTGGTCTTCCTGTGAGATTTTACTACTATTGATGACTATGAGGAAAAGTATAGATTATGCAATCCATGTAGATTGCATGGGGGATATACATTGAAAATTAAAGACTATAATTCGTGTCTTGAAGATATGTGTGACCCTCACACTAGAGTATTCCCTATGCTTCAATTGTCACTATGATAGATGTTATCAATGGGAGAATACATACCCTGGCATAATGGGAAAAAATGCTAAACGTGATTTCAGCTTGTTTTTACGAGGCTGGCATTGTCGGTAGAACTTGGTATAAGCTTAAATTTCTGGAATAATAACAGAGTTTAGTTTTTACTAATATCTTGGAAGATACTGTCTACTGCGATTATAAACCTAGTGATGTTTATTTGACTATTACAGAAAGTGATTCTTCATATGAGAATATCGTGTGTGATATTGCTTCAAATACGCAAATTACACTGCGTGAATTTCATAATATGAATCAAAACAGTATTATTGACTTTACAAGAAGATATAATAAAAATGAAGTTACATTATATTTTAGATAATGCAATCCTGACTTTGCATGCCAAGATTTGCTGCCACTGCAAGTGCCGCCACTTATCACTGTCTATGGTTACCTATGCGTGGAAGAAGAAATTTAAAGAATGGAAGATTTTTGTACATAAAAGTTTTATTAGTAAACGGATTCGCAAACATTTTTAAAGCACATCACTGTTAGGGCGCTGAAATTTATATTATACAGGTGAAATAGAGTATTTTCAACTAGAAAGCCATTCAATCAAGGATTGTCTACGTAATGCTAAGGAATTCATTGTAAGTATATCCACTATATCGAAAGATAAGAGTTAATTGTGCATATCAAAAACCGGGAAATTTGAAATACGGATAAATTTGATTTGGATTATTTGAATAGCAGCAGTTTGGGATGTCAGAGGAGAGTTGGAAAAACTAACAGGATCCCATGTTCCACAGGGCCACCATCCATAAGGATGTCTGCTTTCATATAGTGTATCCCCTAAAGATAAGTAAACTTTCGTTTTAATTGGATCCTTGTTTTTATCATGGTACAGTTTCAAAATAAGATTTGGCGTTAGCACAGTTCAAGAGATATTTCCTTTGGCCAATATGGATTGTTGGCATTACTAACCAAGAAGAATCTTTACCGAAATTCACTGTATTTTGATATGGGTCTCTTGAGTTTCAAAATGTGTGACCTGAAAGTGCAAGACGCACTTTCTTCTTACTTTGCTAATATCGGGATAACTAAAACCTCTTCTGGAACTCCTTCTTCTTCTCTAAATAATTTTTGGTTTTATCTTGGACCTCCTTGGCTTAAGCCAACGGCTTTGGAGCCTATCTACGAAGTTGAGATAGTCAGAATTATTAACGGTTTGAAGGTAGCTCACCTCTGGTCCAGCCCATATTTCTACTAAGGCTGTCAAGTTCTTTCTTCCTGTCATCGTTTCTGCTCTTACAAGGCTTGTCAATATGTCCTTTGAAAAGGGTGTCTTCCCAATGGCTTTAAAGAATATTAGTGCAATTTTTAAAGGTGGATTGCTCTAATGCTCTTTTTCTCAATGTACGAAAAGCCTTTGATTCACTAACACACAAGATTGTTCTATCGAAACAATCCCATGTTGGAATACGATGAAGTACTTACTCTCGGTTTCTATCTTATTTATCTAGTTGAGTTATCTAGGTTGATCCTCTTTTTCCCAACCCTTCTGAAATAGAGTTTGGTGTTAAACAAGGATCCGTCATTGGGCCGATACTCTTTTTAATTTATGTTAATGACCTCATAAATGCGGTTTAAAAATCTAAAACCTACCTCCTGTTGTCGTCTTTATAAACTTGCAACTATCACTAATTGTCAAAAGAGTTCTTCCTTCGCTGATACACTTACAGCTTTTGGGGATGACAGTAATCTTGGCAGAGCCAGTAGAACTGAGTCCGATCTCTGTTCAAACATGATTGACCTTTTTGAAAGAGTTACTCAGTGGTTTAGTCTTAATTATCTTGCCTTAAATATTAGAAAGTCATGTTTTCTTATTTTCTCAAGAGCTTCAAGGAATTGCTCTGGTTTAAATGAAATACATATATCGAGGGTCCCCTCGATGGGCCTAAGGATCGTTAAATTCTATTCCTAGGCTTCTTGCATGATGACAATCTCTCCTTCAAGCCTCATATTGACGTCATTAAAATGAAAGTCTCCAGAAGCCTTGAGATCCTTACAAAATTGAAACACATTTTTTCAGGGTCAATTCTTAGACTCCTCGTCTACAGCCTAGTCCAGCCTTATGATTCATGCTGTTCCATTATCTGACTCATCACTAAAGCCACTCTTAAAATAATATAATAAATCAAGGACTCTTATACAGGATACTAACTGTTCCCTACTTAAATCCTTGCTTGACTTGAGATCTCTCTATTTTCTGTCTTGTGCTTCTTTAAATTTTTTGAGGTTACATGGCCAGGTTCCTGGTGTTCTATGTATTAATATTTCTTTCATTTGCGATCAGTCGACTCATTTTTTCCGCACTTCCAATATTTTACAATTACCTTATAATCCGTCAATACGGTCTAACTTTAACCCTCTGATAGCTTGTAGCATAATTTTGAACAATCTGTCGAAGTCTGCACGGGGCTGTCACTCGTTTGCTATATTCAAAAACTATGTTAGAACATGATAAAACATGGAGTCATGTTTTAATCCCTTGCCTAGTTTGGACTTTTTTTGGGGGGGGGGTTATTTTTTGGTTTGGTGATGCATGAGAGGTGTAGTATAATTGGGAGATGGTAACGATGGCAATGAAGGGGAGAAAATTAGCCATGACTTGATGCCCACTTAATTGGACTATATGTCTTGGCTTTTTCTACAATTAGCCAAGACTTGACTTGCCCACAACTATTCCATTTTTAATTCAAAAATCAACGGACTCGTTTTATTGTTTATAATGTGTTTATAATGTCATTTATTGTTTGAGAACTGTTTCTTGAATGTATTTGTTCAAATTGTTTTATTTTGCTTCTCCCCTGTTTTTTTCCTGGTCATAAAGCCTTACAGGGAAGAATATGTTGAAGTATTTGATATTTTATGTGTAATTCACCGCTGATTTCGGTATTCAATGATATATTTCTTGATTTGTCTTTTTTCAATATATTCAATTCAATCTATGAAAATCAAAGCTTTTGGTTGATAAGTCTTGTACTCTTTTCCGATTTTGAATGATAGATTTTCCACTTTGCTCAAGAATGTTTTTAATATGAGGCGTGTAGAACGCATACGGTAGGCCAAGAAGATCGAAAAATTCAACATGTTTACTGTTTGAAAGATGAATAAATAACAACTCGTCTTTAAAGTTGCCGGACTACTATTAACAATGATGAATATGTTCGAGAAAATCTGAGGGTATGCAAAAGATATATTTTAAACATGTAGGGATCCAAATTGAATACATTAGTCGATTTATTTGTGTTCATGGTGCAAAGTCTATTAGAATACTGCCATCCGAGGTGATTTCCCTATATGTTTCAAATTAATTTAGCGAGGTTAATGCTATATTCTACATCAACAGCGCGGCAAAGGTACAATCTAAATGTACTGTGCCTGTTAGGACAATACACATGTCTTGAGTACCAGACAAATCCAGTACAATTATTGACGTCATTAAAATGAAAGTTACATGAAAACATTACAGAAAACATGAGTTTTTGTGAACAATACATCGGTTATATCCTTTTAAAATAGTTGCAAATCTCGATCTAGGATTTGCTTTGTCAATTCATCTAGGGTCCTGTAGGATCTATCAAAGGGAAAATTGAAGAGCGGAATTCCATTTACCTTACATACAAGAGACGAGAGTTTAAACATTTAAATTTGTGTGGAGGATTTTTCCATAGTCCAATTGCACTTTGACTTTTCACAAAAGTCAAAGTGAGTTTCAAAGAATTTTGCCGTTGATTCGACGAGTCGGTGTAGGTGCGTAAATCCGTAGCAATATGTCGTTGATTTGTGATTGTATGTGAAACGAGCAGTTTGATAGCGTTCCCACCAGCCCTTAATTTTTCATTTACCAGACCAACAAAACTCATAACCTGTTATTTTCGTACATAAAACATTACCGTGGTGAGAGAGTCTGCATCAAATGCAGTAGTAAATGTTTTTTTTGCAAAAGAAAATTAGACGGGGTAAGTTGGAGCTTTATATAAATCTTAACATTGGGAGGCATCCATTGAGGTATATTAAATATCTAATGATTAATTTTTCCAACCAAGTGTAAATCACTAGCTGTCAGTTCTCTAAGTGGTGTCAGGGTCCGTTTTTTATTCATATCCAGGGGCTAAAGTTCTCAATTTCTTTTAGCAATCTGGAATAATTAGCATGAATTGTATATGCCTTGCAGAGTTTGAAAGATTGTTGCTTGTACTCACCAACTTTCCATTTATGTAAAAAATTATTTATTTTAGCAAATTGTGTAGTACACAGTTTTCATGGGCTAATTCCTCGGCTACACTTGGTTTTTCATTGTTAAATTTTTTGACAATTTCATGCCAGTCTATAAATGTGGAAGTCAAATCTATAAAATAGACTTCACTCGAATAAACTTGAAAATGAACGTTTTCAGAAAGCGGTTGTTGCGGATAAAATTGTGTATAGTTACAATGTTTTATACACACAACAACGTTTTCTCTATACAAAAGATTCAATTATGAGGTGATTGAGGGATGAGATTCTTTATGTGGTAGATATATCATTCCTAAAAATAATTCTTTTCGATCTAAACCATTTTTACTCGTGATTTCTTTTTCTTCTTTGACAAGAGCGATGTTTTTCGCTTTTGAATTGAGTAGAGACTGATAAGTGATGAAAAGTTTCTGGCCCTTTTTAAACCGTTTCCGCTTTGACGTGATTTCAATCGTTCACCGAGGGATCGCGCACCAGACCAGAGATTTTTTGAAGCGCTTTCTTTAAAATCTTTCCCAGAGCCTCTAGCATGTAGTTTAGACGATTTAAAATCCGTGGTAACCGGGGCAATATATTTTTTAGCCAGAGGTAGTGAATAGTGAAACAGCTTAGCAAACCAATTGCCCAGGCCGTAGCCAACATTGGTGAAACACCCCTGTAACAGTCCATTCCATGACCCAATTGTCGTGATCTAAGAGTATCAACATAGCAATCAATCTCAGGACAAACAAAAATACTTTATCTGTTATCCATCTCACTGAATGGCTCGAAAATGACATATAATCACAGGCAAACTTTTTCTATGCTTAATATCTAAGACTTTTGACACTTTAAAAAGTTCAATGGACTTAAAGTAATTTCCCTTTTCAAAAATAATAATTGATAGATTTATTCGAATTGTACCATCAACATTGAATTTCTTCTTTTTCACTTGCTTTTCATTGGAATTTTGCTTAAGAAAAATGTCAGCTGTATATTCACCGTAATGAACTTCCAGAGGACTAAGATTGTACAAGGATCAATCAGGGTGTTAGACGAAACGACTGGCCAGTGTGAGGCGAGGAAGAGGAATGGATAAAATCACCTAACTCTGATCTATACCCGCATCTCACAGTAAAATACAAAGAATATGGTAGCATGAGCGATTTGCATTTTTTCTTATTTGTTTTTTTCAGTATTTCAGTTCTAATTTCATAATTTTTTTCTTTATTTTTCTTGGGGGAATGATGAAACTAGTTTATTTTTGTATATATTCTTAATGACATTACTTTATTGAAGAGATTTATGTTAAATGTAATCAAGCTGGGGGGTGGGTGGTACATGCTGAATCCTAGTTTGATGGTAATTTAAATTTGCCTGAAACTAGCTCGGTGTAGGCACGTAGACCCATAGCAATATGTCATTGATTCGTGATATTATGGGTAACGAGCAGTTTGATAGTATTTCCACCAGCCCTTAATTCTTCAATTACCAAAGCAACAAAACTCATAACCTATTATTTTCGTAAATAAACATTGCCTAGGTAAAAAAGACTGTTGCATCAAGGGCAGTGGTAAGTGTTTTTCAGAAAATAAAATTGGACGGAGCATGTTGTAGCTTTATATCCGATTGATCGCGGGGGATCGCACGCCAGACCAGAGATTTTGTGAAACGCTTTCTTTATAACTTTTTCCAGAGCCTCAATCATGTAGCTTAGAGGTTGCAAAATCCGTGGCAACCGGAATAATATATTTTTTAGCCAGGGGTAGTGAAGAGCGAAGCAACTTAGCAAACAAATTGGCCAGGCCGTAGCCGACATTGGTCAACGAACCCCGTCACAGTCCATTCCATACCCTAATTGTCGTGGTCTAAGAGTAATAATATAGCAATAAATTTCAGGACAAACAAAAATAATTTATCTGTTATCCATCTCACTGAATGGCTCGAAAATGACATAAAATCACAGACAAAACTTTTACAGGTTTAGTATCCAAGACTTCTGACACTTTAAAAGTTCAGTGGACCTTTAATAATTTCATTTTTCAAAAATATTACTTGTTAGATTGATTTAAAATTTGTCACCAACATTGAATTTATTCTTTTTCACTTGCTTTTCATTGGAATATTGTTTAAGAAAAATGTCAAGTGTATTTTCACCGAGACGAACTTCCAGAGGACTAAGATCAGATAGGGATCGATGATTGCGTTAGACAAAACGCTTGACCAGTTTAGAGCAAGGAATAGGAATGGATAAAATTACTTTACTGTGATTAATACCCGCATCACACAGTAAAATACAAAGAATATGGTAGCATCAATGATTTGTGCTGTGCAATCAATAGAAAAAATTATGATTGTAGTAATTATACATTCAACTTTAACTGTTCATTGGTAAATGGTACGGTTTACATTAGCTCTCCCATCGAGAATGAAGTAAGTCATCTCAACAATGATCTGAGAGATATTATTTGTTTTAAACTAAATGTAATCGGGGGTAAAAGTGCTGAAACGGCCTGTGGCATGGAACCTGTTATTTTTGCATAGTATTAACCCGGCTTCTCTTTGGACAATCATATATTTCTTTATGCGTCCTTTGTTGAGACATCAAGAGTCGTTAATACCAATGTCTCCCTTCTACGTGTTCTCGAACGAAAAACCACTCACAAACACATTAACCACTACAATACAAATCACCTTCAATATATTTCAGTAAACATTTCATATTTGTTGTTCTGTCAGTTAATGTTAAGAAGTGAATTGGGCGATTCTTTAGCAGTGACAAAATTTTTGGCTATGATTACATGTCATTCTCGAGCAATTCAGTGAGATTGCTAATAGAAAAAATTACTTTTGTTTGTCCTGATATTGATTGCTATATTGCTACTCTTTGACCACGGCAATTGGGTAATGGAATGGACTATTACAGGGGTCGTTCGTCAATGTCGGGCTATGGCCTGGGCAATTGGTTTTCTAAGTTGTTTCATTCTCCACTACCACTGGCTAAAAAATATACTGATCCGGTTGCCGTAGATTTTTCATCCTCTACGCTATATTATTGGGACCCTCCGAAGGATTTTAAAGAATCTATTTCACAAAATCTCAGGTTCAGTGTGCGATGCCTCGGTGAGCGACTGAAATCACGTCAGAACGGAAATGGTTTAAAAAGGGCGAGAAACACATTATCATTCACCAGTCATGAGAAGCGTAAAACATCACTCTTGACAAAGAACAAAAAGAAACCAAGAGTAAAAATTGTTCAATCGAAAAAAAATTCTTTTCCTAGAAGCGCCATATCTACCCCATAAAGAATCTCATCCCTCAATCACCTCATCATTTAATCTTTCCAGTATAAAAATGTTCAAGTGATTGTAAAACATGGCTACTATGAACAATTTTGTCCACAACAACCGCTCTCTGAAAGCGTTCATTTTCAAATTTATTCCAGTGATGACTATTTCATAGATTTAACTTCAAAATTTATACATTAGCGGGTGGTTTTCAAAAAATCTAACAATGAAAAACCAAGTGCAGCCGAAGGGTTATCTTACGAATATTATATACTACACACATTTTTTTGGGACAAATTAGATAAATGGAGATACAATTGATGCTGATGACTCCACATTTCTATAAGAAATATAGAGGTTTAGCGATTCGATATCAATCTGAAACTGACACTGACGCTACCTCTATAGTTAGAGACGTGACAACTAGCGATTAAAACTTGGTTGGGAAAATAAATAATTGAATATTTAGCATACCTCAATGGATACCTCCCCAAAAAGTACTTGCCACTGCACTTGATGCAGCAGTCTCTCTCACCTCGGCAATACTTCATGTATGAAAACAACATTTTGTGAGTTCCGTTGCTTTGTCAAATGAAAATTTAAGGACTAGTGGAAATAATATCCAACTACTCGTTCCGTATAATATCATGAATCAACGACATATTGCTACGGGTTCACGTACCTACATCGACTCGTCATTATCAATGGCAAAATCTCTTCACAACTGGCTTTGACTTTTCCAAAAAGTAGTAGTGCAATTTGATCATGGACAAATTTCCCACAAAAATTTGATGTGTTTGGACTTTCATCTATTATGTGTAAAGTAATGGAATTCCGCTCTACAATTTACCTTTGATAAATCTTATAGGACTCTATATGAGTTGACAGTGCAATCCCTAGGGTGAGATTCACAACTATTTAAAAATGGTGTAATCGATGAATGTTTGCAAAAACTCATAGTATCATTTAATTTTATTTGTCTCGTACTTAAGACATGTGTGTTGTCCAAACAGGCACAGTACGTTTAGATTGTAGCTTTGCCAAGCCATTGACGGAGAGTATAGCATTTATTTTGCTAAATCAATTGGAAACCTATTGGAAATCATCCCCGATGGCAGGGTTCTATTAGACTTGTCACCAAGAACACAAATCAAACCCTAGATGTACAAATAAAAATCTTATTGCTTACCTTCAGATTTCCTCGAACATATTCAAAGTGTTAAGGATACCCTTAGCATTTCTAATACTGGTCCGTTAACTGTAAAGATAGGACATTAACTATGCATCTTTCAAACAGCAAATATTATTGAATTTTTCGATCATCCTGGCCTATCGTGGGCATCCTACAAGCCTCGCATAAAAAGCTTTCTTGAGCAAATTGGAAAATCTACTTGATTTTCTTGTATACAAATCTTTCTTGTATACTTGTATACAAAAAGTGACGGCAGCTCGTCAGGATTCAGCTTGTACTTATATTGGCAGGCAAAGTGAGGATCAAAGTGAGCAGCAAAGTCACTCCTTTTTAAATATTGTTTCCAATGATTGTCTTAAATATATGTCACTGATGCATTTCACGCGATTGAATAACTTTCTAGTTGAAAATAACCTTTCCTACATGTATAATATAAAGTTCAGTGCCCTAAGAGTAATGTGCTTTAAAAATGTTTGTGAATTTGTTTATTAATAAAACCTGTATACGAAAAGTGGTGGCAGCTCGTCAGGATTCAGCTTGTACTTATATTGGCAGCCAAAGTGAGGATCAAAGTGAGCAGCAAAGTCACTCCTTTTTAAATATTGTTTCCGATGATTGTCTTCAATATATATCTCTGATGCATTTAACCAATCTTGTATTCTTTTGTAATGCATTTTATTAACTTTTGCTGTAAAATATAACTGTTCTTTAAAATTTAATTTGCTCAATGATGTTACATATCTCGCAAACATCTAGTCCCATTCTAGGATAGCTGACAACCCCTTGTAATTTCAACTGCTACATTAGCTTCTCTAGGATTCATTTCTCCATTACTAGTGCCTATAAGTTCCAATAGTCTAAATGCATCAATTACTAAAGAATATGTCAAAAACAATATCAACAATATTGTACACTGAACTCTTATTCAATACTGAGGTAAGTGAACCTTTAGATCTACAAGTCACGTGCCATTGACCTTCAAAACCTGATTTTTACTGGATTACAGGTGTCACCCGGAACCAAGTCACTCGAGATTGCGTCATCTTCAAATTTAAATACTGGACCAAGATCTTTTTTCAAAGAGATTCCCTTTCAAGCTTCCCTGCTTGACAAACGGACCCTGAAGGTTTTTCCCTACACCGTTAGATTCTGAAGTAATTAACATAACAATCATAGAAAAAATTATTACGTAACGCCTAAGTTTGCATGATAATATCAACATCGTGAAGGTTCCCCAATGGCGGGTCCTGGAGGTTTTTCCCTACACCCTTAGGTTCTTTAATTAATTAACATAACAATCAAAGAAAAACATTCCTTATTACATAACAAACACCTGCATCTTGAGGAAAACATTTATATAAGTAATCTGACAATTGTTATTACATAACAAACACCTGCATCTTGACAAAACTTAAAAAAAGTACCACGACTGGGATTTGAAGGGATATGGCCCCGGTGAAAGTCATTGAGGCCCAGTAATCACTGAGTTACTGTGCACTGGGACGTTTTTTTTAAGTGTGGTTTTTTGCTCTTTCACTTAAGGATATAAATTTAAAACCGATCGCAAAGAAAGATATTTTTGGATTTTTTTTGGGCCGAATAATCGGGTTGAACTTTCTTTAAATCTTTTTTTGCGCTGGGTATAAAGTATATATATATATATATATATATATATATATATATATATATATATATATATATATATATATATATATATATATATATATATATATATATATATATATATATATATATATATATATATATATATATATCCTTCAAACAGATCAGAAAAAGTGTTTTGGCCCATACTGAGGACCCATAATTTTTATCCGTTACCAATAGAGATTAAAAAGGTGCCTGTGAGTAAAGATATATTCGTTCCTATCTCGTGACTTTTTATCCCAAAACCAATCAAAAGAGCCACCTCCCAAATTGTTACGACTATTTCTTTCATTGCTCATATTAACTTAACTATAAAAATTATTTTTGTTAACGAATAAAAATGAGCTAAGGATATGGACTCTTAATTACAATGTTAGGTGGGAACTGCATTTAATGCTGTAGCAGCAAAACTCGCTATAGGTTTGGATTTTCTAAAAAGGCTATACAATGAGCTTCTACCAAGAAATCTGATGGTCCTGCACCATTCGCTTAATAGCTTATATTTTTATCATGGATCTTTGTTTACTGCGGACTTTTTCTTTTGTGTCAAGTCTTATGATTTCAGGAATTTTGCAAAATACAGTGGCTCGGTGGTTTAATGAGATTTAAAAATTGTAGATTAAGTTGTTCTACTAGGGAAAACATTTTCTATGTTCATAAGCTAAAAGAATGTGAATTATTTATATTTTTCTCGTCAATGTTTGAGTCAATATTCACTTAAATACTTTTATGAAATATTTAGGTTCATCTAGTTTTATTACTGTTACAAAATTAAATTCTTTGGGAACAGCGCCCGAGGTTCAGAATTTCTACTCGATACTACAGATCGAGCAGGAAATTCAAATTAGTTCAAGAGCAGATTGAAACAGTTCAAAATAGGCCAAAATACTACCTGCTGGAAAGTTAATGATGATTTTGATGAAAGGATTTTCTTTGGAGTGAAATTTAGAATTTCTATTTGTATGTAAAAACATCCTGTTAATTTTTTTATGGCAATTAAAAGATGTTTGAAATGTTGTTTTGATTATAAATCTTTTTTGTCTAAATCGACTAGGGTGTAATATAAATAATCCAAAACATATTTCGCACGAATGCAACTACAGTCTCTCATTCAAAAATATTTCTTCTGCTACTCTACTTTAGCCTGTGTGATAGGAACAGATTTTAAAATAACTTCACCTATTTTAGACTATACAGACAAACTATTTGAAAGAACAATTAATCTCAATGCGAGAGAGAAGAAATCATTTACTAAGCATCCGCGACCAAAAGCAGAGTGAATATGATACTGTCAAATTACAAGTGAATTTTGGATCGGAAAGGTAACTTCTAAAATTATAAAAGGCTAATCTAGTGATCCACTGCTGTCTAGGTGTCAATACATAATAAAATATATAAATTTGTACACCAGATAATATTTATAACAACTTTAGAAACCAAGATTCAGAAGGCTTCTCATTGTTTAGACTAAATCGAGAAGTAAGACATTTGGAAAAGAAGCAAAAGGAAATATGATCTGTTAGACTAGAGTGTAGGTCAGATTTGTGGGATAAACACACAAATAGAAACACAATACAAACTATCCAAATCGGAGAGGAAGAATAAAAATAATTTTATATCTCAGGTTTTGGGCCTTATTCTTTATTTTTAATTTTGAAACAAACCTTTTCTTTTCAGTTGTAAGTTGTCTCTAATGATTTTTCTTCTTGTTAGATTTTTGATCTGCATTATTATTGTGTTTCTGTGTAGGTTTTGAAACTGTTTGACTTGAATGTTGATTTCAGCCTTTTTTTTTTGCAGCTGGTGATAGTCGTTTATCACTAAGAATTATCTGTCTAACTATTTATCTGCCACTTCTTTCATCTTTTATCCATTAATTGTGTAATGATTACTCTAGCCTATAATTTTTTGAATTACCATTGGTGCCAGTTTTTATGTACTAGACTTCTTTAAATGTTTTTTTTTTTAATTTATTGATTATTTTGAAGGTTAATGTTTATCTGTTTTTTTTTTGTTTTTGCTGTCTTTTACTTGCATAAAAAGTTAATTTCAATTGTCATACCTAAGTTCAGAGCTTTGATGCTGAGCTTGGCAATACGGAGTCCACAGTTCCATCTTCGCCAGGTCAAAGCTGGGCGACAAGCTTGCTACTTGTCTCTAAAAAAAGACCCATCAAATGAATCGCCAAATTGACACCATATGTTGTAACAGTGGTTCTGGATTTTTTTTTTTTTTTAGTGACAGGCAACCAATCCTTGTGATTTTTCTAGGGCTCTTGAGATTTCAGTTCTAAGATATTGGGAAACAATTCTGTTACGGCTCAATACTTAGGGACCTTTTATTTTGTATACTGTATTAGTATAAATTTTACATTCTCCTGTTACTACTAAGGAGACACATAAAAAGAATTTATTACTCCGCTAACGTAACTTGTACGCAGCCGGTATTTGAATGTCTGTAGCCTACATGCTCAGTTTATGTATGGCGTACAATTTGATTTATAGCTATCTTTTTCATCTTTAGTTTCCTAATAAAATGGATCTTTGTAAACAGCGCATCATTAATTTGAGTGTTTGTGGGTATGGTAATTGATTTTTATTATATATAATAAATTTAAAGGCCTTGATTTACACTGGAAACACTATCAAAGTAGATATTGTTCAGCTCTCAGTGGTAGTTTTCCTACAGCAAAAAAACATCGCAACGCTGGCTAAAAGCTTGCTTTTAGCCATATTATTTAATATTATTATTAAAGTTATTATTTATTATTATTATTATTATTTTAAGCTATTTGATTTAAAAACGATACAAAATTACTAATCCGTATAGCTAGTTTATAAGCTTGAATTGGGTCATATAAAATGGGAATGAATGATAATTATCAATTCCAAGAGATAACAAGAGATAAATATCAATTCCAATGAACAACCTTTATGTGAACCGATTGTGTCAAAATACAGCAGAACAAAGAAATAATTCAGAAAAGGATATCTATGACGAGATGACTAGCTAATACTTTACCATAGGTTTGGAAAGTTTATTATTACTTAAGTCATTGGAATATGTCCATAAATTTTTACCTGAAACTTCATTGCAGCCCTAACTTGTTATTTTTGTCATAGTCACCTTTTCTTTATAAGTCAAACTGTAAAATCAGATTAGATGCCTCAAAGATTGGAATCTAAAAATAAAAAAAGTGTTTTCTTTTTATTAGTATTGTTTTTATCTTTAGGTACGGTAATGTTTACCAGGATCTCACTAGATTAGATGACGACATTACAAGACACAGCAGAGAAATTGGTCAGTTGGATGCTGCAATTCATAGAATGGAATATGAAATCATCAACTTGTCAAAATCGTAGATTGTTCTAACTATAAATTTCATTATTTTCAACTTAAGAATATTTTGCATAATTTAATATATTTTTATATTACAAACCACCATTTTTATATTTTTGCTCTTTACTTTGTTAGTTTTGGCGAGGAAGGAGTTTTTTAACTGCTTGAACAGGTTAATTTACCGTCACGTTTGCTAAAAGAGAAAGACCTTTCAAGCGGAATTACTTTATTTTCCATTGTGAAAATACGGCCGAAAAAAATAAAAAAAGAACCATAGTTTCAGGATAGTATATGAATATTGAAGTAACAAACTTGAAAACTTTCAAGATAAGCGTTTCAAGCCAAACAAACATGTTGTTGAAATCTGCTGTAGAGTTCAAACATTCAACATTCAAAGATACATAAGAAAAATTACTTTACTTATGTTTTGTTTCTTAAGAGCTATCTGTTCTGTAATTATTTAAATTTTTTCATTAATCACTTAATAATCAATTAATTGCTTTTATTGATTAATTACGCCCTCTACTTATTTTAATAAAATTCAAATTCAAAATTACAGATGATTATAACTTGTGACCATTAGATTTTTTTTTTTGAAATTTTTCACCCCTAAAATTCCTGCACCAGGGACAAGGGTCCCTTCTTCCCCCTCCCCTAAACCTGACTCTGCACAGTCGGCTTAATTCACGCTAAAACTCACGTTCTTACCACACGTGGTACACGTCTTGTTTCACACACAAAATACTTCAGAATCATCGATGGAAGATGCAGGGAAAACTATATTATTGCGGTACTCAAAAACAAAGCCAACAAATAAAGTTAAATAACAGAAAATAGAAACATTTCAGGAATTATTCTTTGTTATCTTTATTCACCACTACTTTAGAAAAAACAAGCAGTTAATCATTTTAGAATCCTGTTCAATCACTTATTTAGGTTTTGATGTATCACAGAGGGTTTCTTCATTTGAAATTCAGCTTTGCGAAATTTCAAGAGAAACATCAACATTTAACACTGATACATGATTGAAAGTGTTTGATCATTCAAAAAGGCTCTTGTTTTGTACTTTTACAGTTACATTTCCTTTTCAGTAATGTACATGACCTGAGAGTCGAAACACTTTTGTTTAATAAATTAAGAAGAACATTTTTCCCACTAAAATTGGACACCAATTTGAAACTTAAAACGAGCTAATGTTAGCCAATAAAATATAAACAACACTGAAATAAAATCGGACATAAATGAATAAATAAATACAACCAAGACACATAGATATTGGAATGAAAGACAAGTTGAACTTATTACAAACAGAAAATGCCACTAAAATGCATGCTGCCGTCACCCCCACAAACTTCTTAAAGGCTGGAGCTTCATTTGCACTTCAATCAATGCAACTTATATTTCAAACAGTTTCTTCTTCATTTTTGGTTAGAAAAAAATCAGTATACTGTTCAAACTAGTCTAACTCTTATAAAAAAACTATCATCAATAGTTTTTTTTTCTTGTAATTTAATCTTCTTATTCTAAAACGGCGCTGCTTTTCATCAATGTTTCTGTTTGCTTTTAGATCTGTTCCCTTATACTCCTCTAGCTTAATTCAAAGGTTCAGAAATATACATCGGTAGTATTTAAAGCAATCTTGTGATTAATGATCAGTTATATATTTGAGTATTTGAGTTACATGTGGAGAATAGAAAGAAACTTAAAATGAATAAAACTTCTAAAAAAGAGAGGGGAACCCCTCACTGCTTCAAGCCTGTACGAGGCTAATATCTTATTTGTGTTTTAGTAACAATGTAAAAAAAATAATCGTGTTTTGGGGGAAAATCCTTGTTAAAAATTTTGCGACAATTAATTCGCTTTTACTTATTTACAAATATCTTTATTTTTTCATTGTTTTCTTGTTTTAAATCTATTTCCTCCTAGTGCACAGAAAAACAATTATCTTAGCACAACTTTCAATTAAGCCCTATGTTTGGTTTTCAGTAAAGCAAAAATGACACTAGCACCCAGTTGTGCATCTGAGACAGTTTTTTAGAATAGAGGAGGGGATGTTACAAAGTCAAATAAAAAAAAATATAATAGTACTTTCGTTACATTTTTACAAGTCGAGCCAAAATTGCAGGGGGGGGGGTCTAACCCTGTAGCACCCTGAATACAGCCTTACTAGCACCACACTTATTTGTAGTAGCTTCTGTTAGTTTTATGTATAAATTTATTGGACATTGTGTTTACTGTTTGCTTCCCATTTGATATCTTATTTTTGTTATATTTTTGCTTGTTCTAAGCTAGAAAATTCGTGTTTCCTTTTCTATGGAAAACCAAATTTTTGTATACGAACTGGGTTGGAAGCTAAAAGCCAGCTGGTGACGTATTACGATTTCTTTTAAGGGAGTTCATATTGTAATTGTGGCCTCATACTTAAGACTAAAGAATCATACATAAGACATAAGACTTAAAGATCCCCAAACAACAGCTTTGGTGAAAATCGAACACATTTTGTGAAGTATCTTTCTAGTGTGATTTGATTTCTTCTCATCCTTTTTCAATGAATACCAAAAAATAATTAATCCCGAGGACTTTTGATCTTTGTGGTAAAAAATGGAAAACAAATAATGTAAAATCAATACCTTGTTTTTTCTCAAGACGCTCCTAGAAGTAATCCGAGTTATATATTTACAACTGCTGACTTTAAAAACCCTTCAATACCATCTTGAGTGGAACCCAGATATCAATATAAAGTACGTACGGATCTTCTTTAGGTGCAAGATATATACAGTTTATAATTTTGGACTAGCGAAGGGATTAGGGCCAAAGACTCCTACTATAGGCAATCCCGATATACGTGCCAAATAATCCTTCAATGCTTCGATTCAGCTACAATGATTAAGTGTTTTTAGAGGTACAGCATGTTTCTGCTTATAATAATGGGAGCTATATGGGGGGGGGGTATCCCAGGGCCCTTTTTTGGGTAGTCTAGTGCCCAAATTGTTGCCATGTTATCGTTCTATACTACATTAGTCACATGTTATGATTTAAGGTAATCATCTGATCATTTATAGAGCATTCAGAAAATGATCCTTGGATAATTTCAATTAAGGAAATGCTGAACATAGTTAAAATTATTTATTGGGAAGCTATAGGGAGAGGGGTTATGGAGTTGATCAGGGCTCCAAACTTTTGCAGTTACATTGACCCAGGGATGTGTAATTGGCAGGTTACTTGGATTGGTCAATTCAGAAGTTAAATCTGTCATTTTCAGGCAAGCACAATTTTTACTTTCATAATTTCAAAGTACAACTTCCAAAGTTTTTTCAGGCAATTTAAATTCGTTGTGACAATTTTCCATTAAGTATAACAAAACATATAGCAAACATGTCGAAAATTTTAATTCAAAATCACAAAATTAAAAAAAAAAATTTTAATCGTGACCTCTGTAGAGTCCTAATCTTTGCTGCAACCCTGAACAACTTTTTGGCACCGGAGCACCTGACGTTTTCGTCCTGAAGATACCAAGGTTGGATATTAGACTGTGTTTCCTCCCCAGTAGACAAAATGGCTTGTTGAACTGCTGATTTAGACATCAAATGGGTCATGATTACATGATAAATTTTGGAAAACGGATAGTATCGGTTTTCATCTTTTTAAACAAAAAAAGTAATAAAATATTGATGACCAATGAAAATCATTTTCGGGGTCCACATCATTCCAGTCTGTTGCTCAACCGTCATCGGCTCATAAGCAGATTGTCGAACATCCAAATAAAGGCAGACAACATTGTATTATTCCAAGCCGTAAACAATTATTAAGCATTGTTACAAGGATGAAGTTTTTACCACTAGTTTAACATTAGCTGTTTTGTTCATGCCCACCTTAAATGAGATGGCCAGATGTCGTACAAACATGTTGCGTAAACAGCTATCTGAATCTGAGTCAAGCAGCTTCATCACATCCATGATAGATCGGGTACGTATAGATGATGTGACACCTCTTTCAATTTCATCTCTAATTGTTAGTTCATCAATATGTTCAAGCGATGACGATAGCTGTTATAGTAGCAACTATTTTGAGTCAGTTATTTTCATCCTTTTTAAAAGATTTTTATAGAATGACAGAGGATCCTTAGAATGGAACACATGGTCATTAAAGGTAAATTTCAGAATGTTCAGCTGTGGCTAGAATAGAGCCATGTTCGTGGAGAAAACTGGACCATCTGATTGTTTCTATCAAAGGTAACAAGCCCTTGGCCCCAACTGAATTAATATAAAGGTGTCAGCCTTCTGAATCCCCAAGGTTCAATGTACGATCAAAGCAACTAAACTTTATCGCTCCTCTTCGGTCATCTGTTTCTTCAACTTCTTCCTCAGCAACAAGCTAAAACAATGCCATCTTTCTGTTAAATCTTTCTGTTAATTGCTGTCGTCAATCACATTGTAGAGATTATTTCCAAAAACAAACGATTTTGGTTCGATTATGATTATTCTTATCTTAGATATATATTATATAGCAGCCCCTCCCCCCTTGGCTGAATGACACTTCCTTATATTTTTGTTTTTGAGATTTATATTATACAACATTGGAAGTGCCGATTAGACCAGGTAAGACACCTCCTAAAATTCAGCTTATGGGCACCCATCATGTTATTAAACTGTTACTTTTTGACATTTTAATAAATAATATGAAAGCGAATCTTAATTGCTTCGATACGAGTGCCATCTATAAATATTTGACTTAGACTTAGATGTCTCTGTAAAAATGATAATAAAAAAATAACTAAAATAAGCCAAATGACAGGTTAGTCGCACCAATTGAGGAGAGGGAGACGTTTCAATGAGGGACTATGCCATATTCCTTAGATTTTATACCCTTTTCGGTATATTTTCAGTGAAATAACTTTGTTGTTTTTTTCAGTGACAAACTTTTAAAAGAAAAAGAAAACTTTTAAAAGTTTTGCCATGCCTTCACTCCCCTGAATTTTCGTGAAGTGACAAAATTAGTTATAAGCCACAACTGCATCGAGTTTTTTCTTTTGGGTTACATTTCTTCCCAATTATTATCAAATAATTTTCAATCCTTGTGATCTCAAGTTCTTTTGCATACAAAAAATGGCCTGTCTTTGACAAAACTCAACTTCTTTGTTAGTCAACTTGTCTCTCTTTGTAATTTTGTTTTAGATATCCTACAAGTATCAATAATAATGACGAAATATCAAAAATAATTTTAAATGGTCCTAGTGCTTTCAATAGCCAAAAGAAAATTCAGGACCACCTACATTGTCTTTAAAAAAAACTTTATTCATACTCCTATTTGAATTTTAAGGTCCCTGCCACACACAAATTTAAAGTTTAAATTTGATCTTTTACCTGTCGGTATTTTGCAGGTTAATTTGGATAGACATTTTTTTTTTTTATTTCGCTCGTTTGCATTGCAAAGAATCCATTTTCCAATTTTAAAATTTTTCAGATAGTTCTGAAATGTAAGAAATTATTCTAATATCAGTTGCATTGCGGATTTTTGTGCCGGACATTTCAAATTGTATAAAAACTTATAAAGATTTTAAATTATTTGCATTGCTAGCAACCGAACTGTCCCATGTAACTGAAAAATTAGTTGAACATGGATACAAACAAGCTTGATACAAAAAAGCTATGGTAATACTTTGACTATTAAAAATCGATTTAAAAACAAAATCGGAAAAAATGAAACAATGTTTAATTAGAAAAGAAGGTCTTAATGCTCCAAGTCTAAAACTAGCCATACAAAGTTATGCGAATCAGCATAAATCATCTTTTGGAAAACAAGAGCTAAGAGCTCATATGGCACTTGTGACGAGGCGAGAAGAGCTAAGAGCCAAGAGATCATATGGTATGAGCTCTAACAAAATTCTATGAATCAATAGACTGATCTAAAAAGGAAAATAAGAGGCTTAATGCCGGTCAGGATTTAAAATAAGAGCTCTGAGTCACGATGTCCTTCTAAATATCAAAATTCATTAAGATCCGATCACCTACTCGTAAGTTATAAATACCTCATTTTTTCTAATTTTTCTCTCCCTTTAACCCCCCAGATGGTCGAAAATGGGAAAACGACTTTATCAAGTCAAATTGTGCAGCTCCCTGACACGCCTACCAATTTTCATCGCCCTAGCAGGTCCAGAAGCACCGAACTCGCCAAATCACTGGACCCCTCCCCCCAACTCCCCCAAAGAGAGCGAATCCAGTAAAATTCTGTCAATCACGTATCAAGGACATTTGTTTATTCTATCCACCAAGCTTCATCCCGATTCCTCCACTCCAAGTGTTTTTCCAAGATTTCCTCCTCCAACTTTCCCCAATGTCAAAAGATCTGGTCGGGATTTGAAATAAGAGCTCTGAGACATGGATTCCTTCTAAAAATCAAATTTCATTAAGATCCGATCATCTATTCATAAGATAAAAATACCCCAATTTTCACGTTTTCCAAGAATTCCGGTTTCCCCCTCGAACACCCCCCCAATGTCACAGGATCTGGTCGGAATTTAAAATTAGAACTTTAAAGCACAAGATCCTTCTAAATATCAAATTTCATTAAGATCTAGTCACCCTTTCGTAAGTTACAAATACCCCAATTTTCAAAATTACCCCCCCCCCCCCCCAATTACACCAAAGAGAGCAGATCCGGTCCGGCTATGTCAGTCACGTATCTTAGACAGGTTTCTGTTCTTCCCATCCAATTTCATCCTGATCTCACCGCTTTAAGTATTTTCTAAGATTTCCGGTCCCCCCAACTGCCCCCCCCCCCCCAATTACGCTTGATCCAGTTGAGATTTAAAATAAGAGATCTGAGTTACGAGGATCTTCTAAATATGAAGTTTCATGAAGATCCGATCACTCCTTCGTAAGTTAAAAATACGTAATTTTTTCTTATTTTTCAGAATTAACCCCCCCCCCAATAGAGCGGATCCGTTCCAATTATTTAAATCACGTATGTAAGACTTCTGCTTATTTTCCCAACAAGTTTCATCCCGATCCCTCCAATCTAAGCGTTTTCCATGATTTTAGGTTCCCCCACCGTTCCCCAATGTCACCAGATCCGGTCAGGATTTAAAATAAGAGTTTTGAGACACGATATCCTTCTAAATATCAAATTTTATTGAGATCCGATCACCCGTTCGTAAGTTAAAAATACCTCATTTTTTCTAATTTTTCAGAATTAACCCCTCCCCCAACTACCCCAAAGAGAGCGGATCCGTTCCGGTTATGTCAATCATGTATCTAGGACTTGTGCTTATCTTTCCCACCAAGTTTCATCCCGATCCCTCCACTCTAAGTGTTTCCCAAGTTTTAGGTTCCCCCCTCCCACCCCCCCCCCAATGTCACCAGATCCGGTCGGGATTTAAAATAAGACCTCTGAGACACGATATCCTTCTAAATATCAAATTTAATTGAGATCCGATCATCCATTCGTAAGTTAAAAATACCTCTTTTTTTCTAATTTTTTAGAATTACCCCCCCCCCCTAGCTACCCCAAAGAGAGCAGATTCGTTCCGATTATGTCAATCATGTATCTGGGACTTGTACTTATTTTTCCCATCAAGTTTCTTCCCGATCCCTCCACTCTAAGTGTTTTCCAAGATTTTAGGTTCCCCCCCTCCAACTCCACCCAATGTCGTCAGATCCGGTCGGGATTTTAAATAAGAGCTCTGAGACACAATATCATTCCAAACATCAAATTTCACTAAAATCCCATCACCCGATCATAAGTTAAAAATACTTCATTTTTTCTATTTTTTCCGAATTAACCGGCCCCCACTCCCCCCCCAGATGGTCAAATCGGAAAAACGACTATTTTGAATTTAATCTGGTCCGGTCCCTGATACGCTCACCAAATTTCATCGTCCTTGCTTACCTTGAAGTGCCTAAAGTTGCAAAACCGGGACCGACAGACAGACCGACAGAATTTGCGATTGCTATATGTCACTTGGTTAATACCAAGTGCCATAAAAAAAAGTAAAATATACGTGGATAGATTTTTTATTGAAGAATCTTTATTATACACTAGGAAAATAGATTGCTAAGCTTTTCATCACCACAGGTCGTGCATAAATATGTTTTTACAAGTTTCATGGAGTCGAACAATCTTTTGTTCATCACAGAAGTCATCAACAGGATAAGAGTCATATTATAATTTTAATAAGTTTACTGACAGAATTTAGCAGCTTGGAGAGCTTGGATTGAACTTCAGAGATATCGGACAGGTGAATCAGCATCAATTTAAGAAGTAAATTTGCTCCCTACCTTATGAGGGAAGGCCTACATTGTTGGTCCCAATCGTTGGGCAGAAACTATAAAGATGTATAATTCTTTTTTTTTTGAAGAATACTTTGGACCCTGGATTTAGTGCAGACAAACTATTGTCAACGTTGGTTTTTTCCTTGAAACGCACGTTAATCTTGCCAAAGAATTTGTCCAATAAAGAGTCAGAGTTACCCCCGCCGTTTATTAAAACACTTGGAAAATATAGGTTTCACCAATTCCCTGCGAGTCCAGGGGACTTGTCAGTCATCTGTCAATTCGAAACACAGTAGTCTATTTGAGACTCTAAGCGGACAAGCCTATTAGGCCTAGGTCACTTGTTCACCTGTGAGTCCAATCAGATTCAGTTCCTCATTTTGCATACAGGTCCAGTGGTCATTGTCCGTCATGAGTCAACCCAAATGGCTTGATGGCAATTTGATAATAATTCAAAGTCACCTTCGTGGTCAGCAATACTGTCAACGCTCCTTCTCCTCTTGTTTAAGAAAGCAAATAAACCCAAAACGCTTTGAGAAGGCCATTCTCGACTTGGTTACTGAGAGGTCTTTTCTTCAATCTGTATTCCCATTGAAGATGCCATTGCGCTTGTTTCACTGATGCACACAATAAAAAAAAGAAATGGCATAATGAAAAGTCATTCCTTTTCACCTTGATGAAAAGGACCTGGAACCTTTCACCTTGGCGTCAACTGTAATTTTATATTAGATTAGCTGTTCAAGAACCACATCAAGAACTAGAGTGATTGGTTTCGTTCTTGGTTTTGTCTTCAAGGCATTCTTATAACAGTAGTCCATATAGTATCTAACAACTTCTCCAGCTCCAGAGCCTCTAGCCCAAGTTCTTTTTAAGCCTTTATAATCATCTCATGGCGTGTAGAACTTTGGGATAAAAACACCTAAAGTGACCTCACCACTCAAACAAATTCGACAATTTTTTAGTTTCCCCTGATTATTTTTTATTTTGTTCCCTGACTGTTCCCTGAATTTGGCCTGTAATCCATTGGATCCTCTACTCATCACGGAAGCTTCATCATAACACTGAAAAAAGCACCAATTCAGGATCAATGAGAAAAGCATCAGTTTGTCCCAAAGAACTAGTTTTTTAATTGTTATGGTTCCATATCGTAAAGTGCAAGTAGTATTCTCACACAAAGTCATCGGTAGTTGTCGAGTGTGTCACAAAACTTAGCTATTCTTTTTCGATTCGTCTTTCGAATCATCATCAAGAAATAACCATAAAGGCTCAACTTGCTCAGTGATAAAATTTCGGATAGAAAAGACATTGCTTTCATTTATGAAGATTTCTTAAATTAGGGGAGCTGTAATGGCCATATATTTGTTTCAAACTCTCCCAAATCTGAGGATCCAATACTCCCATCAACTCAAGCAACTGAAGAAAATTTTCCTTTTATTTTGAGATAGGACTCTCATTATCACCATTAAATGCTTAGCCCTGCTTCGCTAGAAATTTAGTTGCCAGTATTAGGAATTGAATAATATGTTTTCTATTATCCATCACCTCTGCCTTTTTTTTGACTCGAGTATTAATTAGTGACCGAAAGAGTGGCCCCAGATGTTACTTTATTAAGGTTGTGCCATGCTACCATACCATATTTGTAGTGGGCACCAGCCCTATGTTGTGCAAGTCTTTTTTTTTTTTGCTATTTTACATTTAATTTTTTTATTATGAACGGAAGGAATTATGCCTATGGTTTCCCCAGGTTGGATCCAGTCCCCACCAAAATGGAGGAAACTGAAACAAAATGTCTTCTCTTTTGACATGGAATATTCAAGCTAGATAAACTATAAGGAATGGCCAGGGTTAAACTGACGACACAAAGTTTGGTTGCACTTGATTATCTTTGTGTGGGTAGGGTCCTCGACCAGGGAACTTGAGAGATTTAAAAATTATGAACGCGGTACAAAAACCTGGAAGAGCCCCCAGTTTCACAACTAAAGTAAAAGCCGATGTTAGCAACTGTCACTAAGGACTTCAAAATTTATATCTTTCATGTGATTAAAATCGAATATCAATATCAATGTGGTCAATTAATCTTAATCAACCCTCTACTGCTCTGCTCTCCTTCGCTTTATGGGTTGTGGCACTTCAAAAACCTCGAAACTGTCGGACACTTTTTCCTCATAGCTATCAATCCTTCAGTCACTTACTCTGTAGCAAACTTCCTTCAACTAAAACTTAAAGTGAATAAAAAAGTGGAACCACACTAGTGCGGGTTATTCATTCTCGTCGAAGCAGATTATTTTGATAGCTCTTCGGAGCACTTTGATTCCAGAATACAATCCCAATTCGTTCCTCACAACTTATTTTTAAGACTAAAAATATGAACCTTACTAAAATTTCTCTTTTTAATATTCATAACATTTTTGGGGTGATAATTTGAGCGTGCATCAGACATTACAAAACATTGATCATTCTCATGATTTAGAACAACTTGTGTTTGGAAAAGATTAATTGAAGTAAAATATTATATAATAACGTTGCAGTTTACTCTGCTATTCTTGTAGGAATTCTACATGAAGGAACTGACGATTTCGTAAAATTTAAACACACAAATTCTTGAGTATACTGACTACTTAGCTCATAATTGATATTATCACAAGACAGAATATCTAAAGCAAAATCCCCTGTAATCACGACCTGACCTGTATTTTCATCAATATATTTTTAAAACTGTTCGTATATATTCAAAAATTCCAGGACTGATGCAGAGGGAGGTTTGTATATTACAGAACAAATAGTTTTCTCTATCATAATCGCAATCGACAGAATTTCAAAAATCATTTCCTTTGTTCAAACTAGACAACTCACTCTTAATTACGCACAGGATCCCGTTTCGAACGAAAATACTAGCCCTCCACTATAATTCCACTATATATAAGGTTTTCACTATAATTCTATAAGAAAAGTTTCACATAGACTTAAAATGGCAATTTTATCATCGCACAAAAGCGAAGCTATAGAATCATAACTCACAACTAAACCTCAGCAATTAGTGAAAGCTGTCCCGCCATAAATTCTACCAAACTTACCTACAGATGAATATTGACTACAGGGGAAGCTAGATAAGTATTCATCGTACATATCAGATTAAGCAGATTTTTTTTTCACAATTTCTCCCCACCAATGGTCCACTAACTTCAGCGCAAAATGGCAGAAATGTCAAAATTGTACATTTCAAAGATACATTGTACATACATACATTTTACATACAATTGTAGATACAATAAATTGTAGATACAAATACATACATTGTTTTTTTTTTTGGAAAAATTCAGTTGCAAAATAGCAAATTAACTCAGCAAGAAAAAAAAAAGAAACCTTGTAAGCTGAGGCCGAAAATAAAAATACTTGATGAAAAAACGCTCACGACATTCCTCTTGTTAGACGGATCTTTTTACCCTGCACCTTATTCTGATATCAGACTGATAAGAATAGTCATATAAACAAAGCACTGTTTAACTGAAGAAGAATATTTAAACACTATTCATATTTCTCCCAGTTGAGATTAGCGTCTTTTTTTTATCTATAACCAGATTTTTGCACCCATTGGTTTAACACGGGCCAATAACACATCGCCTCTTTCACGTAATTCCTTCTCTTTAATTAATTTAAAATAATTCTTCCACAAAACCGGTTTTACTAAGAAAATTAAAGAGCTCTATTTAGCCAAATATGAGCAGAAATAAAGCTAAATCGTCTTCCAAGCGTAAAAATACCACAGATCACCATCAATAAATAAATGAACTCAAATCGAACGTCAATTACAATAAATAGCCAAGTAAACTCAAAACGAGTAGAAATTTAAATGAGTAGGGCTGATAAGCCCCATTCAAGACCAGAGCATTAGTTGCGCTTTATTGAAAAAATAAACAAACAAACGACCATGGATTGTCAATTTAATTGACATATACTAATATTTATTCCTGAAAGTTTTGACAATTTTAATTTATAAAAGTAAAAAATGAAAACATTTAAAATATATTTCATTTTCTGTAAAACACAAAATTATGTTCTGGTCTTGAAAAGGCATGGGAATCGAATGAGTCCGTGTGGAGTTTAGACGACTACCCTTTCTGTAAAATCCTTATATGCCCTTAGGGCATGACTTACAACCCTTGCGCTGAGGGTTGTGGAGGGGGGGGGGTGTCATTCTCAGAGACATGATTTTTAGACCTTTCAACTACGATGAACAAAATTGCTATCTAAAAATTTTTATTAGACGTGTTTTGGGAATTGATAGGTGTAGGGGGGGGGTGGTTGTCGTCTAATGTGAACTAGCCCTTTCAACTTCCAATTGAATATAGCCCTATCGAAGTTTCTACGACAACACATGGCCATCTCAACATTTCTATCAGATGCATTTCGGGAACATACGAAGTGTGTGTGTGTGGGGGGAGCATCCACCCTACGATCACTTTTAGTCTTAAAAAGGGTACTAGAATTTATGATTACCAATCTAGCGAGTCGTCTCCGAAGTCTATACGACCACCCTTTCTATAAGAACTTTATATGCCCCAAGGGCAAAACTTACAACCCTTGCTCTGAGAGTTGTGGGGGAGTTGTCATCCTCCAAGACATAATTTCCGGACCTTTTAACTACAGTGAACAAAATTTTTATCTCAAAATTTTGACTGAATTTGTTTAGGGGAATGATGGGCGTGAGGGGAGAAGTAGCTTCTCTCAGATCACTTAGACTCTCAAAACGGGCACTACAACTTACCAATTACCAATCCAGTGTGCCTCTTCTGAGGATCATTGGATTTAAAAGTGCTTTGGACCTCAAGCTCGTGGACAGGTCTTGCTTTGACCTTCTACGCACGGTAATCCCCCTTGCTGGCTTATCAGGAAGACGGTAACATTTTGTCACATGAACACTATCAGCTGCTAGGCCAAGTGTTTTTTCAAAAAGATTTTCAACATTAGCTTTGGCGTTTTGACCTGAGCGTTCGGACGGTTAACCATCAATAATAACATTTAACTCTCTATCTTTAACTTAAAAGTCCAGGAGATTTTTTTAAAATCTCATCTTAGCTAGCCTTTTGAAGAATAGAATCCTTGTCAAGGGATGAGATTTTACTCGCGTGCGAAGAAGAGTGGGTTTTCAGCTCCGTAATCTCAGCGTTCATACAGAAAGCTGAGACTGGGACCAGAAGATTCAGTCCAGTTTTAAATTCAGACTTTCTGGCAAGGCATCGAAGCTTGTTTGTGTTACAGCCGATATAATTCGTTACAGTAAATAATTGCCTTAATCCGCCTTCATTAAATTAGAACTCCATCTGATTCCTGTCTCTCTTAGTTAAAACAGCCCAGTCTAATAGAACTACATTTTCTTTGTAGTAAATGGTGCTAAAAGGAAAATTATAAGATTTCTGCTTTAACTAAGGAAACTGGCTCCAAAAACGCAGCTTCAAGCTGCTACACAGTCTATTGAAAATGTTCAAAAATCTAGGTACCTTCTTTCTGTCACCCACAATTTATTTCTGGTACATTTAAAATCACTACAGTTTTTCAGTATTTTTAGTTGTTGACATTTAGATAGATGGAGCAAAACAATCTGTGGTGTATTTTTTTTGTTATTTCTCAGGATGATCACACCGAGCCAGTAGTTTTAAAATGTTAATAGGGAGCTCATTTGAAGAGAAATAAGCATATATAGAGTACATTCAGTGCCCTTTCCAAAGAGCAACGCCATTCGCCTTCCTTGTATTTAAGATTCTTGAATTTTGAAAACCTGTTCACAATACTATATGTCAAGAGCTCTGTTTCTCAAAACAGAAATTTATAAAGGAAAAACTGAACAAACTTGATGGTGCTTAAAACAAGGGCCCCAGTACCCTTTGCCTTCCTTGTATTTTTCTCCCGGCAAATTTTCCTGAAATAGGAGATTGTAAAAACTTAGAGAAGCCCTCCCTTGATTCAAAATTAAATATTCAATCCCTTTTATCAGAGAGCCTCCGAGACCACGGTCCCACATATAATGATATTTAAAAAACTTGGAGTTTTTGGTATTAAGGAATTTTAATCTTACACCATCATGGACGTAATTTAATCATTTATTATGGTTTATTATTTGTGGATATAATTGTTCATTTCCGTTGTAAGTCTCATGTTCATAGAAAAAAAATATACGCAGTTAAATAGTGTTAATGTTATTCCCATCATTTTCCAAAATAGTATGTTTTAATGGCATGGAAAGGGCGTGGTTATTCATTAGACTCAGAAGAGGGGCACATTTAGATCCTTCCCCGGGCGGCACCCATGCTGGTTACGCGACTGAGTCCCTCCCCTATGCAATATATAAAGGCCTCTGCCCCTCTATGTTTCTTTCCCTCTCTAGAATTGAAAAAAAATCCCTTTTTGGGGTATTTTCATTGAAAATACCTTTCTCTGTCATTTGCGTTGAAAAATATCTTTTTAAAATATTTTCGTGGAAAAAAAAATTCAAAAAAGACAAAATTTGTCCCTTTACGTGTAAAAAAACAAATTTCCTCCGCATAAAATTTTGAATTTTTTCTCTGAATTTTTTTGAATTTACGTCAATGATTAAACCCAAGACATTATCCTTGTATTGAGAGAAAATCTATTTTAGTCAATGAGATAAATAAGATTTTATCACATATTTAGGATTGTTTTTTTACATATTAGTAAATTTTATGCCAAGGCTAAAGTCGACGAAGTGTATGAGTGGCAGCCTGAAGGAAGATGAAGACGAGGCCGACCAAAACACACATTGCAGAGGCAATATGATCGGGAGCTGAAAAAGGCAAACATTTCCCTCACTCCGCAATGGGAAGATATCATTGCAGCCGCACAGCTTCGTGATGAATGGAGAGACTTTGTCGACGCCCTATGCGCCACCGATGGCTCAGGAGGATCTAAGGTCTAAGGTAAATTTTATGCGTATTTAAAATAATATATTGACAAAGAAATTAAACTGTTATCTATATATTAAACAAATTGGATTCCGATTCATCAGAAGTATTCAAAACTTTTCTCTTTTGGAATTTAAGAAAGTTCGTAACTCCATTAATCTTTTTCTAATCCCTTTTATACATTCCCTTTAATTAAGTGAATGTTTTCTAACTTCAAAAGAGCTCGCAATTTGATTCCCAGAAGGGCAAAAAATTTTATTGGGCTACGGAGAAAACTTTTCATCTTTTCCTAGCCCAAGGAAATTCTTCTCTCATTTAAAGACTGTTTTCAGGTTCTACAAAATTAGTAGCCATCAAAGTAATGGAAGATGTATCATAAAGATTAGCTGAAGAGCCTTCTCACTTGTTTGTAACAGCCTAACAAGCTAGTCTTTACAAGAAGTTTCAAAAACTGTTTTGAACAATTATACGACTAATAATTTATAAAAAATAAAAAAGTGAATCAGCAGGACAATAAAATAAGGGCTAGTAGTAAAAACGTTGATATCATTAATCGAAAAATAATAAACAGAATGGAATAAATGTAACAAGCGAATTTCTTAAAAACAGTTTAAGAACTTAGGACTGAAACCAGAGTGTGCTCATATAACAAATTAAACACAAACGACCAAACACCAACAGAGCGTTATATTTCATGACCCGGAACATTACGCCAATTCCCCCTCCCACACTTTTTTCCTAGTTTACTTTTCTAAATGTTAAAAATTTCATAGATTCCGAAGAAAATGATTCAGCCAAAAACACAAAATAAAAGTAAAAGTTTATTCTTATTAAGACAAATTTAGGCCACATTTTCCCGTGTTTCCTCCAAAATATGAAAAGCTACAGCAAATTTAGAGGTATACACTCCCCATATTAAGAACATTGCGGGAGGTTGACATAGAAAGTGGGAAATATCTTATTGGGCGATGTTATATCCAATTTTAATGGAGAACTGACCCATGGTAGGATTAGCACCACAAGCGAATTACCTTGGACTAATCCTTTTGTTTCCTTACTATCATCAGTAAGTGAAAAACTAAAAAAAAATTATGCAAGTAAGAAAAAGAAATTATATTAGTCTGAATATACAGCTTAATGTTCCAAGTTTTTTTTTTTAAATGTGTCTTAAGACAGACGTTTTAATTATCAAACAGTTCGTGGTAACGAACTGTAGTAAGGAGCGACCCGGCTCAATAGTAAACGAAACTCTAAAAAACGGAATTTTGATACTAAAAGATATATCAAAAGAATCGGATTTTTATGCTGATTTTAAATATATAAGTTTCATCAAATTTAGTCTTTGTCATCAAAAGTTACGAGCCTGAGAAAATTTGCCTTATTTTGGAAAATAGGGGGTAACACCCCCTAAAAGTCATAGGATCTTAACGAAAATTACACCATCGCATTCAGCGTATCAGAGAACCCTATAGAAAAAATTTCAAGGTCCAATCTACAAAAATGTGGAATTTCGTATTTTTTGCTAGAAGACAAATCACGGGTGCGTGTTTATTTGTTTTTTTGTTTTTTTTTTTTTTTCCCCAGGGGTCATCGTATCGACCAAGTAGTCCTAGAGTTTTGCAAGAGGGCTCATTCTAACGGAAATGAAAGGTTCTAGTGCCCTTTTTAAGTGACCAAAAAAATTGGAGGGCACCTAGGCCCCCTCCCACGCTCATTTTTTTCCCAAAGTCAACGGATCAAAATTTTGAGATAGCCATTTTGTTCCGCATAGTCGAAAACCATAATAACTATGTCTTTGGGGATGACTTGACCCCCACAGTCCCTGGGGAAGGGGCTGCAAGTTACAAACTTTGACCAATGTTTACATACAGTAATGGTTACTGGGAAGTGAACTGATGTTATCAGGGGGATTTTTTTGGTTTGGGTGTGGGGTTCAGGGGAGGGGGCTATATGGGAGGATCTTTCCTTGGAGGAGTATTTCATGGGGGAAGAGAAATTCAATGAAAAGGGCGCAGGACTTTCTAGCATTACTATAAAAAAAACAATGAAAATATAAACATGACAAAGTTTTTTCAATTGAAAGTAAGGAGAAGCATTAAAACTTAAAACGAACAGAGATTATTACGCATATGAAGGGTTCTAAAAATGCTTTAGCATAAAGAGCGAGGTATTTAGGAGGAGATAAATACTTCGCTCTTTATGCTAAAATTTTTTTAAATAATTCCAACTATTTATTCTACGGCCTTTCTGATTCAGGGGTCATTCTTAAAGAATTGGGATAAAACGTAATGTAAGTTACGTAAGTTATGTACGTTTGTTACGTAAGTTAATTCTTAAGTTACGTTTTTTTTTACTAATAAAAACGTTCGTTAAAAATTAAAAGATCTAGTTGCCTTTTTGAGTAACCGAAAAATTGGAAGGCAACTAGACCTCCTTCCCCACCCCTTATTTCTCAAAATCGTCTGATCAAAACTAAGAGAAAGCCATTTAGCCAAAAAAAGAATTAATATGCAAATTTCATTTTAGTAATTTATGTACGGAGAGCCAAAATCAGACATGCATTAATTCAAAAACTTTCAGAAATTAAATAAAAAAAAAACAAGTTTTTTAAATGAAAGTAAGGAGCGACATTAAAACTTAAAACGAACAGAAATTACTCCGTATATGAAAGGGGCTTTTCCTCCTCGACACCCCGCTCCTTGCGCTAAAGTTTGATTCTTTCTCGCAACTCTACTTTTTAAAACAATAAAAAACTTTAGCGTAAGGAGCGGGGTGTCGAGGAGGAAAAGCCCCTTTCATATACGGAGTAATTTCTGTTCGTTTTAAGTTTTAATGTCGCTCCTTACTTTCATTTAAAAAACTTGTTTTTTTTTTATTTAATAAAACTTATAAGGACGATAATTAATTTTAACGATGGCGTGGAAAAGGAGACTAATAAAATTTAATGTACAATGCAGCCTTGAGCTGGAAGAAGGCTAATTGAAACAGATGGAAGCAAAAGTTAAGCAGAATATACTGTCTGTGGTGCCCCTGTGCAGTCCCAGAATAGTAAAATAGGAATAGTTGACACAGAAAACTTGAAACTGACCATTATTTGTTGTCATGCAAATATCAGTGCGGTCGACTATCTCGTGAGGATTTATCCGTTTTGTTTCTTTTTTTATATGTATTGAGTTTATGGTTCTAGGCGTTTACCCCATGAAAATAATCCCTGGAAAATAGCCCCCCCCCCGAAAATATCCCCCTGAAAATACCCCCCTTCGCTGAAAGGAGATTACTCCCAAAAATTTACTCCCCACTGGAAATTCCCAGGACAATTTCCTCTTCTGCAGAAAACTCCCCTGTGAAAAATGTCTGTATGTTTCCCAATAACAAATACTATCTGTAAGCAATGGACAAGTTACAAAACTTAAAAAGACTAAAAAGCACTATAAACTTGAAAAGGCTTCTAAAAGGGGCTCTGTGATTGTTTTGTGGTTTGGGAGGGAGATACCTCAAAAAGTGCATATTAATGTCAAAACATTCCAGCAATCATTGAACAATCAGATAAATACAGAATTACTTCTAGGGGAGAGACGAAGGGAGGGTGGAGGTAGAAATTGATGTGTGAACTCCAGGACCGGTACCAGTATTTTTGTTTGGGGCGAGGGAGGGGGTGGGAGGTTACAAAAGAAACTTTTAAAAACTCGTCAAAAATGTGAAATTATATCTCCTTCGTTATTATTTCTGGGAATATTTCTGGTCTACGTTGTTATTATGAAAGTATAAAGTAACAATTATGAAAGTAAATAGTAACAATAAACCCCAAAATAGGCAGGGTTATTCCGCATAGGAAGGTGACTACCCCCTCCTTATCCACACCTCCAACTCATGGTCATAGAGACTTCGGTGGGGGATCATAGATCATAAATTGACAACTCAAGTCTTTTTTTACAAGTCGAAAATGATTGGAAACCACCCACTTGTGGCGGGGGGGGGGGGGTACTTTCCGAGGGAGGATTTTTTGCAAGGGGTATTTTCCGTGTGGATCATTTTCCAGGGAGAGGGGGTCGTTTTCCGCAAGGGGGTATTTTCCAGGAGGGTGTTTTCTAGGGGGTATTTTCCGCGGAGGGTATTTTCCGGGGAATAGGGCTATTTCCAGGAGAGTTTTTTTTCTGAGGGGTATTTTATCCGGGGGTGCTTTCCGGGGGTATTTTCAGGGGGGTTTAACCGCTGGCCACCAGAATTTATATCTCATTTTGACATCGTACATACTGTTTTTAACGTTTTTTCTGTTTTCTTTTCTTGCAATGATGTTATTCCGTTTTCTTGTTTGAAATCGGGTTAGGGCTCATTCAAACGGGAATTAAATGCTCCGACACCCTTTTTAAGTGACAAAAAGAATTAAAAGACAACAAGCCCCCCTTCTCTTACCCTTTTCTCTTTAAAGACATGCGATAAAAAATTTTAATAACCATTTGGTTTATTATAGTTGAAAGGTCCAATAACTATGCCTCATGGTCCTCCATGGCCCTTGGGATAAGAGATGTGAATTTCTTGTTGGAGAATTTTCCACGGGTGGATTTTTTTGTAGGAGGGAAAATTTTCTGCTGACTATTTTCCAAGGGGTGGGGGGGGGGGCTATGGTTCGGAAAACAATCAAATATTAAATAAAAAAAGGTAAATGTTTTCAACTGAAAGTAAGGAGCAACATTAAAACTTAAAACGAAGAGAAATCATTCCGTACATGAGGGAGGCTGCCCATCTTGATCCACCGATAGTTCCACTAAAAAAAAAAATAGTGCTTTAAAAAAGCACTATTTATTCAAATTCGATAGCCCTTGTGTTTCAACATCTGTTCTTAAAGAATTGTGAAAAAAAGTCAAGCTATAACGTAGAGACCAAGGAGTTGAGGCTGGGGCAACCCCTCTTATATACAGAATGGTTTTGTTCGTTTCAAGTTTTAATTTTCCTCCTTAGTCTCAATTGAAAACACTTTTTTTTCTAGTTAATCTTAGTAAAACTGAAGCCATATCATTTACAATGTAAGGATTGTTCAAATGGTTCAACTTAATTTTCATTGACGTAGTCAAACTGTCTGTGGCAGCGACTTGTAAGTAAGGAGCGATTCAGTCCAAGAGTAACCGAAACTAAATTTAAGATTTAAACCTTATTAAATAAAAAGCGGCATAAACGCCGGCCACCAGAATTTATATCTTATTTTGACATCGCACTTACTCTTTTTGACGTTTATTTCTGTTTTCTTTTCTTACAACGTAGTCATTCCGTTTTTTATTTTGAAATAGGGTTAAGGCTCTTTTAAACGGGAATTAAAAGCTCTGGCGTTTTTTTTAAGTGACCAAAAAACTGGCAGAAAACTATCCATCCCACGCTCTTTTCTCTTCAAAGACATCTGATAAAAATTTTGAGATAGCCATTTGGTTCAACATAGTTGAAAGGTCTAATAACTATGCCTCTGGGGTTGACAAGACCCCCCCCCCCACAGCCCCTGAGGAAAGAGATGTGAATTTCCTGTTGGGGAGCTTTCCACGGATGGAATTTTTGTGGGAGATAAATTTTTCGATAATAATTTTACAGGGGGGGGGGGGGTTCCCTGTATGGTTCGGAAAACAATCAAATGTTAAATAAAAAAAGAAAATGTTTTCGACTGAAAGTACGGAGCAATATTAAATATTAAAATAAACAAAAAAATATTCCGTAAGTGAGGGGGGCTGTCCCCATCTCGATCGCTTGACCATTCCGCTAAAAAAATTTAGTGCTTTAAGAAAGTTTCTTATTCAAATTCAACGGCCCTTGAGTTTCAACACTTGACTTGTTCTTAAGGAATTTTGTAAAAAAAAGTCAAACTACAGCGTAAAGAGCAAGGATTTGTGGCTGGGGCAACCCCTATTATGTACGGAATGGTTTCTGCTCGTTTCAAGCTTTAATACTGGTCCTTACTTTCAGCTGAAGATACTTTTTTTCTAGTTAATTTCAGTAAAAACTGAAGTAAGATCATTTATAACGTAAGGATTGTTCAAATAGTTTAACTTTATTTTCATAGACGTAGTCAAGCTATCCGCGGTAGCTACCTGTAAGTAAGGAAAAACTTAGTCCAATAGTTACCGAAACTCCAAAGAAAGATATTTCCATAAATACATCAACAGAACTGACTTTTTATGCTGACTTCAACTATATAAAATTCAGCGAGTTTAACACTATATCCCTCTTTCATATGGGATTTCATTGAGCCCATGTTCACCGCTTAAAGCACGAATCCTTAGAGCCGTCTATGGTTAGACCATTGCTCAAACGGTAATAACCATCCGCTACACACATACCACAACAATATAGTCATTTTCATATGGGGTTACCATCTCGCCCATGTCCACTGTATAGCATTCAAGCTTCTCTCTCTCTCTCTCGCTCTCGCTTCGGGATAGGCGGGGAGGGGGCGCCCGCTGTCTCCAATCACTTTCCACATAGTATCTATTCATTGCTTTAGCTGAGCCCATCAATCTTGGCCAATTTCAATTTTTTCACCATTTTTTCATTTGGATAGTGACCCCCTCATATAAGGTCTGTGGATTACCGGCAGGGGTTCCGGTTGCAAATTTATAATTTTAATTAATTAAAGTGCACTTTTTGTTGTCAAGCTCAGACAACTAAATTTTTTTCTGCCCAAAAGTCTTGGTTTATGATTGCAAGTTCACTTGCATAATAGTCAAGGCAGATAGGAGGCCCTTGTAGGCTTTGGATTGGACTCTTATTTCCATCCATATTCCATTTTTTTCTGGCGGTAATCAATCCCTAAACATAGACCAAAACAGCCTGTGAAAGTATAACTGATCTTATAAAAAGGGGAAAACATCCCGAAAATCAAGCAATGTTAATGAAAATCACTCCACCAGATTCAGCATATAAGAAAACCTTACTCTAGAATTTTCAAACTTCTTTTTACAAAATGTGAAATTTTGCATTTTTGTCAGAAGAAAGATAACGGATGGTGGTGTTTATTTATTTTTATTCTTTCATATTCAGCATATTAGATTACCTCACTGTAGAAGTTTTATCTCTTATCTACATAAACGTGGATCTTTTTTTGTTTTTACCAAAAGAAAATTATAGATTCGTGTTTATTTTTTAGTTTTTTTTTGCCAAGAGTGGTCGTATTGAACCAATTGAGCTTCCTAATACCAGAGTAGCCTAAGAAGTGCTTCCTGTTTGCAGAGGTGGCGTATTCCTTCCTAGAAAGTCAAGCAGTAGATATTTAACACATAGCTACAAAAAAAGAATTCAGCAAATTCCAAATTGCAATTTAATATAAGATAAAAGGTTAAAATGGATATTTATCTTAATGGTTAATTCAGTTTTGTAATGAAGTTTATTTGGTTGAATTATTTTATGAAATTATGTCTATTGATGTGTAATTATGCAACTATTAATTTACTGAAAATAATCTTTATGTTGAGCTCTGTGTTAAATATTGTATAAACAATATTTCTGTCTTTCAAGAAACATTGAATTTGGATTACTGGTTTAATATATACTAGAATTTATTCCTGAAGTCATAATGATTTTGGATAGACTAAAGTTACAAAAGAAACAATGTTTAAAGGGAATTTGGCTTACAGTAAGGTCCGAATTATGTTCTAATCAAACAGTTCGTGGTAACAAATTGTAGTAAGGAGCAACCCGGCTCAATACTAACCAAAACTCTAAAAGACAGAACTCTGATACCAATAGTTACATCAAAAGAATTGCATTTTAATTCTGTTTTTAAATATATAAGTTTCATCAAGTCTAGTCTTACCCATCAAAAGTTATGAGCCTGAGAAAATTTGTCTTATTTTAGAAAATAGGAGAAAACACCCCCTAAAAGGCATAGAATCTATTCAACAATCATATCATCAGGTTCAGCGTATCAGAGAACCCTACTCTAGAAGTTTCAAGCCCCTATCTATAAAAACGTGGAATTTTGTATTTTTTGCCAGAAGTCCGATCACGGATGCGTGTTTTTTTTCTTTTTTTCCCAGGGGTGATCGTATCGACCCAGTGGTCCTAGAATGTCACAAAAGGGCTCATTCTAACGAAATTAAAAGTTCTAGTGCCCTTTTTAAGTGACCGAAAAAATTAGAGGGTACCTAGGCCCCCTCCAACGCACACCTTTTTCCCAAAGTCACCGGATCAAAATTTTGAGATAGCCATTCTGTTTAGCTTAGTCGAAAACCTAAGAACTATGTCTTTGGGGACGACTCAATCCCGCACACTTCCCGGGGGAGGGGCTGCAAGTTACAAGCTTTGACCATGGTTCACATATTATGAAGGTTATTATGAAGTGTTCAGACGTTTTCAGGCGGGACTTTTTCACGTTGGGGTGGGGGTGGGTTGGGGGGAAGGGTTATGTAGGAGGATCTTTCCATGGAGGAATTTATCACGAGGGAAGAGAATTTCCATGAGGGAGGGGGGATTTTCTAGCAATATTAAAAAAATGATTTTTTTTTCAACTGGAAGTAATGAGCAGAATAAAGACTTAAAACGAACATAAGATATTACATATATAAGGGGATTCGTCTCCTCCCACAATACCTTGCTCTTTACGCTAAAGTATTTTTAGTAATTTCAACTGTTTATTAAACGGCCTTTGTGATTCAGGGATAATTCTTAAAGATTTGGGACACAATTCAAGCTTTATGTAAAGAGCGATGTATTGACAAGGGGGTGAATCCCCTCATATACATAATAAAAATACACAAATATAAAAGTTTGTTACGTAAGTTAATTCGAAAGGTAAGCATATTTATTACTAACAAAAACTTTCGTAAAAAATCTAGTTGCATTGTTAAGTAACCGAAAATTGGAGGGCAACTAGGCCTCCTCCCCCACCGTTTCTTATAAAAATTGTCCGATCAAAAAATGAGAAAGCCATTTAGCAAAAAAAATAATCTGTAAATTTTAATTTAATTATTCATCTGTGGTGAACCAAAATCAAAACATCCATTAATTCAAAAACGTTCAGAAATTAAATAAAAAAAAAACAAGTTTTTCTTAACTGCAAGCAAGGAGCGACATTAAAACTTAAAAAGAACAGAAATTATCTCGTATATTAAAGGGGTTGTCCCTTCCTCAATACCTCTCTCTTTACGATAAAGTTTTTCTTATTGTTTTGAAAAGTAGAGTTGTAACAAACAGTCAAACTTTAGCGTAAAGAGCGGGGTGTTGAGGAGGGGACAACCCCTTTAACATAAGGAATAATTTCTGTTCGTTTTAAGTTTTAATGTCGCTCCTTACTTGCAATTAAAAAAACTTGTTTTTTTATATTTAATCCTTAGAAGCCACAGGCGGCGATAGCCCAACGCTTCTTTGTGGTAGTTTCTGCTAGTTATGTGTTTTACTTCGTTATTTATTGTAATTAATTTAAAAAAAAAACTTTCCAAAAGAGAGGTTTTCTAAAGAAGAGTAATTGCCATATTAAACTTAAGATGAGGAGAAATAGAAACCTACAATAAATCAAACTCAAAACGACCAGAAATAACTAATAAAGAATAAGTGAAACCCAAAATGAACAGAAATTAAATAAACAATTATAGCAAACAAAAATACAATGGGTACTAATAACCATGAGTAAATAAATCTTCAAACGAGTGAAAATTAAATTGAATATGCAAATCAAGCTTGAAACGAACAACAATCTCTACAAATAAGAGTTTGGGTTTTGCCCCCTTCTCTCACTGTGAAAGTCTAAAACCTACTGCTGCATTGGCGCTTTACTGAAAACTAACATATCTTGAACAGTGTTGGAAAGTACAAATAAAATCAAACTTAATGTTTGATACATAATGCTATTAATTGTTGAAAGATCATCAGTTCAAGATTTTATCTCACTGTAATTTTATTTTCATTTGTAATGCTTCAGTAACTGGAAAAGAAAATTTTCATAATAAAATTCGTTTTCAGTGAAGGACCAATGACGTAGTAGGCCTTAGACTTTTACAGTTAGGGAGGGGTGCATTATCCAAACTCTCGTTTGTAATGAAGCTATACTTGTCTTGAACAGTCTTGGAAAGAACTTGTAAAATTAAACTGAATATTTGATATATAATGATATGAATTGCTGAAAGCTCTTCAGTTCAAAATTTAACTTTACATTAATTTTTCTGTTTATTTTCAGTGTTTTTATAAGTAGAAAAGAAAATATTTGTAATATAATTCGTTTTCAGTACAGAGCCAATGGCGCAGTAGGTTTTAGACTTACAGTAAAAGAAGGAGGCGAAACCCAAACTCTTGTTTGTATTGATTTTTGTTCGTATCAAGCTTGATTTGAATATTCAATTTATGTTTCACTCGTTTTAAGATATATTTACTCATTTGTACTAGTACCTATTGTATGTCTGTTTGGTATAATTGTTTATTTAGTGTCTGTTCGTTTTGGGGTTTATTAATTCTTTAATAGTAATTTCTGGTCGTCTGAGTTATTGTAGGTTTCTATTTCTTCTGATCTTAAGTTTAATACAAGCCTTTACTTTTCTATAGAAAACTTATTTTTCGGAAAGTTTTTTTTTTTTTTAATTAATTTCTGTTCCGTTTGATTGCAGAAGTTTCAAGTTTTAAAAAAATTCCATATTCCAGAATAATTTTTTTTCCAAAATAAATTAACAGTTTTGGCAAGAACTAATAAAATTAATCTGAGTATTTGATATATAATGATATTAATTGCTGATTTGTTTCACCCAAGATTTTGTTTCACCCAGGGCCAAATTGAAAGCTTTGACGCTTCTAGGCCCCAGCGTTTTTGTCGCTCCGTTTTTTTTTAAGATTTTCTTGGAAATCCTCAAAATTCCAGGTATAGTGAAAGCTACAAGGCCTAGTGGGCGTATCGGTAAATCCTGGTCTGGTTTCACTGCAGTTCTTATTTTATTTTCAATTTTGTATTAAGTAAAAAAGAAAATATTTGTAATATAATTCGTTTTATTAAAAGGCCAAATACGCAGTAGGCCTTATGCTTTTACCATTAGGGAAACGGGCAGTAGCCATACTCTTGTTTGTAGTGAAGAAAATAGGGGTCTTGAACAGTTTTAGAAAGAGCTAATAAAATTAAGCTGAATCCCTATTGTTTTTGGTATAAAATATCGCTAATAAGTTTTTTTTGTTGTTGTGAGAGCACGGAAGGAGGGCCAGGTGTCAGCTGCTTGGATTTTTGGAATAAGCTATCGCTAAAAGTTGTTTTTTTAGGGAGGAGGGGGTCTAGCCATGGAAGTAGGGTTAGGGTTCAGTTCCCATGATTTATCATTGATAATTTCCGGAGAGAAGGAGGTGTATTGGGCCATTGAGGACAGGTTTCAGCTCCCTAAAGTTTTCAAATTAAATATTGGTAATAAGATTTTTTGGGGGGAGGGGTCGGGCAATGCAGAAAAGGCCAAGGGTCAGCTCGCTTAAGTTTTGGAATAAAATATTGCTCTTAAGTTTTGTGAGTGGGGTTGGGGGTTTGGTTTATGCACCTTCGACCTGCTGTCAAAACCCTCACACGAGAGTCTTACATGCCCCCCGAACAACACTTGCCCCAGGGCTCTGAAGGGTTGTGTTGACCCTGGAGTTTTTGTTTTCTGACCTTTTGACTTGCTCTAGAAAAATTACTCTCTCAAAAATTCGATCGGATCGATTTGAAATAAAAGGCAGGAGGGCTAGCAACCCCCGGTTCCTTTTTGACTCTTAAAAAGGGAACTAGAACGTTCAATTTTATATAAAATGAGCCTCTGATGAAGTTATACAATCATTCCTTCCATAGAAACCTCGTATGCCCCCCGTTCATGATTTACAACGCTTGCCCCCTGGTTCTGGGAGGCTGTGTAAACCCCGGAATTCTTATTATATGATCTTTGATCTGCTTAGGACAAAATTAATATATTAAATCTCTCGGATTTCATTTATTTATTGATAAGGGTTTATGGTATTTTTACGTTTGAAAAATTAGCTCACTTAAAATTTAACTTATGATAAATTAAGCATGTGCATAGCAATTAGGTTTCTACTTTAAAATCTATATTTTGTCCTAGGATATTTCGCCAATGTTATTTTGACAACCTGGATGCACTTACACTATTCTGATTAAGTAAATAGTAGCAGTAGTAGAATAATAATTGAAAAAGTAACAAAAGTGGCAGAAACATTTGTAGTTTTTAGTTTTTTAGCAGTTAGTTTGACATTCCCCTCAACATTACCTGACAGATTGACATTAATATCCTTGGTTTCAGTAGTAATAGTGGCCCTAGTATAAAATGTTATTTGTAGTACTACTAATAATTGCAGTTATAATAGCAGTAGCAGCAGCAGTAGTAGAAGCAGCACGCATATAGTGTCTTCCCCTAGTTCAACATCCGCCTCAACATACCCTTAAAGTTTCTCCTTATTAATCTAAGCCGTTCCTGAGAAATTGCTGATACCTTCTTTTGACAACTTGCATGCACAGAATGTGTTCTAATTTAAACACTGTTTAAACATCTCTTAAAATATTCCCAAAAAGTTTCACTTTTATATTCTTAGCCTCAGTAGTAGTGGTAGGAGTAGAAGTAGTAGTAGTAGTAGCAGTGGTTGTAGTATGCACATAGTGTCTTTTGGCTCATTTAACTTCCTCTCAATTTAACCGCTCCTAAGATATTACTAACAAGCTCTTATGACAACCTGTATGCACAAAATGTGTTTTGATTTAGTTAAACTTCCTCCTCAACATGCCCTGGAAGTTTTTTTTTCTAAATACTCTGAACCATTCCTAAGACATTGTTGATGCACCCTTTTAATAACTGACATGCACGTTTTGTTTTGATTTAGCTCATCCTCCCTCTAAACATCCCTGTAAGTTTTAACTTTGCATTCTTATCCTCAATAGTAGTTTGTAGTAGTCGTAGCAGGGTTAGTAAACTGGATATCAACATTGAAGTAAAAATCAAAAATCAAAAATAAATTATTGATAAAAAGGAACAACAAGTAAAAAATAATGCCGTATAGTAAAGGAAATGCAACATTGTGAATAAAATACTTTCTAAACACCAAAATCAATTATTTGATCAGCACTTGAAAAGATCTTTTAACTGCAAGTTTATTGAAGTAAATATAAGATTAAGATTGACTTCTTTTTTTTCGTTTGACTTAAAAAGAGTACACATTTGGATGCCCATGGTATATTTTCAAGTTTAATGACCATATTCAAAAGTTGAACTGTTGAACAACAATATTTTTAGCAATGTGATATCAAGAGATAAGTTTAAGTTACTACTTTTTGCGAAGTCGATGCTTTGTTAGATGGAAATCAAGAGTCCCCTTTATCGCAACAATTCTTCACCAGATGAAACTTTTATATTTGGAATACCGCCTAGGGTTAAAAACAATTACTGAAACCCCTTTTCTTTTGTGAACAGTTCGATATGAGCAAGCGACTTATGAGGATCAGGACTAAAGAAAAATAACGTGATTGTTAAAAATCGAGAAAAATAGCCCAGGGAAAAGGAGAAACAAGATTAACATATTTTTTCATAGCGTCAAAACAGTGCCGATTAAATAAGTCTTAAAGGAATAGTATGAAGTCATCAGGATGATTTTCTGACCCTTAAAAAAACAAACGTTGGTGAGCGTAAAATACTAACGTTATATTCACCAGAAGAAAACAACGCTGCCAATCATAGCCCCCCTATTAGAGCTGTTTAATACTGTTCTTGATAAATATTTTAATTGAGCGATATATATGTTACTGTGAATATCTGGGATTGGTGAATGTCAACATTCACCGATGAATTTCCGGAATACGTTTTTCTCCATGGTTGTCTGTGTTGCCAGTCAACTTTTTCACTTTTATGCAATGTTCAATGGTGGCATGTTAGGTTAGGCTAGGTTGGGAAAGGTTTTTAACCAGTTTTTCAGATTTATAACCCAATTTAGCATAACCTAGCCAAACCTAATATGATCTCAGCTAGCTTTAACTTTTATTATCAAAGCTTGCATAAGACTGAAAAAGCCGATTCGTCAAGCTAATTGAATCGAAACAGAGAATAAAGATTTTTGGACATTTACCAGTGAATGTCGACATTGACCAGGTTTCGAACATCCACAGTGACATATATATATATATATATATATATATATATATATATATATATATATATATATATATATATATATATATATATTCGAAACACGTTCAAAACCTGGTTAGTGTCGACATTCACCGACATTCTTTTTTGCTGCTACTACTATGACTGCAATTTCTACTACATGTGACTGCGACTATGACTAATTGGGACTACTTTCAAGTGTGAGTGCTTGCGACTTGAACTACCTTCAGGTAGTTGCATCCAGGTTATCCTGTGCTTCCAGGTTATCAAAAGAGTATATCTACAATAATCATGAGAAGCTAAGGGTAATAACTTTAACACTTTCTGGACCACTATTGCTACGACTACTGCAACTACAACTATGACTACTTGCGATTTTGACAATTTGTAACTGTGACTCTGACCACTTGGAACTACTTGAAAGTCTTACTTTTTATAACTATGGCTAGAACTATTTGTATAGATAGATAAGTGTAATTCAAAAGCCCAAGGGCTATATACACACAAAAATATAGATAAATTACAAACAAGCAAGGAAATTAAACAACAGTACAAATTAAAACCACGAACAGAAACACAATAGAACGCGAAAATACCTAATCTAGCGACAAAATAAATTAATAATATAATTTTTTTCTTCTTACTAAGGATTTCTCTATATACACTCCTACTCGAAATATTGTCGTTGGGTTACTATTTTGCAGGATACCAGGAAGCATCAAATTAATTCCATGTGAATATTTTTTTCGCGTAAATCAAAGAGCACCGGGTATTTCTGGAGAAAATGATCCAAGTCTTCATCCCCATCTTTACAAAAGGGACAAACATACTTTGGATTGGAAGGCAATTCGCTCTAAGCTGAATCCAAAGACGTAGAATCATAGCCGGTAAATTAAATTTAAATAAACTTCCGCTCCAAAACCAGGTTTTGCCTGATTATAATATTGTAGAAAGAAGAAAAATTGTATTATAAATTTATTTTGTTGCTAGATTAGGTATTTTCGCGTTCTATTCTGTTTCTGTGCGTTCTTGTAATTTGTACTGTTGTTTAATTCCCTTGCTTGTTTGTAATTTATTTACATTTTTGTGTGCATATGGCCCTTGGGCTTTTGAAATACACTTATCTATCTACCTATCTATACAAATAGTTCCAGCCATAGTTATAAAAAGTAAGATTTTCAAGAAGTTCAAAGTAGTCAGAGTCACAGTTACAAATTGTCAAAATCGCAAGTAGTCGTAGTTGTAGTTACAGTAGTCGTAGCAATAGTGGTCCAGAAAGTGTTAAGTTATTACCCTTAGCTTCTCAGAATTATTGTAGATATACTGTTTTGATGACCTGGAAGCACAGGATAACCTGGATGCAACTACCTGAAGGTAGTTCAAGTCTCTAGCACTCACACTTGAAAGTAGTCCCAATTAGTCATAGTCGCAGTCACATGTAGTCGAGCCGATCCTTGTCATGGCATCTTTTAATAGCTATCTGTCGATACTGTCGAAAACCTTTTCTTCTAAAAGTCTAGAAATCCCAGATAAAGACAAGTTTTTCCCTTTCCATATTTATCTATTAATGCCTTAAAAATAAACACACTATCTGTCGTCCGGATACCCTGTCCTAAAACCTCCTTGTTCCTCATGTATTATATTATTTTTATTTAAACAATTGGAAAGCCTGGTATCTAATATTTTCTCCAGTACCTTACTCAAAGCAGGGACAAGCGCTATTAAACGGCAATTCTCATGGGCCTTGGGTTTCCTCTCTTAAAAAGTGGTATGAACAATGATGTCTTCCCAACGCTTGGCCATTGCCCTGAAGCTAACACCTTATTACAAAGATAAACAATTATCGGCATAAAAATGGAATGAAAATTCTTAAATAACTTTACTGGTATACCATCAACGCCCGCAGCAGTGCCACCTTTTAAATTCTTAAATACCAACCTAATCTCTTGATCATTCACATCACACACTAAATCATAATCATGTACCCTTAGAGGATAAATAACCATCTCTGGGGTCTGTGCTACCTCCCGAAGATCTACGCTATCACCTTTCAAATTTTTTTAGGTAATAGGCCATGAATCAGCTTCCGGAACAACCTAGGTATTAACTTATCCCTTTCCGCTGTCATTCCTTATACAGCCCCAAATTTTTTTTTTCTAAAACCATCAGCAATTTCCTGTTTCTTATTATTCTCATACTCTTTTTTTCCTAATTGTTAAACTATTATATTCTCTCCTTTTTTATTTATATTTTGCCAATCTCAAACTTGAATTTCTTCACCTTCACATTCATTCATGCGATTCAATAAATATCTCGCTTCTCTTTTCAATAACTAGCAATCCAAATCAAAATACCGCTCGTTCTTTCTTACTTTTTTGACAGGCTACACGATTCTGCACAACTGCCCATTATTTCATTTAAATGCATAATTTTACCATATGCATCTTTTTCATTGTCTTCTAACGGTGTACCTGGTGGATGCAGGTCATTAGGGCTGACAATAGCACTAGCAGGTCTTTTAGCTGTAGATATTGCCTGGGGAGTGCTGGTTGATGGTACCAATGTCTCAGCATCACTATCACTGGCATCACTATCTAGCCTCATTGGAATATTATTGGGATTATTTGGAAGCCTAGCACAAGGGAGTGGACCAGGATTTCGAACTGGCTTCAAGTTACGCTTAATCTCGACAATGGAATTTCCATCGTACCTCAATAATCGGCCTTGGATAATCAGTTTGTCACCTCTTAACTTTGCATCACGGCCGCCATTTTGTGCAAGAGTCAACGGTTCCTTTAAGTTTTTACTGGCCTCCCTTTATACAACTTAGTAATCCGGAGCCACCGATAGACCTATCCTTCTTAATACGGAGCTGTTTCTTCAAATATAGTCTCTGATTTCAATCTAAGAATATCATGTATATTCCCCCATTTATTTCGAAAGACGGCATAGTAAGGTTTAAAAGTCCCGTTATTTCATGCTTCAATCACTGAGGTATTGAGGAGTATAATTATAGATCATTATATTCAATCTTTAATGTTCTGCTTCGAGCTGGTTTGAGTCGTTCACATTTTCCAGCTCTCTTTTAATTTCTTCATTTGTCTTAGCATTGTTAAATAAAACAGTGTAATAATGCTAATTAACTGTGCTTGCATGGCATCAATGCTATCCGAAAGTTCAGGAACCGTAGTAACTTTCAGCGAAAGCGCCGGTAATAAATCCAGATTAAAATTAATTTCTGGCAAAAACTGGGCACTTTGCATTTTCTCGGCCTCTCGTGCTTGGTCTGCCATTTACACCCTTAGAAACTTATCAATATACAAAATGTAAGTTTATCATTCTTTAATTTGATCCAGTATCGTTACCTAGCAATAAGACTATTTTTTCACCATTCGAAAAAATCACAATCAAACAGTTCGTGGTAACGAACTGTAGTAAGGAGCGACCCGGCTCAATAGTAACCAAAACTCTAAAAAAATGGAATTTTGATACCAATAGCTACATCAAAAGAATCGCATTTTAATGCTGGTTTTAAATATATAAGTTTCATCAAGTTTAGTCTTACCCATCAAAAGTTACGAGCCTGAGAAAATTTGCGTTATTTTAGAAAATAGGGGGAAACGCCCCCTAAAAGTCATAGAATCTTAACGAAAATCACACCATCAGATTCAGCGTATCAAAGAACCCTACAGCAGAAGTTTCGAGCTCCTATCTACAAAAATGTGGAATTTTGCATTTTTTGCCAGAAGGCAGATCACGGATGCGTGTTTATTTGTTTTTTTGTTTTTTTTGTTTTTTTTCCAGGGGTGATCGTATCGACCCAGTTGTCCTAGAATGTTGCAAGAGGGCTCATTCAAACGGAAATGAAAAGTTCTAGTGCCCTTTTTAAGTGACCAAAAAAATTGGAGGACACCTAGGCCCCCTCCCACGCTAATTATTTTCCCAAAGTCAACGGATCAAAATTCTGAGATAGCCATTTTATTCAACGTAGTCGAAAAACCTTATAACTATGTCTTTGGGAACGACTTACTCCCCCACAGTCCCCGTGGGAGGGGCAACAAGTTACAAACTTTGACCTGTGCTTACATATAGTAATGGTTATTGGAAAGTATACAGGCGTTTTCAGGAGGATTTTTTTGGTTTGGGGGAGGGGATGAGAAGAGGGGGATATGCTGGGGGAGCTTTCCTTCGAGAATTTGTAATGGGAGAAGAAAATTTCCATGAAGGGAGAGCAGGATTTACTAGCATTATTTAAAAAAAAAAAAACAATTAAAAAATAAAAGTGAAAAAGCTTTTTCAGCTGGAAGTAAGGAACAGCAATAAAACTTAAAACAAACAGAAATTATTACCCATATGATGGGCTCACCTCCTTCTAATACCTCGCTCTTTACGCTAAAGTATTTTCAGTAATTTCAACTACTTATTCTACGGCTTTTGTGATTCAGGGGGTCATTCTTAATGAATTGGGATAAAATTTAAGCTTTAGTGTAAAGAGCGAGGTACTGACGATGGGGCGAATCCCCTTATATATGTAATAAAAACATGAGAATACAAAAGTTCTTTACGTAAGCTAATTTATAAGTTACGTAAATCTTTTACCAATAAAAAGATTCGTAAAAAATTAAAAGTTCTAGTTGCCTTTTTAATTAACCAAAAAATCGGGGGGCAACTAGGCTTCGTCCCCCGCTCTTTTTTTCTCAAGATCATTCGATCAAAATTATGAGAAAGCCATTGAGCCCCCCCAAAAAAACATGCAAATTTCGTTTTGATTATTCCTCTGCGGAGAGCCAAAATCAAAACATGCATTGATTCAAAAACGATCAGAAATTAAATAAAAAAAACAAGTTTTTTTAACTGAAAGTAAGGAGCGACATTAAAACTTAAAACGCACAGAAATTACTTCGTATATGAAAGAGGCTGCTTCCTCGTCAACGCCCCGCTCTTTACGCTAAAGTTTTTTACTGTTTTAAAAAGAAGAATTGAGAGAAAGAGTCAAACTTTAGCGTAAAGAGCGGGGCGTTGATGAAGAAGCAGCTTCTTTCATATACGAAGTAATTTCTGTGCGTTTTAAGTTTTAATGTCGCTCCTTACTTTCAGTTAAAAAAACTTGTTTTTTTTATTTAATATTGGCAAAAAGCTACACAAGTGAAAAACGATATTTCAATCTTGGTTTAACTAGTTGGTTACACAAGCTGTCTAAAATTAAGCATGGATTTTATCCGAAAGAAATGAAAAATTTATTTTGTTGTTAGCTTTTTGAACTCCTTGACTACTTGAATCTGTGAATATTTATGACTGTAACTACTTGTGAATGTGAATACTAGCACATGTGATTACTTATGACTGTGATTAAGACTACTTGCAATTATGACGGCGACTACGACTACTCATGATTGAAACTATTTGTAACTGTCACAACTTGCGGCCGTGATTTTTTTCCGACTATGACTACTTGTAACTTCCAGTACTTAAGCCTACGAATACCTGCGACTGAGACTATTTGTTATCTCAATAACTTATGACTGCGGCCACTTGCGAGTGCCAATGGGAACACGACTTTACCCCTAATGTGACTATTTGTGACTGTGACTACTTAAAACTGCAACTGCGATTACAAGCAACTGAAAATATGATAAAAAGGGCGTCGCTGTACTGATTTCAGGAATGACTACAGGAATTAAGTTGAAGCTTTCATGGATTGCTGGTTGTCTAAGTCTAAGCATATTGCGTCGTTTTTACTTTACTGAAAACAAATTTTATTACGCTATAATTATAGCGTTGAAAAATAAAGTTCAAAGGGAAATGAATTCTTGAATTTCAGAGTACCCAACAATTAATAATATTGAATACCATATATTCAATTTACTTTCATTAGTGCCTACCAATCATGCAAATTATTATGGTCTTTTTTTGTCGTTGATGTTTGCAAAAAACAATATAATGCTGTTCAAGACACGTATAGTTTTTAAGAGGGGGAAGGGGGCATTAGCTAAACTCTTATTCATAATGATTTTTGTTCATTTTAAGTTTGAACTAAACATTCAAACTAATTTTCATTCGTTTTGAGATTTATTTATTCATTTATATTATTTATCTTTTAAAAGTAATTTTTTTGTCATTTTGAGTTTGAATTATTATGGGAATTAATTTATGACGGTCTTCTTTTAAAATGACCCTTTACTTTTCTTAGAAAAGCTTTTTTGGAAACATTTTTTAATTAATTTAGTAAACAACAGTATTTTTATCATAGCTTCTCAAAGATACCCAGGATAATGCACCCCTCCGACTCTTTGTTTGATAAATTCCTGGCTTTCTGGAGAAATTTTCGGAGGGACTTGAAGTAAAAAGTATAAATGTATTTTAACACCTATTTTTTTTATTATCTATTTTGTTACATTACTTATTTTATTTACTTTAACTAAAATTCATGTGTCTTCTTTAGTTTCATCCCCTTGAAACACAAATTTATGTGCAAGGTGAATGGTGCATATTTTCAAAACCTATAAACGAACATAAATTAATTAAGAAAATAACAATGGTTTTCACATGAAAGTAAAGAGAAAAGATGGAACTTGAAAAGAGTATATGTTACTTTCTTTAAAGCGTATGCAACCATAATCTGCAATGTTGCCTCAAATAATATTTTCTTAAATCTGAAGAAATTTGAAAAACTAGCGCTTAACCGAAAACTTATTTTACTTAAGGTTTCGGAAAATCTATTTTTTTAATTATTGAGTCAAGACTCAATAGGCCTATCTTATGATTGGCGATGTTAAGATTATGAATATTTCTTTAGAAAATTCGATTGGTGACGGACACCCCGCGCCATAACTCTAGCTGTGGATGTGCGTTTCTTAATAAATTCCATCAGCCCATCTAGTAATTATGCCCATAAACGTAATTTTGATATCTTCAGTCGACCCCAGCCACCATTTCGCAAATTTTATATAAGACACATTCTACACAAATGCATAATTAAGAGCCTCGATCTTACTTCCAACCAAGTTTGGCTGGGATCAGGGCTCTTTTGATAGAAACAAGAGCTAAGAGCTCATATGGCACTTGTGACGAGGCGAGAAGAGCTAAGAGCCAAGAGATCATATGGTATGAGCTCTAACAAAATTCTATGAATGTCCTTCTAAATATCAAAATTCATTAAGATCCGATCACCCACTCGTAAGTTATAAATGCCTCATTTTTTCTAATTTTTCCTCTCCCTTTAGCCCCCCAGATGGTCGAATCTGGGAAAACGACTTTATCAAGTCAAATTGTGCACCTCCCTGACACACCTACCAATTTTCATCGTCCTAGCACGTCCAGAAGCACCAAACTCGCCAAATCACTGAACCCCTCCCCCCGACTCCTCCAAAGAGAGCGAATCCAATACGATTCTGTCAATCACGTATCAAGGACATTTGTTTATTCTATCCACCAAGCTTCATCCCGATTTCTCCACTCCAAGTGTTTTTCCATGATTTCCCCCTCCAACTCCCCCCAATGTCAAAAGATCTGGTCAGGATTTGAAATTAGGGCTCTGAGACATGAATTCCTTCTAAAAATCAAATTTCATTAAGATCCGATCATCTATTCGTAAGATAAAACTACCCCAATTTTCACATTTTCAAAGAATTCCGGTTTCCCCCTCCAACTCCCCCCAATGTCACAGGATCTGGTCGGAATTTAAAATTAGAATTTTAAAGCACAAGATCCTTCTAAATATCAAATTTCATTAAGATCTGGTCACCCTTTCGCAAGTTACAAATACCTCAATTTCCAAAATTACCCCCCCCCCCAATTCCACTAAAGAGAGCAGATCCGGTCCGGTTATGTCAGTCACGTATCTTAGACAGTTTTCTATTCTTCCCATCCAGTTTCATCCAGATCTCACCGCTTTAAGTATTTTCTAAGATTTCCGGTCCCCCAACCCCCCCCCCAAATTACGCTTGATTCGGGTGAGATTTAAAATAATATATCTGTGTTACGAGGTCCTTCTAAATATGAAGTTTCATGAAGATCCGATCACTCCTTCGTAAGTTAAAAATACGTCATTTTTTCTTATTTTTCAGAATTAACCCCCCCCCCAATAGAGCCGATCCGTTCCAATTATGTAAATCACGTATGTAAGACTTCTGCTTATTTTTACCACCAAATTTCATCCTGATCCCTCCAATCTAAGCGTTTCCCATTATTTTAGGTTCCCCCACCCCAAACTTCCCCCAATGTCACCAGATCCGGTCAGGATTTAAAATAAGAGCTTTGAGACACGATATCCTTCTAGATATCAAATTTCATTGAGATCCGATCACCCGCTCGTAAGTAAAAAATACCTCATTTTTCTAATTTTTCGGAAATAACCCCCCCCCCCCCCAACTACCCCGAAGAGAGCGGATCCGTTCCGTTTATGTCAATCATGTATCTAGGACTTGTGTTTATTTTTCCCACCAAGTTTCATCCCGATCCCTCCACTCTAAGTGTTTTCCAAGTTTTAGGTTTCCCCCTCCCAAATACCCCCCAATGTCACCAGATCCGGTCGGGATTTAAAATAAAAGCTCTAAGACACGGTATCCTTCTAAACATCAAATTTCATTGAGATCCGATCACCCGTTCGTAAGTTAAAAATACCTCATTTTTTTAGTTGGAGGGGTTTCCCCCTCCAACTCCCCCCAATGTCATCAGATCCGGTCGGAATTTAAAATAAGAGCTCTGAGACACAATATCATTCCAAACATCAAATTTCATTAAGATCCCATCACCCGCTCATAAGTTAAAAATACTTCATTTTTTCTATTTTTCCGAATTAACCGGCCCCCACTCCCCCCCAGATGGTCAAATCGGGAAAAAGACCATTTCTAATTTAATCTGGTCCGGTCCCTGATATGCTTGCCAAATTTCATCGTCCTAGCTTACCTGGAAGTGCCTAAAGTAGCAAAACCGGGACCGACAGACAGACCAACAGACCGACAGAATTTGCGATTGCTATATGTCACTTGGTTAATACCAAGTGCCATAAAAACTTACGACAAGAACTTAACCTTTCTTTCCTCTCAAAGAAGTTGAATAAACCCTTGAATATGGAAAGGCATAAACTGAACCCTAGTTACTTCTTATTGCTATATTCGTAAATATCCAATACCTGAAAATCAGTTCTCGCTTTTGAGGATGTTTTGCTGACATTTGGTAAACCACTCTGGCGGATGTCTTGATTACGTATATTCATGGTCTTTCCCTATTTTCCTCCAATTTTCATGTCTGGTCCATATGGTTGTATACGCTCATACCACTAAAGTCAGATCAGATACACAATCGATAATAATAAACTAGGATAATTAACCTCCACTTATTTTACACGGAGTTGGTCTGAAATTCAAAGCCAATTTCTCGTAGTTGTCCTGGCAAAAAAATAAAAATGAATAAACAGTCTCTTTCTCTCTGTCATGGTTGGGCTAAACTAGGATCCTAGTTGCCACTTCCTTCCATCCAAGTTTCTTTAGGGATTTGACGTTCCCTTCTGATAAAGATGGTAATGACGCAAATTTCGAGACTCATTTTTCTATCCCCCCCCCATAAAAAAGACGTTGGAATTGGCCTGGAATTGACCAGGAGATGTTGGAATTGACCCCAAGATACGAAATCAGAATGCCAAGTGTTGCTACATGCTGGGTTTGTTCAAAATCATTTAATTCCATTTTAAGGAGACAACGGCCGAACTAAATTACTTCATACACAGTTCTGGTAAAATTTGAATTACCTTTCTTGCCATTGGTCTGATAATATGAACTTAGGGATAGCTCCTTACCTCCTTACATAGTCCATGATCCATAAAGACATAATTAAGACATGAGCTTTTACTTCCTACATAGTTTCATTATTATAATACATGTTTGTCTGGTAAATTAATTAAAAAAAAAAATTCGCACCAATCAAATTTTTCACAGAAAAGTAAAGAGCTCCAATAACCAAAAAATGAGCAGAAATAAAGTCAAGTAATCGTCTAAGCGTAAAACTACCAAAACTCACAATCAATAAGTAAGTAAAACTCAGCAAAAAATAACATGAGAAGGGCTTATAACCTCCATGCCTTCTCAAGACCGGAGCATAATTTGTGCTTTGCTGAAAAAAACAAACAAAAAAAAAACAACAAACAAATGAGCATTGATTGTCAGTTTAATTGACATAGCTGATTTTTATTCCTTAAAGAAAGTAAATTTTTTTTTCTGGTTTTGAGAAGGCATGGGAGCTATGAGCCTACTCATGTTATGTTTTGCTCGTTTTGAGTTTGACTCGTCTATTTATTATAACATCTGTTCGTCTTGAGTTTCATTTATTTATTGATGGTGATTTGTGGTAGTTGTCGCTTGGAAGATTACTTGACTTTTTATATTCATTTTTGGCTTAATTGAGCCCTTTACTTTTCTTTGAAAAACTTGTTCGATGGAAAAAGTTTTTTTCTAAAATGAATTGTTATTCTTTTTATATTGACATAGTCTTTTTCATGGAAAAAGAATCCATTACATATTTTCGGTTTTTCTATAAGAATCTATAGTTTGGGTTGCCTGAAAAATAAACTTAATAGCATTCCCAAAAGATTCCATCTATGCTCTTTGACAACCTGGATACACTTACACTCTTATTATTTATATAAATTGTAAGAGGAGAAGTAGTAATGGTACTAACCCCAAAAGTTTCAGCTTAATATCCCAGTTGTTCTCAATACACGGCTAAGGTGTCTCACTGGCAGCCATTAAGACAATATGTAATGATTTAGCTCAAAGCAACATTTAGTTTCCAAGCATGATGGGCAAATTGCATAATTGCGGGGGGTTGAAATGTCCAATATGCTTAAAGATATAGTTGCTGGACCGGGTTGGGGTTGGGAAGGGGGTTTTAACCATAGTTGGGAAGCCGTACCATCCCTTGAGGTATAGTTATCGGACCTTTCAACTATGCTGAACAAATTATCTCTATCAAAATATTGACTGGATGTGTTTGGGAAATGAATAGGCTTAAGAGAAGAGCTGCTTCCCCTCCAACCTCTCTTTACTCTTAAAAAGGGTACAATAACTTTTAATTATGAATTAAGTAACTTTTTTAAAAGTTTCAATGATATTTATAGCTATTATTGAGTGGTGTTGCATATGATATTGTTTATAAGCCCCTTTGAAAATCTGCATACATACATTTTTTTTGTTTGATAGAGACTCTTCCTAAACGTTCCCTAAAAGTTTCGCCTTAATACCCTTAACATCATTAGATACAGTAACGGTAGTGGTAGTATTAAAATAATACACATATTGCCTTCTGGCTAGTTCAAAATTACCCACAACTTACCCTTAAAGGTCTAATTTAGCAATAGTGGTTATTCAGAAACTGCTTCTTCACCTTTTTGAAAGTCCACATGCTCATAGTTTTTATCATTTAGTTCAACATATGCCGAAATATTCCTTAAAAGCTTCACCTTAATACCCTTAGCTCGCCCAGTGGCAATAATTGTAGCGGCATTAGTAACAGTTCCTTGAACAATTTTTTGAAAATTGCAGAGCATTTAGGTGAAATTCTAAATTAATCAATGACTTTTTTCAAAGTTTCAAGACAATTTTTAATAACAGGTATTTTGTTCGAATGACACAGGGCTAAGTTTAAGGAGTGACTCGCACAGAGAACATAAATTGCATTGGGAAAACTTTCACAGGCAATAGCTGCACAACCTTGAAATTGGTCATTTAAAGACTTTTATATAAAAACTGAAAAAGCACACGCGTCATTTAAACGAAATTCATCTATCTTAGGAGCCCGAGGTTATAATAGCACGTGGCTTACTTGGTGGAAGCTTCCCAACTGCACTTTTATAAAACAAAAATTCTCGTGTGGTGATTGTCACACAATACCTTCTTACTGTGCATGCATTATTCTAGATTAATTGGATTAAAACCTAGAATGAGTTTGGTTAATTTTTAAGACAGTTTCATTTTAAATTTTATTTTATAAAATAATTATAAATCATTAATTTAGTATCCTATTTACAATAAGATAGATGACATACATTATCTTTTGTATTAGTCAAAATCCTTCAGAATTTCGATTCTACAGGACATATTTGCCATTTTTTTTGGGGGGGGATATACCCTTTAAACCTCTCCCCTGGGTTCACCCCTGAACATGCATATCTTTCTCCATAATATATACTATGTGTAAACAATGAACGAATTGCCTAAATTACAGCCCTTGTCCTGAGGACTGTGGGGAGGTTGACATCACCAAAGACATAATTACTGAACCTTTTAACAATGCTGAACAAAATCATTCTCTTAAAACTTCAATCGGATGTGTTTTATGGAATGATAAGCTTCGAGAGGGGGGGGGCTGATAGCCCTCCATTTACTGTTGAATCTTAAACAGAGCACTAAAACCTCCAAGAGCCAATCAAATGAGCTCCATCCGTTCCAAAGTTTATAAGACCACCCGTTCCATAAGAACCTTATATGCACAGGGGTATAACGCTTGCCCATGGGCTCTGGGGGATTTTGTCCACCCTAAGGATGTTGTTATATGATTTTTAGACTATTGGTGGCAAAATGGCTATCTCACAATTTCAATTGAATGCGTTTCGAGAAAAGAGGATTTCAGAGAGGGGAAGGTGTAGTAGTTACTTTCCATCATGTTTGTCTCTTTAAAGGTAGCTAGAACTGCACATTTCCAATCAAATGAGCCTCTTCTGAAGTTCACACGACCACCCTTCCATAAAAATCTTCTATGCCCCTGGGGCATAACTTACAACCCTTACTCCCAGACTCTGGGGGATTGTGTTAACCCCAAAGGCCTTTTTATATCATTTATGAACCACTTTGAACAAATGGCTATCTAAAAATTTTTATCGGATTCATTTGGGAAACGTACGACGCGGAGGCGTGAATGCCCCTTGATGACTTGTACTCTTAAAAAGGGCACTAGAAAATCTGATTTCTAATCTAAACAATACCAACTGAGTTTAAAAGACCATCCATTCCAAATAAAAACTTGTATGCCCTCGGTGCATAGCTTACAACCCTTATGCTGAAGGTTGTAGGGGGGGGGGGTTGTTATCCTCAAAGACATAATTTCCAGAACTTTCAACTACACTGAACAAAATGGCTGTCTCAAAATTTTGATTAGATGTGTAAGGGGAATTGGTGGGTGGGGTGGCGTGTTGCTTTCTAATCACTTTTGACTATTAAAAAGGGCACTAGCCCTTTCAATTTCCAATCACATTAGCCTTCTTTGAGGTTTCTACAACAACAGATGGTCATATAAAATTGTTTATCAGATGTGTTTGGGAAAATATAGGATGTGTGTGTGTGTGGGGGGGGGGTTCATTCGCCCTCCGATCACTTCGAGTCTTAAAAAGGGCACTAGAACTTCTGATTACCAATCCAGTGAGCCCCCTTTAAAGTTCCTACGACCACAATTTCTACAAAGATCTTAAATCCCCCCAAGGCATAACTTACAACCCTTGCCGTGAGGGCTGTCTAGGGTTGTCATCCTCAAAGACATAATTTCCGTACCTTTCAAGTCCGTTGAACAAAATGGCTGTCTTAAAAGTTTGATTGGACGTGTTTGGGGAAATAGTGGGTGTGGGGGGAGGGTTAGCGGCCCTCCAAACACTTTTGACTATTTAAAAGAGCTCCGATTGAGACCTCGAAGTTTCTACGACAACTCCTTCGATATGAAGTGCCCTAGCCTAAGGCAACAAAAACAAAATACATTGTGTCCACATCGCTCTTTACTTAGGCAGCACCACTGCACCACCTATGTACTTGTACTTGTACTTGGGTCACGTTCGAGCCTTGTCCAGGCCCATCGTTGCATCCAGAATTTGTCGACATGCGTCTCTCCATTGCTCTCTTTCAAGTGCGATTGGCTCGATCAACTGGATCCATTGTCTATTCCATCGGTGCCCGTGCTTCTTGAAACCTCTCATTGGCTCGAGGTCGGCTCTAACTGTTGATAACCATGTCTTTTTTTGTCCTCCAGGCTTCTTCTTCCAGTGCGCAAGGGATTGGTATTTCAAGCACTGTTTGCTGAACGAGTCATCCGGTCGGCGCAGTGTATGCCCGAACCATCGTAGACATCTCGCTTTGACAACATCAGAGACAAGTGGTATATCACCACATCTTCTTCTGATGACATCGTTAGGGACGCGGTCAGAGAGACGCAGGCCAAGAATACAGCGAAGACACTTGTGGTGGAAGACATTCAGGTTATTAGCTTCCCCAGCTCTGAGGGGCCACGTTTCGCAATCATAAAGAAGCACAGAGAGGACCAAAGCGTTATATATCCGGAGCTTTGTTCGAAGGGAGACTTCAGTTCGTAACCAGAGGCACTTCCGAAGCTGGATGAATGCTGCCCAGGCTGCGGAGATGCGACTTTGTATTTTGCTTAGAGCTTCGCCCTTGGGATTTATTAGGGAGCCTAGATATTTGAAATTCTGGACATCCTCGATTGGGATGCCATTCAATGTGATTGGAGTTTCATCTATCCCAGAGGTGCGCATCGATTTTGTTTTTGATTGGCTGATCTTTAGTCCAGTAGCAAGGGATCTAGCAGCAATGTCGTCTATCATGAGCTGTGCTTCTATTATCGACACAGCCAAGATATCCACATCATCGGCGTAATCAAGGTCTGTTATTGATAGTGCTGGACTGATTGTCACACCTTTGTATTTGTCAAGAGTCTTCATGATCTGGTCAATGACAAAAGTTAAATAAAATAGGCGATAAGGCACAGCCCTGTCGCACTCCTTTGTCAATTGATATTTCTTTTGAGATTTCTCCGTCAGCTCTTATAAATGCCCTCGTTCCCACGTAATAAGCCTCAATTAAACGGACTATCTTTTTGGGCACTCCATCATCCCTCATTGCATCCCAGATGGCAATTCTCTTTACCGAGTCAAAAGCCGTTACAAAGTCGATAAAGATTTGTATTGTTTATTGCTGGTGTATAAGGCGGTGTTCCAGGATCTGTCTCAGGCTAAAAATATGATCGCAGCATCCCATACCAGGTCTGAATCCTGCTTGATTTGCACCACCTATGATATCCTATTGACTGGGACCCATTCCCCTTATACAGGTCAGATTTAGCACGAGCCAGGATATACAGGTTAGATTTAGTACGGGTTTTTCAATATTAATTTATTAATGTATTTCTTGTAAGATTGTTTAAACGTTATTATTCTACAGCATATATTGTATTTCACCGCTTTTGAAGTTTTTTTTTACTTCTTTTTCTTTTTTTCTTTTTTTAATTCTGGTGTCTTTCATATTATCTGTTTGCCTTGTATTTTGCGAAGTGTTTAATTGTTGTCTTTATTGTTTTATTATTCTTCTTGATTTTGTACGACGGGTTTTCAAATAAATAAGTAAATAGAAATCGGTTGAACAATAACTGTCAGATCCAACACAATTTATTCAAGATTTGATAGCACTATATACTAAATTCCCTGATGACAAACTTTAGCAATTTTTCTCTAAATTTTGACTAGAATCAAAAGTAAAAGTGTTGACCAAAAAATTGACCTTCTAAGATAGACCCTATATTTTGGAGGGAAAAGGTTGCATCGGCTTCGGATTTCCAATAGGCATAGTCAAAACACGACCCCTTTCTTCCCCTAGCCTCAGTTGAAATCCAGCCAACATGTCTGGCAGATATTCGGAGCACATAAATTTATTGCTTGTCCTGGTCTTGAAAAAGGTGAATTATATCAAAATACCAATAAGTCATTCTAGAAATTTTGCTCTATCCTCTACACAAATCTGATGCGTTACAAACCCCAAAAATCAAGTATTTTTTGCTTTCAACCAAGAGTGTAGTTTAAGATAAGAAAAGATTTATTTCAACATAGCGGCCATCACAAGCCCAAAAGGGCCGAATTTGCACTGTAGTGTCAGTACAAAATCCTAAAACTGCAGTCAATAAAAAGTCAAACGATAAAAACTCGTAAGGAAGAATTACAAAGTTTGCAATTGCAAAATAAACACTAAACTATAAGATAAAAGTGGAGTGAGAAGGGGGGGAGTATTGATTTAAAATTTCAACTATGTGAGGGATGAACGTTCTTCTGTATCTTTCAGTGGCAACTCTTATTGGGGCAAGAAGAGGAATTTTTCTTGAAACAGAACGTGGGGGGCGAGTTCGGAAGGGGGAGGGGTAAATTTTCACTAAGAAAGAGAGAAGTAGTACGAGGGTTATGCACGGTATTGTGGGCAAAACGAAAAGAAGTTTGTGCTCTCCTTTCCTCAAGGGTGATTAGATTTGCTCTCCGAACAAAAGAAATGTAAGGCACTTTACCCTCATTGAAGATAACTCTTAGACACCTTTTTGAACTGCCTCTATTCATAAAAAGGTTTAATTGAGGTATGGTAATCTCTTCAGCCAGAGCCCCAGGGGGCAAGAATTAAGGGATGACCAACGTTCTCACATGAGTTGATTTCAGATTCGAATAAGGCCTAAATAGAACACTAGTTTCCTACTTCCCATAGAATTTGGTTAAGATTCAAACAATGTTATACAACTGAAGTACTGCTGACCAGGATTTAGGAACCCTGTCTCCTATACCACATAATTCAGTGCAACTCTGGACATCCCGAGAACACAATTTATACACTAACATTCATTTTTTATAGTCTAGTTCAGATCTGGCGATCTCTTTCGGTAAAAGATTCCAAAGAACCTCATATTTTTTCCTACCAATGAGCAAGAACATATCCAGATTTTGCTTTTTTGGGGGGAGGGGCTTTAGAAAAATTTAAAGCACATCAAAATTTTTTTTATATTCATTTTTGTCACGTTTTTACATTGGACAAACATTTTAGATGTGTTTGTGCATAAAACCCTTCCCTCCTCCCTTGGCTACGGCCTTCCTTTTGTGTCAGATTGGGCTTTGATATTGTAGCTTGTTTTAATAGCTTGTTTATAAAATGGAATTTTAGATATGAAACAAGGTGCCTTTGATTTGATTTCTAAAAACATATTTTAACTAAACAACATCGTTCTTTCGCTCTTTTTATTGGCTTAACATTTTACGCAAGAGAACTAATCAGGTTGAATTAGGCCGAAGTTATTTCAGAAGCCTTAACGTTTATCACAGAAAGCTGTAAAGCCAATCAAGCTTTTGAAAAGTCAGTTTCTCATATATCCAGAAATTAGGAATAAACTGATTAGCCTTCGAAAATGTTTCAAATATTCAAACCAATATCATTAAAAACTACTTATTACCTCTGGACTATAGGAAAGAAATCTCCCTTTTAATCGTTGATTTAATTCTAAAGAGTTTATTTGTAGATTCCGAATATAAAAAAATGTAAGTAAAATAATATTGCTCTTAGTTGGCTGTCCATAACCTACTATTGGAGCTGAGTCTACACACGACAGCAACTTGTTTTCTTACGGAAGTTTCAGATGTTAGTTTATCTGTTTTTTATTGAGCTATTTGTCTACAGACTATTGTAGATATGGACTATTTTGCTACAATCCAGAATTCATTTTAATCAGTTTTTATCAATACTTATTTTAAAGTAATTCTGTTATCTTAATTTTGCGTTTCTGCAGCTTTTGCTAACAGAACATCTATAAATACTCTCTCTAACCGCTTTTTCTTTTCTCAAATTCAAGAGAGTTGTTTGTTTGACTTCTCATGCAAATAAAAGTAGAGTCTCCACTACGGAGCTGTCATAAAAAGCACATAAATAGTTTTTGTTTTTCCCATGATAGTTTAACTCCAGCCTAATATTTCATAAAGGAAAACTAAGCCACGGCACATTAAACTGCTCTGTATGTTGTTTCTATTCACACAACACTCCAAATAAAAAGTTAAACGTTCAGGCATAAATCTTCCGCCAGTAATTGAGTTCCATTCCTTTTAGCCCATTCTTTCTTTATGATAAATTTAAAAACCCGTTTCCCCCAAAAAAAAACTTTCTCAAGGAAAAGTAAAGAATAATGTGAAAGCCTAAAACGAGCACAAATAATGCCATGTAGTAATTAGAAATTAAGAAGAACAGAAATTACTTCTAATTAATAAATTAAACCCAAATAGAAATTCAAATGAATAGTCACATCAAACATAAGTATACTAGATACTAGATACTATGGATAAATGGACTAAAATTAACAAAGATAAAAAGGAAAAGAAACTACAACAAAAAGAAGTAGGGCTATCGTCAAAATGGAGTAGAAAAAAAATAAGGGTATCACAAAAAAGGAGTAGGGTTATCAACAAAAAGGAGTAAGGGCCAGATTGTTATTTGGAATTGACTGAAAATGATTTGTATTTCGAGCAGAGTGGTTTTTTTGTATTTGTTGTAATATAAATAATAAGAAAAAAACAACAAAATAATACCACGAAGGTGATCAAGGCTTATGAATAAAAGTTAGAGTAATTAGAGCCAGGCTACCCCCTCCTCTTACGAACCCTCTAAAAGGCTTGAGTACTATTTATGCTTTATTAAAAATAAAGCGTAGTTTTAAAAGTGTGTTTTTTATTATTAATTAAAAGAGCAATAATTGTGTATATAACACATTCTATAAAAGATGGACGATTAAAACAGGAAGGAGGAATTAAAGTCATGCCAGAATTTCTTAATTCAACTGAATTTACTGGTTGGCCACCCCATGACTTAAAACTAAAGAATAGCACGAAAATTACGCTAATGCACAATTTAAAGATTTCAGAGGGTATTCGTAATAGGACACGCCTGGTTGTTACCGAAAAATGTAACAACGTAATTAAAGTAAAAATTATTAATGGGGAAAAGGCTGACAAAGATTATTAAAGTACTTCTTGAAACTGGGAAATAAAACTTTTCTAAACATGATTTCAACAAAATCAGATTACCTGAGGACAAAACTCCAATTGGTGATTTAATTACAGAACTATTCTGAAATTGCCCTCAAATAAAAATTACAACAGAACAAAGAAAAGCGTTATTTTAGCGACGCTAAATAAAGAAGTAAGTTATATTAATGATGAGATTGTCCTCCATCAATGGTTTCTATCCTTTACTTCCATTCGTTTTATAAGCTTAGACAATGTATTAGTCGCATAAAGCCCATATTTTTGTATCAAGTGTGGCGCGGTCATCTAACCAGCGTTGGCGACACATTAAGAGAAAGTGTATTGATTTTCTTGCCGAAAAATTACAGCAAGGGATATTTAATACCCTCTAAAAAGTAGGTTAAAAATTTACCTCTAGCGTCACTTTGCAGCGCTGACAGAGAGTTATCCTTAATTCATTTTGCTTAGAGCTGCAAAAAATTAGGGAAGAGCCTAAATGGCTGAATTAATTTAAAATAAGAAGCATTCATTCCATTCACCTTTTCAGTTTAACACAGTGCCAGCACAAATTAACAAAAAAAAAAAAAAAAAAAAAAAAAAAATTAGAAGGTGGGTACTGTAAATATTTCTGAAACTGTTCTCAAAGCAGATTGTCGGTGTAAACGAATCGGAAAAACGATCGGCCCTTCAGGAGCAGTAATTTCGATGCAAGATGAGTTTGGACCATTCTACGCCCTCCATACCAGGCGAGAATGCCCCCGCCATAAACGGTCACGATGCAGGGCCCTATGCCCTCCAAATGCAAGAGGAAAATGGTATTCCATCACCCCCAAGCCCCATGAGAGTAAGGCTACGGGGTCTTCTATGCCCAACAAACAAGCTGTTGATGTTAATGTAAGAGTAAATTTATTGATATTTATTAGTGCTAAAAAACTAATGTATATTCATGTTCAGACTAAGAACGGGAGTTATAAGTAGCATCTTACTGGTTCTAAAAATAAACCATTCTCTGAAGGAGGACCCCTCGGTCCCAAAAGAAATAGACTTTTCACCATGCTTTTAGCTATTAGTAGTGTTTTGAAAATAAGGTGCTATTGAAATTCTGCATTCTCCTGTTGAAACACGCTTTACTGTTACCTCTAAGAAGGGGATTTGACGAGTCACTGGTCCTCTGATTAACAATATGTTTCTTTTGTTCTTCTTAATAACGGGGGAAATTATCCGGGGGCCCTTGCTATACTTTTGAGGCGAGACCCCAGGGAAATAGCCAAACATAAAACATTCTTTTCATGCTAATGACTAAGATCTTCATGCTTCTAAAAATAATGCAATCGAACCTTCAAAACTTTTTGAAGAGGGTATTTGAGGTTACTTAGAGTAATATTCCTTTTCAGCATAATAACGGGTCCCTAAACCCTAGATCAATATCTTTCTCACAGCTTAAAAATATAAAATGCTTCATGAGGTAAGAGTTTGCATTCTTATTCCTGGCCATCAATGATGACCTCCCAGCATGGATCAAGAATCTGCTGACCGATGTCTTTCGGGAAGAAGAAGAAGCAGCATTGGATGTCAATACCCCCTCAGTAGGTTTTTTAAGACTCTTTAGAACATTATAATACCTGAAACGTAAAGGGGGAAAATTTAAGCGGTAATTTCTGGTCATTGAATTTCAGCTCGTGGTGTGATGGGCTATGGACCCGAAGAGTCACTTTGTACAAGTATGATCATTAAATTCTTAACTGGTAGTGAGGTCTCAATACATTTGATGGGTATTTTTGGACCCTATACAACGGACTATTTTGAGACTAAGCAACAGACTGGTGCAAAGTCGTACGCAGTTTTCCTGGATACGATCCCTATGAAAAACATACTCTACCCACACAGATCTCCTTAAAAATAAGTGCTGATCTACGTCAGTGATCCGACCTATTTTTTCATCACTGATTTTAAGGTTCAGGTTCATTTTAATAATATTTAAGTTACAAAATGTGCAAAGCCCGGCTGAGAAGACAAATTCGTACTGCACGGGATGGAAAAAAACCTTCTTTAAATAAATAAAACATCCATACTTCACTACATGCAATTCAAACTAGTGTAATTAAACATATTCCCCCGTCAATTGCCAGGTCAACAATACCACCCGTTCACGCATCCAGCGAAATAAACATAGAAATAAATAAAAGATACCAAGAACCCAAGAGAATGCCCAGGTCCAGTATCATCAAAAACCAGATAAAATGGGAGCAAACTTAACATCCCAAAGGCGACCCCAACCAACCAGCAAGAATTCACTCATCACAAAATTTTTTCAATAAATCAATATAAATTTAAGTTTTCGTTTAGCTGTTTTAATTGATTTTGAAGTATCCAATTTAGACTTATAAATATTCCAATACCGAATTACCGAGTTTGGAAGCGAAAATTTTGATCTTTCATTTTTATTCTTGGCTGATACAATTTATTGAAATTTCTAGTTAGATGTCCATGGTCAATACTTTTAAGCGGAAAAGGCTTCGAGGAACAAAAAAACAAGGGAAGCAAACCACGGTCATACTTCAGTTTGAAGAGGATAGATTCAACCGTCACAAAATGTCTTAAAGGAAGAATATTAAAGAAGTAATACAGAGAATCAGCTGACGACTTCGCTGGATATAACTTAGGGGAAGGCAAGTAGCTCTTAAGGACCCGCAAAGCTTTGTTCTGTTGTCTCTGAAGTGGCTTAATATGAGAACTAAATGCGTTAAGGTAAACAAGTAATGCAAACATTAAAAGAGAATGTAAAAGTGCATAATAAAGTGATCTCATTGCTTCAAAGGGAAGGGATGACCTGAGTATTCGCATTATCCCTATATTTCTCCCCAATTTCATCCGAAGATTAGATATACGAGGCTTCCATGATGGATTAGAGTCACGGAGGACTCCAAGGTATCGCATAGTTGCTGCTCGTGAAATCTTTATTTTAAAATCACTTGATTAAATTAGTTGAAGCTCAGGAACTGCATCGTTACAACGCGAGAAAACGACAAACTTCGTTTTGTCGGCGTTAAGAGCTAGGTAATTTGACTCAAGCCACAATAGAAGATGGTTGAAGCTTCTTCCCATGCAAGTTTCAAACAGCTCACATCTTTCCCTGCGACAGTACACGCAGTGTCATCTGCAAATTGCAAATTTAAACCAAATATTCTCATTGAATTATTCAGGTTGTTCACATAAATTAAGAAAAGTATTGGACCAAGTATTGACCCTTGCGGGACACCAGCGGTATTAGATTGACGAGTCATTTCAGATGAAACATCACCTTCATCAACATACTGAGAACGGTACTTAATACAAGATACTATTAGGGATTTTACTGACCCTCATATACCGTAATGATCCAACTTATGTATTAAAATATCATGAGATATTGAATCAAACGCTTTCCTAATGTCAAGAAAAATGGAAGCTGGAATTTCTCCACGGTCAAGAATATCATGGACATAATGTATTAGTAATAGGACCGCATGATCGGTAGAGTGACATTTGAGAAATTCAAACCGAAGGTGATTTATCATTTCAAAATGATCTAAAAAACGCACTATTCTATTAGCGTATTTTTATTGAGTAACCGTGTCTTTTTGTAAAAAAGTATTTTATTCGGTTTAAGTTCACTTTTTAATTCAGAAACAACATGAAATGATCAGAAGAGTCCACCAACACTATCCTTATTAGATTTGTCTCGAAATTCGTCATAATATTGTCAATCAGTGATGCCGATGTTGCAATTAATCTTGTAGGTATGCTACAAAGTGGTATTTTTTGATACTCGTGATTTTTCAAAAAAATTGTAACCCTGAATTCGGACTGAAGAAGAAAGATTATCACTAAGAAATGTTTCACATACCCCAATAAACAAAATATCATGACTTTATTGACAGTGAATAGATATAAAATTATTTAACTGGATATTTTGCACACATATACAGTGCTCATCATCAGTTTTACTGCTGATGATGAACACTGTATATGTGTTCGAAATATCCATTTAAATAATTTTATATCTATTCACTGTCAATAAAATGTTTCATCCTTATTTTGAACTGTTTTACTTTCGTCATGGAAAGGCAGTGTGGTCTTCAAAGTTATCTACTGGGAAGAAACGCCGATAGAAAATCCAATTTACTAATAAGACCACGACAATTCCAGAATATTGACAGAAATGAACCTGGAGTAGCTACATGATCTATATCATTATTGTTAATATATTTATTTTTGAGGAGAGCCGCCAGAGATTCGTCCATATTACCAAAGTTTTCTTTCACTAAATCATTCGCTAGAATTTGTTTAAGGTCAATCAGCTCCACCTCTAGCCTACCAAGCCTATTCCCAACATTTGTAAATTTAGACATTAATTCTTAATAGATAAATAATCGCAAGACGCGCCCCAAGTGAGGCAGGCAAAACAACAGTGAAAGGAAAATTAATAACTGAGTACAATAAAATACAGTTGTACACTTAAGAACCTGATCTACATCTACAATACAAAACAAAAAGAACAAAAGAGAAAACAACAAAAGACAAAAAACCAGGACCATGATTTCTAAGGCTAGATCGTATTTGATTTTTAACAAGCCATGATACGACCAGAAAAAAAAACATATATATATATATATATATATATATATATATATATATATATATATATATATATATATATACATATATATATATATATATATATATATATATATCATTATAATCTTCACAGCAGTTCACTGATAACTGTTAAGCTTCATGATGGTCATCGTATTTTACCCACTTTTCAGAGCTCAGGTGACATACTTCTAACCATAGATCCGCTCCCTTTTGTTTGATCCTGGAGGACTCACATTTTCCAGCTTCGCGCACACCTTTAGCCTTAGCAAGAAGGCTGTTCCTGATATCGTTAAGTTTGGGAGGATGATCAGACACAACGCGAACTCCGGACCTTTTAAGCTTCCCCACATTACGCATAATTAATTGCACATCTTTGTCGTTACTAAAGGAAAGAAAAACTGGTTTTAACATCTCAGTTTTCGATGAGCCTCGCCTAGTGGTAATGTTATTGCTTATTTTAGACCCCAGTCTATACAAATTGTCAATTGTAATAGGGCTAGAAATTCCCAAAGTATCACTGATCCATGATTTCATGTTAGATTCCAGGGTTTGGTTACCCTTTTCGTTTTGTAGACCATGAATGATGAGGTTTTTTCTTCTGCTTTTTAAGTCAATTAGTAATAGTTCTTTCGACAGTAATTCACAGGAAGCTTTATGAGCATTCAGTTGACTTTCGAGTTCACGAATCCTATTGCCAAGATCTATTCCATCCGATTTTATGACTTCAGTATAAGCTTTCAAACTCACAAACTTCAGTGACCGTTTTGGTTTGCCAAAATTATATCCAGTTTATCAAGTTTCATCAGCTTGGCATTAATGCTAACTTTAAAGTCCTCAAAATCATTTTTGCTGACGCTCGCAATCATAAAATAAATCAATAATAACGATCTAGTTAGAATCACCTTAGATCATTCCTTGCTATTAATAATAATCTTATGCAAAAAAAGGTTTTGCACGGTTGACTTTAGCCAGATGCTAAAACCTTGAATGAACAGCCAGAGAATAACAATTGTCTTACTGTATTAATGATTTTATCCAAAAAAGGTGTCTCCAGATAATGACTTGAAAAATAACATCCCAAATCTAACCCAAATTTCTTGTAAATTTTATCCATCTTTTTACAGACAATATCCAACCACGTTAATACATCACTTTCCAGATAAATTTTACAATAATTCCCCAATTTTTACACGCTCTTTTTGCCCAAAATTATTTAGCGAATAATTTTATTTGCTAATAAAATCTAATAAAATAAAAGTATGTGCCCTTTCAAGTTAATGCATTATACATTTCATCATCTATAAAGTGCAATGTAAGGAGGAGATGCCTATTAAAATCGCACTTTTTGTACTTGAATGAGTTGACTTAAAGATTGTGGGAAGAAACTATAGGAATATAAAAAGCGGATTCTATTCAAGTACGCATTACCATTTTCAATCATTGTCCATTTGAATTCTATGAGCAGCAACTTCTCAGATGATTTGGGCATGATTTTATAAGAAAAAGACTCGTTTATCCCATGTACTGTGCATGTGCATTAACTGTGCATGTAAACTTGTAGATAGTATTGCTGTCTAACATTTACTTTACAATATTATTGCGCGAGATTCGAAAGATACTCCCTCCCGATAAAATAGGATTACTTCAATGATTTCTATTACCGACTGCCATATCTCAACTACCCTCAAGAAACTTTTCTTGCAAACCCAACACATATCTTTTTTTAATGGCCAACTTGTCTTTAGGTGATAGAGTCATTGAATAATTTGTATTGCACAGCCGTGAAATTGACTTGTTGCTTCCCAACCACACTTTCTTCCCAACCCTATGTGACAAATTCCTCTACCGATTACATTGTATTATTCAAGGCTCTTTGCCCGTGGGCGAAAGTGACCGCAAAGACTTCATGCTCTTTAACACTATTCTAGTTTGATGGATCACGCACGTCCATGAGTTTGGCCTTGATGTCTACTGCCACCTTGGAACTCTGCAAGAGCTAATCCTAGAATTTCTTAAACTACAAAATGGCATTGTCACCCTAAACCGCCTCCATGGACTGCTATTCGTGATGCTTACAGTGCCTAAAATTATGTTTTAATTTTAACTCTGTATGGAATCCTGAAAGACATACTGGACGATAATGACGTGAATTGTACTTCTTATCCTCATTTATAAGCCGACCAATGTGGGGAATAGGAAATAAATATCCAGTTGCATCAAGTTCACTGGCAGGCTCGTACAGAATCCATACCCAGTGTTTTAATGATTCAATGAACGAAACCCTCGCTAAATATATTACACCCTTTTTATCTTCCCCTCTTCATATCCTGTATAATACTGTAAAACTGTAAAACTCCAATCTTTACATGTTCATTTGCCCTCTCAAAATTGACTCTCCCCTTGAATGTTTCAGTATATTGTCCCTTTAAACCATTAGAATCTACTTTAGGAATCTCTACCCCTACTCCCATTATCTGCTAAATTATCCAAATGTGTCTTATTGACATAGCCTTCTGAGGGTTTATGGCCTACCACGAGGACTGAATAATTGAGCCACTCTAAGCCCGCATCGAAACGAAAATGCTGTACACCTTTTCAACCCTTTAAATGTGCATTGTATTTTCTAAAATTATCCTTCCCTATACCACCCCTTAAAATAAATTCTTTTCAAATTTTGTTACATTTACATCTAAACAAAACTGCTTACATTTACAACAAAAACTTCTGGCCTTCTCCCATATTCATTGTGACTTTATAACCTATTGAAAATACTACCCAACCAATCCAAAAAACGCCCTAAAAATTACACAAGTCTGGGTGAAGCGTTAGCATCTCCATTTGTATCTAATGCGAGTACATATCACCTGTCTTTTCAATTAAAAAAATATATATTCAGCGATAGATGCTTTCAAGCTGTCTTTACTCCTGTCTCCCAAATGTGTTTTGTATTGCGATAATTTGTTTTGCGCAGCAGTAAAATTGACTTATTGCTATAGCTGCGAGTACACAATTTTCCCCACCCAATCTCTCAAATTTCTCTACCGATCACATTGTAAAACTTGAGTCTCTTTACCCGTAGGCAAAAGAGGCTGTTATGGCTTCATATTTTTTAATACGATTCAAGTTTGATGGATCCCACACGTCCATGAGTTTGGCCTTGATGTCTTCTGCCACCTTTGAACTCCAAGCCTGTATCAAAACGAAAATGCTGTTCACTTTTACAGCCCCTTAAATCTGTATTTTATTTTCTAACATTATCCTTCCCTCTACTTTACCTTAAAACAAATTCTTTTTTAAATTTTCTATGAACAAAACTGCTGATCCGCTCCCGTTTCCATTATGACTTTCTAACCTATTAAAAATACTACCCACCCAATCCAAGAAACGCCCTCCAAATTATGCAAGACCGGATGAAGCGTTCGTATCTCCTTTTGTTGGTAATATGAGTATATACCACCTGCTTTTCATTAAAAAATCTACTTTTAGCAATAGATGCTTTCACGCTGTCCCTATATCCTGTTTCCCAAATATGTTTTTCGAGAAGTACCCAAATCTTGCTGTCATAGGAGTGTGCTATGTCAACAGAATCCATATGTACAATATCACTTGTAAGAACTTTGAATTTTGATCCCCAAACTCAGGTCTAAAAACGTAAATACTGTGCAAAATGGTATCGGCAAGGTAAAATTTAGGTAAAACAGGGATGAGCTGGTGCCCCTTTGTTTTGGTTCCCCCATATTACAGTGAGGGGCGGGAAACTGTTCTTTCAGAGCCCTCTCGACCTTGATAGATGGCACTTGCACTAAAGAACTTCACAAAAATTCAGCATCAAGGCCAATATCCCTCACGAAAATGTCGAAATCAAACTTGCGAGAAGGTCTGCTAATAGGGCCCAACCCAGCGCTGTAATCCCCCTCATATTCACTTTCCTGCAAATACGTACATGAATTGTCGAGAAATTAAAGTGGTGGCAACAGGATAGTCATTTTAACGTAGGCCCCTTCTGATGCAGGTATGTGAACTTGGTAAATAATGAGAGCTTAGTAGTTCATCGAAACACTCTTGATTTCATACTATGAAAGAATTTATATTAGGTTGAAAGAGAATAGAATACTTAAGAGTGACCCTTCGAATGTATTGAGACCATACTACTTCCTAAAGGTTTAATGGCCATATATGAGGAAAGGGGCCCTTCGGATGTATTGAGACCACACTACCAGTTATGAATTAAATGACCACAAATGGGCCTCTTAAGGGACCCTTCGGAGGGGATCTTCTTCCCTGGTAATTGGTGGTCCTGAAGGGCCCACAGTAGGGGGTACAGCTTCATTTGCTATTGCCTTTTTCGCGGGAGGAAGACATTGGTTCAAATTTCCCTTAAAAAGAAATACGATTTTAGTTTTCAATGAAGTGAAAAACTGCATCTACTGTAGTGAAAAATATAGCTCGCTCCTATCGCATCCCCACCTCTTCTGTATCGATGCTAGAGAACCATAGTTTTCACGGCCCGCGATGACAAAAGAAACTTTTTAAAGAAAAGTAAAGAATTCAACTAAAAAAAGAATCAAATAATCTACCTTAGTATTTTTAATTTCTCAAGTATTTTTTTTGCTTTTATTCTTGCTACGATATAGTTACAAAGTCGTTATATAGTTACAAGTCGTTTAAATGTACTTTCTAAGCAGCCATTCTTCTTTACCATTGTTAAATCTATATCTGCTCCCCAGCTTAAATTGTTATGTAAGTAGCTTTTCAAAGAAAAGCTTTTAAAATATTTGTCATTATCCCCCCGTCAACTAATTTTAGTGCTTGTTTATTTAGAGAGAATAAAATAGGTTCTATTACACACATCAGAATACCATATCGGGGCAAGTATGCAGAACCCATCTAATTTTTCTATTCCCCTTTTTTCAAGATATAAAAAAGTAACTAAACTAGAATTTTACGAGAAATATATATTATAGGTCACTCTAGAAGAGAAAGCTACAGAATCAGTAAACTTCAGATTTACAACTAGGGGTCAGGAGCTTTTATTGTTTTCAGAAAAGGACGCTTGTTTCCTTCTTTAGTATAATAAAAGAATATCATCCACTCCCTTTCATTGATAAAATACATTAATGTAAGCATATAGTCTGATGTTTTCCAGATAAAAGCAGCTGCTATAAATGTGAGTAAATTTTCAATAATTATTTAACGGTACGTTTGATAGGTGTCCTAAAGAATTTTTTGCAATCTGTCTGAAGGCATTAATTTAGAAGAATAAGGGATGCATCTTCTCCCATATAATAGTAGCTCTCGGGCGGAAAATAGGGCTTTACACCATTAAGGGTTTAACAGAGCTTATACTTTTCTTTTTAATAACTTGCTTGATTACACTTTCGATGAATTTTTGCTGGAAAATAAGATTATTCTATAATTTGTTAGAATCATGCAAAAGCATAAGCAACGGGGATTTTAGATGTTTATTTAATATAGAGAATCATAGTTGCTCAAATTCAGGTGTTTCTACCTTATTGGTAGAGAGGCGTATAGAAAGCGAGGCTTACCTGTTTGTATCTTTGAGACATATCCGTTTTTTAAAAGTTGATGTGATACGCTCAAGATCTTATGTAAGACTAATAAAAATTTCCGTCCTAATAGCCGTTTTTATGCCCCCCAGAGACAATAGAGTTACTCGGTTCCCTATTAGGATAGTAGCGAATGACGTTTCTGTTTTCCAGGAAATAACGGGAATCCTTTGTTCTGAGGAGAATCAATAGTCTCTATAACGGTTCTCCATATAGAAATGGCTTCAAATTTATGACCACGAAATGACGGATACTCATGAATATATTGGTTTGATGTAAGGACTATGCCCTTACTTAAGAGGGTAGCCCCCTGAAGGTTTTTAAAAGGAAGTCATGATTTGGTGGGGTACTCGTAGGTTTTAAAAATTACATTAAAAGAAATACTGGGGTTAAGAAGTCCTAAAGGGTTTAATTAGAGCATTCAAATAAATCCTGGGTAAAGAAGTCTCGAAGGTTATTCAATGTATCAGCCAAGGATATCCTAATCTAGCGGTAGGAGGGGGGGGAGCTGAAGGTTTTTTAAAGACTCTCAATTATGTAAGAACCAAAGAAACCCAGATTTGGTGGAGTCTCGTATGTTTTCTAAATAGTTATAGGAACTATTAGGTAAAACCTGGGAAATCCTGTGATAAAGAAGCCCTTGACGGTTTTTCCCACAATCTTAGGTTTTTAAGCATAACAACCAAAGAGAAAAACATTTCCTATTATATAACATACACCTGTATCTTAAAGAAGTTTAAATATGTTTCGGGATCGGGAGTCAAAGGGATAGAGATTTCTTAAAATCCACAATGCCCCCACTACTAATTTCTGATAGTAATTTCTTTTCGTTGTAACTTTGAGCTTGCTGTTCATTGCAATATCTGTTTGTTTTCAATTTCATTTTTTCAACTAGTTTAACATCTGCTCGCATTAGGCTTAACGCCTCATATAAGCTATTTTCTGCTTGTTTTAGGTTCTAAAATAACTTTTAACTTGTTTATGTAAAACTCGTACAGTTAAAGAAAAAAATTCAAATTATTTCAGGTATTTTGAAAATAAGAAACATTTTTAATGCTAAGAAATATATTTGCATATCAAATATCATGAGCATTCTGTTTAAGTACATCTTCAGCACATATATATTTATTCAGACATATGCTGGTATTTGTTTCTTTGTTAGAGTGAGGGGATTTACTATAAGAAAATTTAAATTTTGCCTGTTTCGTAAAAAGACGCAGGAAACTATTTGAAAAATCGGGAATTTCTGGAAATTTCGGGTTGGGCAGGGACCTTCGCACACCTTGTACTTATAATTTTTTTATTTTTTAGTTAACACTTCATTTGTATTACTACTTAATTTCAATTTGTACTTTTTATTTAAATAATTTTAATTATTTTTAATTGAGTAGCTATTAATTTACAACAGATTACTGTTAATCAAATTGTATTTTATCAACATTTTTTAAAACAAAAAATTCTGAATTTTTATTTTTGTTCTACTCGCGTTGAAAATTGGAACTATTATCCTCAATAGCACAAAGACCGCCCAGAAATCAATCACATCATCACAATGGAACGAGTACATACCACAAGAATTCCCAATAGGGCGAATATTTAAGGATTAATGTCATGTCCTGGCTTTTCCAGTTTTTATATTCCATGATATTAAAAGAGCTGGCAGATGTTTGAAACTAAACTTATCATCGTCTGTTTTGATGGTGACAAAGCTAAAACTGATGGTTTGTCCGGAAACTAATTTTTTATAATCAATGCAAGGTTATCAAGAATTATATCTCCTTTTTTATGATCTACAAATGAAAAAAGTTCTATTACGCTTCCAAATAAAAATTATGAAGTCATTGCGATTGTGAGGTTATTAAATAATTATGTGTTTGGTATTTAGCTACGAATTAAAACATATAATAATCTGTGATTTAACTAAAGGCTATTATAATGGGTCAATAAAAATTTCAAGTAATTTTCACATTAATGTCTTATTTTTAAACACTTTAAAGATGATTTGATTCTACTAATATGCCAATTTGTATTTACTCCTGACTATATAGCCAAGGTGGAGTAAATAAGCGAATTAAAAAAAAAACTGCTAAAGAACCGGAAAAAGAAAAGAAAATTTGGTTAAAACTTGGTTTTTCTTTTTAGTTTTTTAGCTGTCTCATGGAAAGGGAGTGCTTTTTTTCAATTCCAATAGGAAAAATGGTTTGAAATTCATCAACCATTCGGTACTGAGAGACTGGGAATTATGTACACCATTGAAAAAATTAGCGTGGGGGAACGCGCATGCAATGAATATCTTTTGGTCAATGTTGGTATTACCTGAACAACTATTTTGGGTCAGGAAACTATTGTTAATAGATGCATTTTGACTTTTTGAACATCTTTTCTCTCTTGCAAAAATACCGCAAACTCACCGTTATGGAGTTATTATATATTTACACGTTAGGGGGGGGGGGGTAAAGCACAGAATATATTAAATACAGAAATGGTTAGTTTACGTATTTAATATATGCTATGATTTACCCCCACCCCCCTAATGTGCAAATATATAGCCCAAATTTGTTTCTAAACTATTACAGATTCGCGATTTCAAACATCCGATCAACGAAAACGGAAATGATTGCAATTCTATATGTATAAATACAAGAATATTTGGGCCGGAATAATTCCATAACGATGAGTCTGCGGTAGTTATGCAAGAGAGAAAAGATGTTTCAAAAGTCAAAATGCATCTATTAACAATAGTTTCATGACCCAAAACAATTTTTCAGATAATACCAACATTGACCTATCTTTTTATTACAAAACTGAAGATCCTCAATTATTTCTTGAATCATTAGGAGAAGATTATTAACCTCTTCAAATAGGGTACTTGAAAAAACTGTTAGGTACCTCATGAATGCTATTTGAAAACACCTAGTATTCGTGAAGATCATGGGCATTTAAGAAAAGAAAATTGATTGAAGATTAACTCCAGTGGCCCGGTCCCGTCCTTAACTAGCCCTAAAAGACACCAAGCCTCCTGATGTTGCTTAATTGTTCATATTTATGGTAGCAAGGCTTTAGAAATGTATGGTCTGAAAACCCACTCGTCAACTTTTTGCCTTGGGAAACAGCAATACCAGCTAAGATAACTTATCGGGGGCGGATAGTAGATGCACTGACAGAAAACTTCCATTGGTAATGGCCCAATATCATATCTTTGGTTACGAAATTTTGATGACATATTTTCGGCAAGGTCGTATTTTATTTTCATTCAAAAGCATTCTGGTATATCAGTGCCCTTACGTTGATGCACATTTTTTTTCTAAGTATGCTCTTATTCCTTACAAACGGTGAAACGCATACTATACTATCAAGGAAAACTTTCTGTTTTTCAAATGTCAGAGTCAACACTTAATAGGGCTTAGACGCAGCAAGCGACTCGAGTGAAGAAAAAAAGATCTGAAAACAACTAAGAACCGAAAATGACGCTCTTTCCTTTTCGACAGGTTTTTAGAGAATGGTAGACCCATTTTTTGTGGTAGTCTCTGTTCGTTTTAAATTTGACTAGACTATTCATTTTAATTCCTTTTTGCTATAGCTTTATAAGAACTTAATTTTGTTTTTCACTTTTCTTAGAAAATCTTTCATCTTTGGAAAATATTTTTTGAATAAATGTACATAGAAAAAACTTTAAAAAGTATCCAAATCGGTATATATTTTAAAGTACCGTTTCAATACTACCTTGGGAAATAAATACAGCGACAAGTGTCCCCGCCCTGGTACCTCCCACTGTGAGGTGTCGTGAACACTGGATTTTCTTCAGGTAGCCCGAAGTGATAAAAAGCAAAATATAGAATTTGTGTAGATCAAACTAGTACTAACATTTAAAAAAAGCAGATCTTCTACAATCATGGGATTCATTGGATGCCATCCAAATATTAACTAAGAGACAATTTGCCTTTACTAGAGACTCATTTCGTGAATACAAAGCCTCAGTGGTCCAAAGCTTAACAAGAAAATCTCCTAAGCGTCCTTATTGGGGAGAGGGTGCTCATATCATATCCACAAAAGCGCCCTACGGAGCTTGCTCTCTATCTCTTTGAGTTTCGTTTATTACCCTACTCCCTGTCGCATTTTGTCGGTAGTAAGAAACTGCCAATAGAATTAGCAGCTTAGAACGAGAAGTATATAGATAATTGTGAACAAAAGGAATACTTATACAGAAGTGAATGTAAGAGTAAGCTTTTATTGATTAGATTTATATTTTTGCAAACAAGATACTGAATAAGACGAAATGGCAAAGAAAGCAAGATAAATCTTGCCTCCTTTTCATTTAGAATATAGGATATAGCAAAATATTTAGAACTATGTTCCCTTATAACAAATATCAAATATCGCTTAAATATATATATATATATATATATATATATATATATATATATATATATATATATATATATATATATATATATATATATATATATATATATATATATATATATATATATATATATATATATATATATATATATATATATATATATATATATATATATATATATATATATATATATCACAGAGGGCTTCAGTATAACAGGAACCGAGTAAAGAACGAACCACATTGTCAATAATGGTTGTGCTACCAAGAAATTCACGTAAGAAGATATAGAAGAGGGGAGTAAGGGCTACCGCTAGGTGCTTACCGCTTAATGTCCTAAATTCTTATATTTTTCTTTACACTATCTTTAGGTTCTGTAGAATTTCCTCTTTTATTTTTTTTTTTTACCACAGCTTACCCCCCTTCCATAAAATGACATCTCCTTAAATAAAGTGGCGTCAATATCTATTTTCCGACACTAATAGATAATTTAGGAGCAAAAAGGACAAAAAATTGAAGTAAAACTGAAAATCAATGAATTTAGAAGAATCAATAAACTTAGAATAAAATTTTCATGGCCTCCAGTGATAACCAACACCCCCGTGCAGCATGTTTTCGATAAAACACCGAAAGACACTAAACATATGGGTTACAAAAAAGAAAGAAAAAAATAAAACAAATCAGGAAGAAACCGCTCTAACGATTTGCCCAAGAAGTCCCCATCAACTTAATTTTGTCAGTTCTGTAGTTGTTTGGATTAACAAAAAAGAAAATCAAGTAAACATTAAATATGAGTCAAGACTATAGTATTTATTCATTCATCCTATAGCTTGTAAGCATAATTATTGACTTTGTAAAGAGTATTTTTTCCGCCATCACTTTAAACAAAACAGATGATCTTACAAACTTGGAAAGGATTCCTTCGATCAAAAACCTGAAACCAGATTGACTTTTTAATAGTTTAAAGTGACTGGAGGACAACAAAACCCCATCATGTGCCCTTTTTGCCCCTAAAGACATCCTCAAAACACCCTCGAGGTATTTGGATTAGAATATAAAGGTAGCCATTCCTTTAGAAATATAGAAAGGTTCTGAAATAAGCAATGCTATCCGCAATTCTTCCGAGGCTTCCAGGAAAGGGCCCCAAATCATACAGAAAGTACATTCCTTCCATCTACGTTTATTTTAGTAGGAAAGACGGTAGCACCATGTTAAAACAGAATCATAAAAGGAATTGTGATTTGTGTCATCAACCACAATTTTTTTTTTATGACCGTGGAATTCGATGACGCAATGCGAAAACGACCCACGTTCTAAACTGGTGCAAAAACGAGCTAAATTTCGAATGTGAAATAATTCATTTAAAAAAAAAAACAAAAAAAAACAGTCAAGCCCTTAATCGTTACGAAAATGCTCTTATTGGTGACTTGAGGCAGCAATGAGCTAACCTTAGCGCGCAAGCCAAAACTAACCTGCTGCATTCGGACTCCCTTCCTCCAAACCTTAACAAATTTGTAGAATGCACTATATATAGTTCTAAGTTAAAGTAAGTGACAGGGAGGAATTAAACCAGTCAAACTGATGTTCCATAACGGGTAAATTTTCAGAGCCATAAGATGTTTATGGGAGCACAACAAGCATGTATGTAAGAAAATAGAGAAAAAGAAGCTTCAGGGCCTAGTCACTTACCGGCTAATTTCCTATTTATTGTGTTTTTCTTCATATAATTATTGTTTTGCTCTGTTCTGTTCTGACGATATCTGAACCCCCAATAAAATGATGTCTTTCAAAATAATTCCTGCTTGAGAATTTGTTTACATAGAATCAGGATGGGATCCCATGTTGCTTGATCTTTGAGGACAGGCATATTTACATGGAAGAACGTCCCTCGTGCCCGATTCTCTCTCCCAAATTTTGAAACGTTTTTACAATTTCTGTATATTATTTTAAATCTGTCAGTTAATTTTCATGTATTATTTTATTTGGATTACTTTTATAAAGACCACTACCCATTTAAATTCTCTTGCCCATATGCCAACATCAGAAAAATCTGAAATATGTTTTATTCCAGGGCAAGTGACCCGGAATCAGGGCCGTATCCAGGATTTTTTTCGTTTTTTTTACACAAGGTTTTTTTAGGGATGGGGGGGGGGGTAGACAGTAAAAACTTCAAAAAGTGCATAAAAATTTGTTTGTGTCCATTTTCATTACGTTTTTACGAGCAGACAAACATTTCACCCCCCCCCTCCAAGGTACGGCCTTGCCAGGAATACTTTTTGGTATGACCACAATTCTGAAAGTTGTCCAAATCTATTAAACTATTCTAACGGGTAGATCAAAACAGTCCATTTAATCCGAAAGGTTTAATTAACACAATGGATATTTGAGATTATTAATTAAAATAATAAAAAAAAAAGTTCTAAAAATACTAATATTTTCGGAAGGGTGAGTCCAGATGCTTCCGATTCCTTCTGTAAGCGTTTATGATTTACCCCCCCCCCCGCCCAATTTTGTTTTATCAAAATCTGATTTTTGGGGTTTTAACAAGGAAGCATTCAAACGGGTAGATCAAAACAGGCGATGATATCCAAAAGGTTGAATCAACACAATGGATATTTGGGGAGATTAATTGAAGTAAAAGAACAAAATTAAAATCATATTTTGGGAGGGGTGGTCCAAAGGCTTCCTATTCCTTCTGTAAGCGTTTATGATTTTAGCCCCCCCCCCTCCAATTTTGTTTTGAATCAGGATCCGATTTCTGGGGTTTCTAGCTTAGCTTTTGAGTGTGTCTGTATGTAGGGGATTTAAGTTAAAGTAAAGTTGTTTTTTTTTTTAATTTGAATTTATGAAACAAGGTAGGTTGTTCCAAAACTCTTGGTAAATTTGGGATGTCCTTACCACCATTGACCCAATAACAATAGATGAGAACGTATGAAAATGGACAAGGGAGCTTGGAGCTTCAATGTTTACCACATTTCATTTTTTCACAATTACGCCCAATTCACTCGATATATGTTTTTTTTAACGACTCCTCCACAGACAAAGAAGGGTCCGCGTCTTTGCTTCCACTTGAAGTTATCTTACTCATGTATATTTATCTGTGCATGATTTTCCGGTGCCGTCATCTCTCTAGACATAAATTTATGCTTGTGTGCATGATCCCTACCATATTAGATAAATAGTTTGACTATTGTTCCTAGTTTGTAACTGGTATATACATACTTCTATATATATATATATATATATATATATATATATATATATATATATATATATATATATATATATATATATATATATATATATATATATATTGTTGTGTCCCTTTAGGCTGTATATTTAATGTAATCATAATGGGAGATCATTATCACTTTGACGAAAATAACTCCTTTTTCTACCCACAGAAACCTGAGAATGCCTCGTCTCTTGTAATGTATCATGGATGGAAACTTAGGAAAAGCCTGGTCATTAATCATCACTGTGGTGCTAGCAGCCAAATCCCATGCTACACCTTGCAAGGATGTCTCAAAAACCTTAATTTATTGTAAGCTGGGTTCGCTTGACGACATTGACACGTCTTTCATCAAAAGTTCATTTAATGGATCATTGAAAATCGATTGCTCTTCCCAAAGAATATTGAGCTCTTTTGAGTCAAAACTGTTTTCTCATCTTGGAAGACTTCAAAGCTTAGACGTAAGCAACTGTAAGCTTGCTTCAATTAGTGTAAACTCTTTCAGTGGAAACTATTTACTCAAAGACTTGAAGATTAATTCCTATAACGGTGATTGGGCTTCTGCTATTGGATTGCATTTATTTGTTGATTCATTTTTTGGACTTGAGTCGCTAGAGAAGCTAGACTTATCTTTTAATGGTTTAGTTTTATTTCCCGGGTCAGCTCTGTGCAAAATAAGTAATTTAAAGCATCTTAACTTGTCATTCAACAATTTGGCTGGAGTAGACGACTTTACAATCGGTAGCGATTGCAAAAACCGCTTAGAAAGTATTGATTTATCTCACAATAAAATCTCCGTGCTGAAGACTCATTCGTTCTCAAATTTCAACAGGTTGTCATCTCTTAATTTGTCAAACAATGCTTTGCTAATGATTGACTCAGAAAGCTTTCGAGAGCTGAGCCTTTTAGAATCACTAGATCTATCGTACAATAATATCACAGGAGCTGACTCGATCTTGTTTGACTCTCTTGCTAATTTAAAAGTGCTTAATCTATCTCATAATTACTTGCAAGAAATCGATTCTACTTCTTTGGATAAGCTTCTCATATTTGATCTCACGGATAATAAAATTAGGACGCTGACAGAAAACTCATTTAGGAAGCTGTATCGTCTATTAGTGCTGAGATTATCTGGGAATGCTTTGACAGATATTGACCAAGGAGTTTTTAGAAATCTAAGAAGTTTACAGATCCTCCATCTTGACAGCAATAAGATTGAAAGAATTCCATCTGGGTCATTCAATGGTCTTACAAACTTGCACATTTTATCTCTCAGTGGAAATAGATTAGGGAAGCTTGAAGTTGCGTCATTTGAAGGTCTCCGTGTCCTTAATGCTCTTAGGCTTGATTTTAATCGTATTTCTTATATTCATCCAGACTCTTTTCGGAGTCTTACCAGCCTGCAAAAGCTGGTTTTGTACGGCAACCGCTTAAAAGATATTCCTACTTCTCTAAAAACTTTAGTGCGTCTCAAAACATTAGATCTTGGAAGTAATAAATTTGAAGAGCTTAGAAACAATTCATTTAGTGGCCTTTCAGCGTTGCATACTGTAAAACTAGGTGAAAACCTTCTACATGAAATAGAGGCAGGTGCATTTAAGAATCTCAGGTCCTTAAAAGTGTTAAATTTAGCAAGAAATGCCCTTTATTACCTAGAAAACCGAGTTTTTGAGTCCGTGCCGGGTTTAGAAGCACTGAACTTGGAAGGGAATCAAATTACAAGCTTGAACGGACTTTTCAAGCCGTTGCATAATTTAACTTGGTTGAATATATCTGATAATCAAATTGATAGTTTTGACTATTCATATATTCCTCCTAAGCTTTTTGGATTAGATATAAAGCATAATAACATTCCTACGTTAGATAACTCTTATAATGTAGAACATAATAGGCTTGAATACTTGGATGTTAGCCACAACAGGATTACCATGATAAGCCCTTTCTCCGTCCCAAAATCAATAAGAACATTCATAGCTGTTAATAACCACATTAGCAAAGTGGAACAGCATACCTTTGCCGACAAAAAATTCTTGAAGTTGGTGAATTTACAAAGAAACCTAATTCGTGGATTAGAACCAGCCTCTTTGCGCATTCATCCTGAGGCAAGCCACTCTCAATTTTTCATTGCTTCGAATCCTTTTAATTGTGACTGCAGGATGGAGTGGTTATTACATGTGAATGGAAGTTCCCTATACCCCCTGGTAGCTGATTATTACGGTATTGAATGCATCACAAAAGGGGGTCTAATGCCTCTTATATCCAAAGAAAGCTTTCTATGCGAGTATATATCACATTGTTTTGCCCTTTGTCATTGTTGTGATTTTGAAGCATGTGATTGTGAAATGAGTTGTCCAGTAAACTGTACTTGTGCCCATGACTCATCTTGGACAAGCAATATTGTTGATTGTTCATTTAGGAGTCAGAAATTTGTTCCCAGTGGAATTCCCATGGACGCAACTGAAGTAAGATTAGATGGTAACAATATTGAGCATCTTCTTGGCCACAGTTTTCTCGGAAGGAAAAATATGCTTCGTTTATTTCTCAATTCTACTGGGACAGTTGTGATCCCAAGAAACATTTTCTCTGGATTGAAGAAACTAGTCGAGTTGCATCTAGAAAATAACCTAATCACTCGGCTCAATGGTTACGAATTTGAAAGTCTAGAATGCCTTGAGTCGCTTCATTTGCAATTTAACAGAATAGAATATATTGAAACCAGTTCATTTAGCAGGTTACCAAATCTTAAATCACTAAATTTGCATGGTAATAAAATAAGACAGTTTTCATTTTGGGAGTTATCAAAATCTAATATACTGGAGATTCAAATTCATAATAATCCATTTTCATGTGAATGTTCGTTTATGACAGAGTTTCAAATTTGGATAGCTCAAAACAATGTAAAAATTGGTGATATCTCAGAAGTTCTTTGTCTCAAAGATACAACGGAATATATAAGCTGGAATAACACATGTTTAAACAACGATGACGTTTCTTTCATATCAATTTTAAAACTAGTTAGAAAATATTCCCTTTTGCTATTTGGCTTAATCGCCTTAACTGGCCTTCTCTTATTTCTCATTTTGCTCGCTCTGTGCAATAGACAAAGCCTTTATTACAAAATATATGGATTGACAGGATATCGCATTTCAAAGTGCAAAAAATGCTCCCAACAAAATAAAATGTTTGATGTATTTATTAACTATAGTGTTAAAGACGAAAGCCTAGTTTACGAAGAACTTAAAGAGCTGAACGAAAGTTGTTACCGAGTGTGCATGCAGCATCGCGAATTAAATGTCGGAGTTATTGGTGAAAGTGTTTACATGGCCGGAAACACATCTAAAATCATTATGATTATTCTAACTAACAATTACATTCAAAGTGAATGGTATCGACCGGGAATAAAATCAATGTTACTTGAAATGTCATTGAAGCACCCTCACAGGATTATTGTTCTTGTTATCGAGGAAGTACGGGACAGTGATTCTGATCTGCGGAAGCTTTTACGAACAGTGCCAATAATCATTTCGGAGGACAAGTGGAAATGGTCCAAGTTGAGATATTATCTTCCTCAAGGGGGAAGGGGTCGAGCAGCGGTTTCTCCCTTCCATTCTCAGCCTCTGCCCATTTCAATGGGACACTATGAAGACCTTAATAAGCATATCTACAGTACATTGGAACGAGTTCGGACGTGATAGGTAAGCCAAATTTGTTATATGATTATCAAGCTTGTTAGTATTTTCCAAAGAGAGACTCAAATATGATCAGTTTCGAAAGTCATAGAAATTGAATTTCTAATCAGTTTCTCCCAATTTTATTCAAAACTTTTCTTTTTCGGATTTAACCAGTAAGTCCTAGGGATAAATCCAACCAAACATACAGAACTATTGATTTAAACTTAAGTTTAATCAGAGGCAGCGCAATAGTGCTCCTTAAGTAAAGCACAATGTTGGCAAAATGTATTATTTATTTATATTTATTTACTTTTTAGACCAGGGCACTTCGTATCGAAGGAGTTTTCGTAGAAACATCGAAAAGGGTTCATCCAATTGGAAATTGAAAGGGCTAGTGCCCTTTTTAATAGTCAAAAGTGATTGGGGGGTAATGAACGCTCCACGCCCATCATTTCCCCAAACAAGTCCAATCAGAATTTTGAGGTAGCCATTTTGTTCAACGTAGTTTAAATATCCAGCAATTATGTCTTTGAGGATGACAACTCCCACACAGTCCTAAGAGCAAGAGTTTTAAGTTATGTCCTGGCGAAAATAAAGCTTTCGTAGAAAGGGCGGACGTATAAACTTTGAAGGGGTCTCATTGGATTGGTAATCAGAAGTTCTAGTGTCCTTTGTAAGATTCAAAGAGATCGGAGGTTAGACATCCCTCCCCCCACACCTCGTATTTTTCCAAAATACGTCTGATAGAAATTTTCGAAGGTCATTTTCTTCAAAATAGTCCAAACATCATATAACAAGACTATTGGGGCTAAAACAAACCACTAGAGCCTGGGGGCAAGCGCTGTAAGTTATTCCCCGGGGGCATTTAAAGTTTTATAAAAGGGATGGTTGTATAAACCTTATATGAGGCTCATTTGGTTGAAAAAAGGAAGCTCTAGCTCCCTTTTAAGAGTCAAAAGTGATAAAGAGAAACTAACCCCCTCCCCCGACTACTCTATTCACCAAACGAATTTGATCGAAATTGTGAGATAGCGATTTTGTTCAAAATAATATTAAGAACACATAACAATGCCTCTAGGGTTGACACAGCCCCCAATGCCCTGGGGATAAGGCTGTGAGTAATGCCCTGAGGGCATATAAGGTTTTTATGGGGTGGGTGTTCACAAAAACTTCAGATGTGGCTCATTTGATTTGAAATTGGAAGTTATAGTGTCCCATTTCTCTCTTTCTACGCCCATCATTCTCCAAAGACATACTACTGAAAAAAAAATTAATTTGAATAATTTCACTTTTATAAAGTTGACAAATCAAATATTATTAGCATTTTAAGGAATAAATATCAGGATATGTACATTGAACTGACTATGCAAAATCATTTATATTTTTTGAGCAAAGTCAAAATTATGTTCTGGCCTTGAAAAGGCACAGAGCCTTACTCATGTTAATTTCTGCTCGTTTTGAGTTGGACTCGGTTATTTATTTCTATTCGTTTTGGGTTTCATTTATTTATTGATGTTGATTTGTGGAAGTTTTAGGCTTGGTAAATTATTTGATTCTAATTTTACTCATTTTTGGTTTAATGGAGTTCTTTACTTTGCTTTGAAAAACTTATTCTGTGGAATTGTTTTTTTTTAATTAATCTAACAAGAAGCAGAAGTGAAGTTAGGTCTTGATATTATTAGGTCAGATATTATGATATATAGTTAGGTCAGATATTATGAACGAATATAATAGCTAGTCTTTTAACTAAGGGTTTCCTCGGATGAGGCAGGCATGCAATGGGCTCAATGAGGGATTTGTCAAAAGTTTGGAAACTGCTTTTTTTGCACAGAAAAATTTCATTTTGCTGGAAATAAAATTTCTGTTTTATTGGGGCGTTTTATTTTCTTCAGAGTAAGGAAGGAGGTAGATTTCTTGTCACTAATTCCCCCTTTCGGTATGTCATGTCATAAAAAAAAGAAAAAAAAAACCTTAGGAAAATTAGTAGATAAAGATGAACCTGAGGATTAATATAATGACACACTGGCTATTATTGTCTAGGCTTGTCTAGACTGAAACTTTTCTTTATTTTTATTTGCAAGAAAGATCAACCCAGTCGAATTCATTTAGAACAGTTATCATATTTAAAAGTTTTTAGACTTTGATAGCATGGGTAGTAAATGTATCTTGGCCAATTTATAAAAGATACATTTGAAATGTGTTGGCACTGTGTTATAACTACGAGATTTCACACCTATTTTTTTTAATAAACGCTTCATTAACTAATACCGGAGCATTTCAGAAACTATCTTGTTCAGTTCTAAGGGGAGTGGTAGAGAAAATCGGAAAAGAAGAATCAGGGCTTGTCCGGATTATAGTGACAATAAACATTGTCAATTGTCAATTGTCATTGTCATTGTCAAACATTGTCATGACAATTACATTGTCTGGACATGTAAGCTCACTTATTTCAAAACAATGAAAAACTATGTGAACGTTATCTGAGAGCCAATGAAATAATAAGAAATTATCTGAGCATTATCTGTGGGCCTTTTCAGATTACTTTTTAAAAGATTATTTAGCTTTTCAGGACTAACAATTTTTTTTTTATTTATTCTTAATTTTAGGGAATAACTCCGTGAATGCGCAAAGTTAACAGTTAGTCAAATGTTTTTGATTTAAAGCCAATCTTTTTGTGACAAAGGTTCAGCCTTCCAGTATTTTCAAGATGGGAGGGGACTTTGGCACTGGGCCCTGCTTTAGGTCCTCAAGTTATTCCAATAACTGTTTTTCTGACAGATTACGCCTACAAAACTGACCATGTTTAAAGGCGGGGAAGTGAGGAGGGGGTGATTAGCTAAACCAAATATAAATAATAAAATAATGCAAATCAAGTTATCTTGCAATTCCTCAATTTAGACACATGATCAAATGCCTTGTGTCTATTTGAACATGCGAACCACGTTTCTGTTTAGTGAAGTCATCTGAACATTTTAGAACATTCTCAAAATGGTCCTCGGACAGTCGCTTGTTAAAAGAGGCCCAATATGTCTGTAGGCTATATTTGAAGTCTGACGAAGAGGGGCGGAGATGGGCTCCTCAAATTTCGAGCGATTCTGCATATGTAATTAAGCGAATTTTTATCAACATTTGGAGTTTGTTGTCATACAAATAATAAAGAACCCGATTTTTCATCCCCCTTTGACTACATTTACATACATATATAACACCTCCGGATCAAATCAGCCTGATTCATGGGACATTTATTCCATTTCATGTTTCAATTTAGAGTTCATCGTGAGATCAATCATCTTTCCAAACCATCTTTTGATAAGACATCGTTCCAATATGTATAGAACAGAAATAAGGCAAAGAATTACGTATACACCCACACACACACCCCCACACACACACACACACACACACACATATATATATATATATATATATATATATATATATATATATATATATATATATATATATATATATATATATATATATAAATATATATATATATATATATATATATATATATATATATATATATATATATATATATATATATATATATATATATATATATATATATATATATATATATATATATATATATATATATATATATGAATGAATGAACTTTATTACCCGTAAAAGTATAAAAAACACAAAGTACGGAGTATTAAATAAACAAAAACAATAAACAGCGAAGAGAAAAAAAACTCAAACTAACAAAAGACAACATGGACTAATTAACTAGTATCAATATGGAAAAAAGGCTGCTGAGGGTCATAAACGTGAATAAAGTTGATAGTCTTTTTACATAAATCATCACTGGAAGACCGGATCCGAGAAGGCACATCAATATATATATATATATATATATATATATATATATATATATATATATACATATATATATATATATATATATATATATATATATATATATATATATATATATATGAATGAATGAACTTTATTACCCGTAAAAGTATAAAAAACACAAAGTACGGAGTATTATAAATAAACAAAAACAATAAACAGCGAAGAGAAAAAAAACTCAAACTAACAAAAGACAACATGGACTAATTAACTAGTATCAATATGGAAAAAAGGCTGCTGAGGGTCATAAACGTGAATAAAGTTGATAGTCTTTTTACATAAATCATCACTGGAAGACCGGATCCGAGAAGGCACATCATATATATATATATATATATATATATATATATATATATATATATATATATATATATATATATATATATATATATACATATATATATATATATATATATATATATATATATATATATATATATATATATATATGTATATATATACATATATATATATATATATATATATATATATATATATATATATATATATATATATATATATATATATATATATATATATATATATATATATATATATATATATATATATATATATATATACGTGAAGTTAGGTTAATCATAATGAAATACACCAAAATATGATGAAAATATAATAATTTAGTAACAAATTATGGAAAGTACAACAGAGAATTATAAAAAGCAGACCGCCCAGAACGCGTTATGTTAAATAACTAGCCTAACCACCTCTACATATTAAATATGTAATTAAAATATACCTGCATAGTATTTTATATCGATCAGGCTAAGCTGATTACCCCCGAGTGGACACAGAAAACTGGTTTCATTACAGATTAAGAACAAAGCGTGGTCGATATAACACGTAAGTACCAAAATGTAATAACCACTACCATTGTGACTCAGCCCCACCCACATAGAAAAATGATATTTTATTATTCAGCCCCACCCACATAGCAAACTGATATTTTATTTAGATTAGGCTACACCATAGGCAAAAAATGGCTGATTTCGGGTTTTTTGGTTTGAAAGCAATTTTATGAAACGACTGTTGATGAGAAATAAACACAAAAATAGCAAAAACCCACAATTAAGCAATCCATGCAAAGCCAGCATTTCCTGTGTAGAATACAGAAGTTGAAGAGAAAAATAAGAAAAAACTGGCGTTATGATAGAAAGACATATAGTGAAAATAAAAGTCGAATTCGCGTAACTCAAGCATTGTGTTACGGAACGAATTTAAAACGAACGGTGAAAAACACATTATGATTTCTAATTTAGGCGTCGAAAATTTCTCTTAGAACAAAAATTAGTTACCGTATTGATTTTGCCTCAAATTACCACGGATGAAAAATTATGAAATTAGCATAAAAGTAAAAATCTTCACTATCTAAGCGATCGTAGTCACATCACATTATTTGCTTGTATTTAGCATTTAGGCTAAAAAGAAAATACAAAAGTTAAATTTTCATTTCATGCTAAACGAAAAGGGGGGAAAATGCTTAAATAAACATATTCTTTCTAAAAAATAAAGATGAAGATTCTCCAAAGCCATTGTTAGCTTATAGCTCTAACAAACGTTCCAATAAAAATAACTAATTTGATTTTTTTCGAGAAATAATAAACAATAACCATACCCATTTTCTGTCATATGGTATACATCTTGGGGTGCCACGTGTGCCACAAAGTTCCACCAAGCGTGGCACAGTCTCTGCCACGGTTGTCAGATTTCCGTCATACTTGGCACGCAGAACCTGGTGTACCAGATTCCAGAATGTCGATGAGCTCTCAGCAATGAGGACAGAAAAATTTTTTATCTCAAAAATTCCTTTAGGAAATTGAATAGCTCCAGTATTTTATTTTAATTTTGAGTATAATTACTTCTTGTTAGTTTTCCGCCCAGTGGGAAGAATATGTAATACGTGGAGTTTGTCTATTCCCTTTTATAAAAGGATGAGCAAGGCTAATTAGGTTGGGAAACACCCTTGTTTCTATGAAGAAAAACGCAAGATGAACAAGTTTTTATAGTATGACAACATATCTTTTTGGCAGATAGCCTTCCTATTATGTTCGATGACAAAAACGAATTGTCTTGACTCCTCTTTTTCTTAATTGAATATTTGCATGTTCGAAGAAAGCTAACATTTATGGATAAATCAGAAACAGACATATTATGTTGAAGGTTTCCATGTGCACGTGCTCAAAGGAAGATACAATCTTTTATAAGTAGTAAAACAAATCTTTTTCTATTCTTCTTGCTTCTTTGGGGCAGATGTCATATATCATACATTATGTATTAAAATTGAAAAGTGCCTGGGTCATCAGACCCCTTTATTACTCAGTAGTATTGATTTTATAGCAAAAAATACCTCTATGCCATATTGATTGAAATATTAAAATAAATTGCGATTTTCGACAAAAGCTAAATTATCCTGTCCAATTATAACCAAAAAATGTCATTGCCATTCTAGACCCTCATATAGATACATAGCAAAGAACAGAATCTAGCCCATAGTACCCGAAATATACCTCGCTCGGTAGCTGGCTCTTCATGCTAAAGCGTTTAGTGATTAAAGAACTCAGTCTTTCTTTTTTCTTATTCTTTTTCTTTGTATTCTTCTCCTTTATCTACTTCTTCTTCTTCTTGTTGCTTCTCCGGGATATGATGCCATATGTCATATATTACTCAATACTTCGCTCTTCACGCTATAGTGTTCAGTATTTCAAAAAAGTTTCTTCTTTATCTTCTTGTCAAAACTAGAACGAACCTCAACTTAGAAGTGATTTTTTTTTATTTTGTTATTAAATCCATTCATTCACATAAAGTTGTCTATCTCCTTGATGTTTGCCTCTTTCTCTCGTTACATCTAAATGAATTTTTGTGTAGCTCAGGATTAATGAACTGTTATTTCTCCAGATTTTTCTCTCTCTCTGTATAGTAATGAAGCGAACAGATATTTTATGGATTATCAGCAATATAAATAAAAACGAAGTGTTGAAACGAACAGCAGCTATTCCGTATATAATAGAGGTTTCCCTCTCCTTTATCTCTCGCATATTATGCTAAAGTTTGACTTTTTTGGCCGTTTATTCGGGATAAGAAATATTTTTTAAGTGCTATAAAGCTTTAGTGTAAAAAGCAGGAGGGTGAGGAAGGGACACCCCCTTGCATATGGACTATTTTTTTTTTTTAAATTTTAATGCCGTTCTTTGACCAAATAGTCTATTATAGTGACTATAAGTGTTTATATATATGTGTTTATATATATATATATATATATATATATATATATATATATATATATAAAATAAAAAAATATGAATAGAACTAAACGTAAGCTATACAAACGACAATTGTATGGAAATGTCATGTTACATCGACAAGATAGTTCACACTACTAATAATTTTCATTCAAATTGACACTTAGAATAATGCAAAACACTTTACTTGCTATGTTCGAAATTCCCTAATCAATATTTTTTTTTAAATTAGGTTGCTCGAAGATCCGTATAAAACAGCATTTAGTTTCAATGAAACAATATAGAAGAATGAGGAGAAATTATTGATTCATCAACTGAGTTAGACACTAAAATTAGGGCTCGATTGATATTTCCTGCTTGACAATAAGAGGAATTATACATGAAACGCACAGGGAAATGCTTTCTGGAGAAGAAGGCTTGGGGCACTATCTGGTTTTTGAAAGAGCAAAATTTGAAGATTGATTTCAATCCTTGAAGAAAGAAAGAAAAATCTCTATGAAAGCCGAAAAACTAGCAACATTTCTTCTTCTTAGATGGAGCTGAAAACAATCAGATTTTTTTCTTGAATAGCAGCGGAAGATAATAGAATTCAATCGTTAAGCTTAACAAAATGTAGTAGTAGTAGTACTACTATGTAGTAGTCAATCATTAATTACAATAGCCTGCACGGATAGAGAGAAAAGAATATTTATCCCATTTATTCGCATTAACTTGAGCCAGAACCTTTAAAAAGAAGGAGTGGGGGGTAGTGAAAGTCTTGGATAAGCATTTTTTTTTACTTTATAAAAGGAATTGGAAGATTATTAGAGGAAGAAAATTTTGCAAAGGTGGATATTCCGAAGACATACGTAGTTTTAATGCATTATAATAGAATGCTTTCTTCTGCATTAAGTAGATGATAGCCTAAGTAGACAGAGCCCTTTTAATGTAATTTAGTTTTACGCTTCTTTTCATTTAAAATTTAAGTTTTTATGACTATTATTAGTATGAAATAATCCTTAATACTTTTTAGGCTTTTCACATATTTTCTGCATATTTAGAAATTAATAAGCATTCCGAGATTTCATCACAACTGCAGTTCGATGTAACGAACTGCAGTAAGGAGCCAGGCTCAATAGTAACCAAAATTTTAAAAAATGGAATTTTGATACCAATACCTACATCAAAAGAATGACATTTTAATGCTGATTTTAAATATATAAGTTTCATCAAGATTAGTTTTACCTATCAAAAGTTACGAGCCTGAGAAAATTTGCCTCATTTTAGAAAACAGGGGGAAACACCCCCTAAAAGTCATACGATCTTAACGAAAATCACATCATCAGATTCAACGTATCAGAGAGCCTTATTGTAGAAGTTTCAAGCCCCTATCTACAAAAATGTAGAATTTCGCATTTTTTGCCAGAAGACAAATCACGGATGCGTGTTTATTTGTTTTTTTGTCTTTTTTTTTTGTTTGTTTGTTTTTTCCCAAGGGTGATCGTATCGACTCAGTGGTCTTAGAATGTCATGAAAGGGCTCATTCTAACGGAAATTAAAAGTTCTAGTTCCCTTTTTAAGTGACAAAAAAAATTGGAAAGCACCTAGGCCCCCTCCCACGCTCATGTTTTCACCAAAGTCACCGGAACCAAATTCTGAGATAGCCATTTTATTTACCATAGTCGAAAAACCCAATAACTATGTCTTTGGGGACGACTTTCTCCCCCGCAGTCCCCGTGGGAGGGGTTGCAAGTTACAAACTTTGACCTGTGTTTACTTATAGTAATGGTTACTGGGAAGTGTACAGACGTTTTCAGGGGATTTTCTTTTGGTTTGGGGGATATTTGAGGAGGGAGGGTTTCCGGGGAGGATCTTTCCATGGAGGAACTTCTCATGGGGAAAGAGACTTTCAATGGAGGGGGCGCAGGATTTTCTAGCATTATTTAAAAAAACAATGAAAAAATAAATATGAAAAGTTTTTTTCTACTGAAAGTGAGAAGCGGCCTTAAAACTTAAAAAGAACAGAATTTATAACGCATATGAGGGGTTTACCTCCTCTTAATACCTCGCTCTTTACACTAAAGTATTTTTAGTAATTTCAACTGTTTATTCTACGGCCTTTGTGATGCAGGGGTCATTCCTAAGGAATTGGGACAAAATTTAAGCTTTAATGTAAAGAGCAAGGTATCGACGAGGGGTGAGCCCCCTCATATACGCAATAAAATCATACGAATATAGAAGTTCGCTACGCAATTTAATTCGTAAGTTACGTATATTTTTTTTACTTATGAAAACGTTCGTAAGAAATTATAAGTTATAGTTGCCTTTTTAAGTAATAAAAAAATTGGAGGGCAACTAGGCCTCCTCCCTCGCTCCTTTTTTCTCAAAATCTTCCGATTAAAACTATGAAAAAGCCATTGAGCCCAAAAACAATAAGATGCAAATTTCGTTTTAATTATTTATGTGCGGAGAACCAAGATCAAGCCATGCATTAATTCAAAAACGTCCAGAAATTAAACAAAAATAAGTTTTTTTAAAATGAAAGTAAGGAGCGACATTAAAACTTAAAACGAACATAAATTACTCCTTATTTGAAAGGGGCTTTTCCTCCTCAACGCCCCGCTCTTTACGGTAAAGTTTTTAACTGTTTTAAAATGTAGAGTTAAGAAAAAGAGTCAAACTTTAGCGTAAAGAGCGGGGCGTTGAGGAGGAAAAGCCCCTTTCAAATACGGAGTAATTTCTGTTCGTTTTAAGTTTTAATGTTGCTCCTTATTTTCATTTAAAAAAAAACTTGTTTTTTTGTTTAATTCTGAAACAAAATTGACCATATCAACAATGGAAAGAATTAAAGAAATATAGACTGTTGATTAAATAAAAAAAACTAATTTTTTTTAGCTGAAAGTAAGGAGCGACATTAAAACTTAAAACGAACAGAAATTACTCCGTATATGAAATGAGTTGTCCCCTCCGCAATCCCTCGCTCTTTACGCTAAAGCTTTAAATTGTTTTAAAAAGTAGAATTGTGGCAAAGAGTCAAACTTTAGCGTAAAGAGCGAGGGATTGCGGAGGGGATAACTCATTTCATATACGGAGTAATTTCTGTTCGTTTTAAGTTTTAATGTCGCTCCTTACTTTCAGCTAAAAAAATTAGTTTTTTTTATTTAATTTCTGAACGTTTTTGAATTAATGCATTAAAACTTTTGGCTCTCCGCACATAATTATTAAAATGAAATTTGTATATTAATTCTTTTTTTGGCTAAATGGCTTTCTATTAGTTTTGATCAGACGATTTTGAGAAATAAGGGGTGGAGAAGGAGGCTTAGTTGCCCTCCAATTTTTCGGTTACTTAAAAAGGCAATTAGAACTTTTAATTTTTAACGAACGTTTTTATTAGTAAAAAATATACGTAACTTAAGAATTAACTTACGTAACAAACTTTCATAACCTTATATTTTTATTATGTATACGAGGGGATTTGTACCCTCGTTAATACCTCGCTCTTTACACTAAATCGTAAGTTTTGTCCCAATTCTTTAAGAATGACCCCTGAATCAGAAAGGCCGTAGAATAAATAGTTGAAATTACAAAAAAATACTTTAGCATAAAGAGCAAGGTATTTATCTCCTCCTAAATACCTCGCTCTTTATGCTAAAGTATTTTTAGAACCCCTCATATGCGTAATAATCTCTGTTCGTTTTAAGTTTCAATGCTACTTCTTCCTTTCATTTGAAAAAAGTTTTCATGTTTATTTTTCATTGTTTTCTTATAGTAATGCTAGAGAATCCTGCGCCCTTGTCATTGAATTTTTCTTCCCCCATGACAGATTCCTCCAAGGAAAGATCCTCCAACATAGCCCCCTCTCCTAAACCCCACCCCCAAACAAAATAAAATCCCCCTGAAAACGTTTGTACACTTCCCAATAACCATTACTATATGTAAACAATGGTCAAAGTTTGTAACTTGCAGCCCCTCCCCCAGGGATTGTGGGGGAGTAAATCATCCCCAAAGACATAGTTATTATGGTTTTCGACTATGCTGAACATAATGGCTATCTCAAAATTTTGATCCGTTGACTTTGGGAAAAAAATGAGCGTGGGAGGGGGCCTAGATGCCCTCCAATTTTTTTGGTCACTTAAAAAGGGCACTAGAACTTTTCATTTCCGTTAGAATGAGCCATCTTGCGACATTCTAGGACCACTTGGTCGATACGATGACCCCTGGGGAAAAAAAAACACAAACAAACAAACAAATAAACACGCACCCGTGATTTGTCTTCTGGCAAAAAATACAAAATTCCACATTGTTGTAGATAGGAGCTTGAAACTTCTACAGTATGGTTCTCTGATACGCTGAATCTGATGGTGTCATTTTCGTTAAGATCCTACGACTTTTAGGGGGTGTTTCTCCCTATTTTCCTAAATAAGGCAAATTTTCTCAGGCTCGTAACTTTTGATGGGTAAAACTAAACTTGATGAAACTTATATATTTAAAATCAGCATTAAAATGCGATTCTTTTGAGGTAGCTATTGATATCAAAATTCAATTTTTTGGAGTTTTGGTTACTATTGAGCCGGGTCGCTCCTTACTACAGTTCGTTACCACGAACTGTTTGATTTTGATCTTCATCCAGTCCGGGAAAAATATTAGTAAGGGTTTTGTACTACCTGTATAGTGTTTGAAAATTGAGAGAACCAACACGTCTAATGAGTTTACTCACTATTCCATTCCCAATATGTTCCTTTAATACTTTTGCATTACCTCATTATTTTTGAAGAGTAACCTTATAATCACACGTAGTTGAAAGTAAATTTAAGTGTTTTAGGAATGCAATTCAAACCAGTGAAAAAATGGACTTCGATTATGTATCTTAGAGACTCATTATTTGACGCTGAAATTATTCTTGAGTCCATGATCATATAATATTCTTAAGGAAAACCAAGTTTAAATGTTACTCTTTACATTCATCTAAAACGAAATTATTCTCTTTAAGTTTATGATCGTTTTTAGCAGAAGATCTTAGGTTATCCTAAATGTGAGAGGGCTACCCCTCCTCAAATACGACTCTTTAAATCAAAATTAAGTTTTGGCAACACTGCTTCAAGAAAAAGAGCTCATGTAGCGCATTTTCTTTTCGAAATTAAGAGTAAACAGTCAAAAAAAAAAAAAAAAATCTCATACTGCATACTCATCACCGACACTATTTTCGTTTTGGGCTTCATTTACTGTTTCAAAGTAAGTACTGTTCGTCTTAAAAGAATTAATGTACGCTCACTTTTGCATGTTTTAGGTTTTCATTCGACTTTTTTGTTTTTCTTTGAAAAACTTCTATTTTTAGAAAAGGTTTTTCTTCAACTTTTATTCGTTTTTTTTTACTGAGATGTTTTATTGCTGGCTGATGAAAGGAATATTTTTAAATTTATACTATTTTTTTGCTTAAGAACTAAAATGTTGGATTTTGAATTTTGACAATTCTGCATATTCTGTCAAAAAATGTTATATCTGCTATTTGTTTTTGCAAGAATTCTTTAACTATACTTTTATAGTAAAATTTTAGGTGGACTGGGTGGGGAATTTTTATTCTTACCATCCGAAAATATGCCAGTTTTGTTTCCTCAAGATTTTTATTCCTCGAGGCTTCCGTGGCCCTGTCTGTAATCATGCTCTGAATGCTTCGAGTGGATCAGCGCAAAAATAAGTCAACTTTTTGTCCTAAGAATCGATGCAACCAGGCTTTTCTTACTAAATTTATTGTCCTCTTTGAAGTCCCCATGATCGAGCCTACTAATCCTGAATGTTTCATTTAAATCATGGAAAATGGTTTTTGGCCAAGTTCGGGGTGTTCGAGGACCCAATATTTTTGAAAATATTTTCTCCCCTTTTGTTCACTTTGCCCAGTGTTTATGTATAGTAAGTTCCAAGCTGACCAAAGATGAGCCAAATTTGGACATCATGAACGTCTCCAACTATTGTCTCCATCGAGATCCCCTTGGCCCTGTATCCATGCCCTTTAAGCTGAAGCGAGTCGGATAAAAAAAATTGTTGGCCTAGTTCCTAGTGTCAAGTATCGATACAAGCAAACTTCGAAATGTTTTTTCTTCATAAAGATATAAACGGTCATGTTCAAATGCCCTTTAAGCTGTCAGACAGAGGCAAAATAATTTTAGGCCCGTTTTCGAGAGTCATGAATCAATAGAGCCATAATTAGCTTCAAATATTCGTCTTCATAAATGATATTTTTTTTAAATACAAACTTGTAAAATTATTAGAGTGTTTTTTTTTAAGTTGATGTTAGGGCTAAGAGTAAAAAAAAGTTCAGTTGCCCATCTGAACTGTAATAACACTATTATTTCGAATTACCGCAGGTGTTAGTTCTGCACCAATGACAAATTTCATGGTTATCATGCAAGCAAAGCTGATCTACAGCGAATTTCGACGACAAATCACACTTAATCATGCACGGGATGGTTTTTGTAGGGTGGTAGACTATAGGGGAGACTAAAACATAACATGCGCATTTTCAAAAGCCACGGATCAATAAAGCCTATTTTTTAAAGTTTCATCTTTATTAAGGTTCTTTTGGTGCCTTGTACCTATAATTTTAAGACCTATGGGTAGGCTTCAGTTGACATTCCTCACACTGGGTTGCCCCCGGCACTAGGGGCAATCTAATTTTATCAAGGAAATTTATCCACGGCACTGGGGGTAGCTTTAAGTTTCAAATTTATCAAGGAACCATTCAGTCTATTTCTGGGTCTTCCAACACCCTCGTTCCTCCCAAACAAAAATATGTGGCCCCATTAGCCCAACAATGGTCCCTAAAAGTTTCAAGTGATTCGGAAAAAGAGTTTTTGTCCTTTATTGGTCCCTATTTTGAGAGTAGAATTTGGCCACAGACAAAAAATTTTCTTGTACATTGTTGTCCATTTTAACCTAGGACTTACTGTTTTCAAATTTCAATCTGTTCAGAAACAGAAGTTTTTCGGCCTTTTTTGGTCCAATTTTCAGGCAAACCGATAATTTTTGGGCTTTCTTTTTCTGAATATGGTTCCCATTGGTCCAAGTAATATCGGAAATTTTGAAGGGAAAAAGTTTTATGCGACACTTTTGGTAAATAATAATTCTTCTTTCTATTTTGTCTCGTGCACAGGGATTCTCTTGGACCAAAACTTTCTTGCGCTTTCTTGGTTCCACTTTTGGTGGACCATACCCCAAAATAAATTTTTTACATTAGTTTTTCATGGCCCAGGGACTTGTGGCTGCAAGATTGAAATGGATAAGTGACAAGAAGGTTACTGTCTCTTTTCTTGGGTTCCTAAGACTCTCCATTCCATATATGAAATGTTTAGTCCTTTGATTGCCAGTTAAAGATACAAACCAATGGAAAACATCCTGAAAATTTTTTGAGGCCTCAATTTTAAGGGGGCCCATGAGTCTAAACAAAAATATTTATTGATAACATGGTTCAGATGGCAAAGGAGACTTACGACTTCAAATTTCAAGCCGATCAGAGAGAAATGTTTATAGGCCCAAAAGCAGGTTCCTGTTTTCATTTTAAATTGGGGTACCCTTGACCCAAGGACTTTGAAAAGCAAACGTCAAGCAACTAAAATAAAATCTTCTGGCTTTATTTATTTCTTGGGACCGTGCCCCCAACCTAAATTTGCTTTATGTGCTTAGGGGGTCTCTTTGTCTGGGAATTTACGGGACCAAGTTTCCAACAGTTCTGAGGAAATGTTTTGGCCCTGGCTTTTGCGGGGGGGGGGAACATTTTTTTGATTTTGTGATTTATTACGCACTTTTTGACCAAAGGACTTAAGGGTACAAGTTTTCAGCTGATCTGAAGTTTTTTGGACCCTATCTTTGGGTGACCCATTCCACCAAATTAATTTTTTCTCGCACTATTTTATCATTTACCCAGACTTAGAGATGTAAATTTCAAACTGATCAGGGAAAATTAGTATTTTGGCCCATATCCTGGCCCTCAAGCACCATTTATCCTACCACCAAAGTGTTTGGTCCCCTTAGTCTTCACAACGATTGTTAAAAATTTCAAACCAATGGGGAAAAAAATGACCCATTTTCTGGCCCTCTATATAGGAGATCACCCCCCCCCACCCCAAAAAAAATCGGCATTTCTTTAGGCCTCACTAAGGGGAGTCAAATCTTCTTTTTAATTTTTGTTTTCCTTTAGGTTTCCGAATGTCCCAAAACAAAATCCTCAAAAACCCATTTATTGGAGCTTTCAACTATCATGAATAAAATTGCTATCTAGAATTTTGACTGGGATTTTGTCTTGGTGCGCTATGAGAGAAGAGGAACAAAAAGGGTGCAAGAGTAGGAATGGTCTGGTCAGTTTTCTATTTTAATGAGGGTAATAGAAATTTCAATTTCCAAAGAAATGAGCCCCCTTCTAAGTTTCTACAACCGCTCTTCCATATGATGTGGCCAGTAAGAAAAAATAAATAAAAAAAAGTCCATGGGCGGCACATTTCTCTTTCGCTAGATGCTAGAGTGCTGTCTCCGACTGTATTAAATAAAAAAAAAACAAGTTTTTTTTTAACTGAAAGTAAGGAGCAACATTAAAACTTAAAACGAACAGAAATTACTCCGTATATAAAAGGAGCTGTTCCCTCCTCAAACCCCCGCTCTTTACGCTTAAGTTTGACTCTTTCTCTCAACTCTACTTTTAAAACAATAAAAAAATTTAGCCTAAAGACCGGGGCGTTGAGGAGGGATCAGCCCCTTTCATATACCGGGTAATTTCTTTCGCTTTAAGTTTTAATGTCGCTCCTTACTTTCAGTTAAAAAAACTTGTTTTTTTAATTTAATTTCAGAACGTTTTTGAATTAATGCATGTTTTGATTTTAGCTCTCCGCATATGAATAATTAAAACGAAATTTGCATATAAATTTATTTTTTTGGCTAAATGGCTTTCTCATAGTTTTGATCGGACGATTTCGAGGAAAAAGGAGCGGGGGAGTAAGCCTAGTTACCCTCCAATTTTTCGGTTACTTAAAAAGGCAACTAGAACTTTTAATTTTACGCACGTTTTTATTAGTAAAAATATACGTGACTGACGAATTAACGTTCATAACAAATTTCTAAATTTGTATGTTTTTATTATGTATATGAGGGGGTTCACCCCCTCGTCAATACCTTGCTCTTTGCCCTAAAGCTTAAATTTTGTCCTAATTCCTTAAGGATGACCCCTGAATCACAAAGGCCGAAGAATGAATAGTTAAAATTAATAAAATTACTTTAGCGTAAAGAGCAGGGTATTAGGAGGAAGTGAATCCCTCATATACGTAATAATTTCTGTTCGTTTTTAGTTTTAATAATGCTCCTTACTTTCAGTTGAAGAAACTTTTTCATATTTATGTTTTCATGGCTCTTTAAAAAAAAGGCTAAGAAATCCGGCGCCCTCTTCATGGAAATTCTCTCCCCCCTTGAAAAATTCCTCCATGGAAAGTTTCCCCTCGCATAAACCCCTCCCCTCAACCCCTCCCCCAGCCAAAAAATCCCCCTGAAAGTGTCTGTACACTTCCCAATAACCATTGACTGTGTGTAAACACTGGTCAAAGTTTGTAACTTGCAGCCCCTCCCACGGGGACTGTGGGGGAGTAAATCGTCCCCAAAGACATAGTTTTTATGTTTTTTGACTATACTGAAAAACAGCTATCTCAGAATTTTAATCCGATGACTTCGGGAAAAAAGAGCGTGGGAGGGGGCCTTGGTGCCCTCTAATTTTTTGGTCTCTTAAAAAGGGCACTAGAACTTTTAATTTCTGTTAGAACGAGCCCTCTCGCGACATTCTAGGACCACTGGGTCAATACGATCACCCCTGGGGGAAAAACAAACAAAAAACAAATAATCACGCATCCGTGATCTGTCTTGTGGCAAAAAAAAAAAAAAAATACAAAATTCCACATTTTTGTAGATAGGATCTTGAAACTTCTACTCTAGGGTTCTCAGATATGCTGAATCTGATGGTGTGATTTTTATTAAGATTCTATGACTTTTAAGGGGTGTTTCCCCCAAGTTTCTAATCTAAGGCAAATTTTCTCAGGGTCTTAACTTTTGATGGGTAAAACCAAACTTGATGACACTTATATATTTAAAATCAGCAGTAACATGCAACTCTTTTGATGTAAATATTGGTATCAAAATTCCATTTTTTAGTGTTTCGGTTACTATTGAGCCGGGCTACTCCTTACTACAGTTCGTTACCACGAACTGTTTGAAATTTTACTTTGTTTACCGTAGTCATTTTGAACCAGAGATAAATTTAGTTACGTATCTTGCACCTGGTATTCTTCTCTCTGTGAAAAAAGCTAATTTCGGATTGAAGTAACGATACACCAATCTGTCTTGTTCCTAACAATTATTTTATCCCCCACTTTTGCTATTTTGTCCATAACTTGTGTTTTTGTTTATTTGTGTTTTTTTTTCTTTCCTGCTGTACTCCACGTTTTCTCTTTTGTGATTGGGCAAGAAATAAATTTTTTCCCGGTTAAGGTTCTGCAGATAATTGAAAACCGGCTTCTTTGCACAAGGGATCAAAGAATGGATTGCCCGACCATAACTTTCAAGGTTCTCAGATTTTCTTTATTTTTTCTCTCAAATCCCTTAAAGCTATGGAAATCATTTAATTTCTAAATAAAAAAAATATAAATGTCTAGTTTCTAAAGGAATCTTTTTTTCCACTGAATTTTTTCTCGAAAAAGTAGCCATTCCAAATCTCTGAAAAATATCAACGAATACTATCAAGTAAGAATATCTGAGATTATTAGAGAAGCAGGATCTTAGTGTTCAGTCATGATCACAAGGCTGGGTATGGATTGGCAAAAACATAAAAATATAAATGATAAAATTTACAAAACAATTCCTGGTCTATTTTTAAAGTTTGTTCCGTAAATTATACCACACAAATCTTTTTTCTTCTTCGTATTAGAACATGAATTATTACAATAGACAAGAGAAGTTCCATTCAAAGTTCATTTGAGCTGGAAAGTTCCACACGTGAATAGAAATCATCATTCATTTTGGCTAATTTTCAAGCACTTTTCAAGTAGCCTATTAAAAGCAATTTCAAAAAGACAACTTTTAGGACTATTCGAAACTTTTCCTCTCCAGAGTTTAAAGCTTTCTTAATAACAAAACTTGAAATTGGAAATATTTCCACGAGCACTGATATTCACATCTTTTCGAAAGACTACAAATGGGAAAGATCTCGGTGAGCTGTCAACATTATACTAAGAATAATTTAAAATGAAAAAAAAAACTTCACTCTCAGGGGAAGTGACAGTACGGTGTCAGCTCCAGAAGATTTATGTGGGGAGCTTAACATTTAACATCAATGAATGACTCCACTTCTGAGAATGATTAAATAAAAATATTTTGTTTCAAATGACGGTAAGGAGCGATATCAAAACTTAAAAAAATAGAATAATAATCCTATATTATAAGCTGCTGTTCCCCCAATTTTCGAATTTGAAGTTAGAGTTGTGCTATGCATCGGTGCAACAAATGTAGCATATTGGCAATTTTACTTACCGATATTTTATACCGGATAATTTTACTTACCGATTGCCTTTCAGAAACCTGCTCGACCTTTGTCCCAGGGCTAAAATCAGAGTGAACAAGAGTCTGTCTATAATTTCGCGTTGAAAAGTTTGCTTTTTTCCTTGGTTTTCGCCTGTAAATTATTTCTGTAAGCCAATCATGTAATTGCTTAACGAAATTAAAAAAAAAAAAAAAAAAAATTAACTGAAAGTAAGGAGCGATATTAAGACTTAAAACGAAAAGAAATTACTCTGTATATAAAAGGGGCTGTTCCGTCCTCAATGCGCGCTCTTTACGCTAAAGTTTGACTCTTTCTCTCCGCTCTACTTTTTAAAACAGTAAAAAACTTTAGAGTAAAGAGCGGAGTGTTGAGGAGGGAACAGTCCCTTTTATATACGGAGTAATTTCTGTTCGTTTTAAGTTTTAATATCTGTCCTTTCAACTTTTTTTTAACTTTCCGTTAAAAAAAACTTCTTTTTATTTAATCTCTGAACGTTTTTAAATTAAGGCATGTTTTGATTTTGGCTCTCCGCACATGAATAATTAAAACGAAATTTGCATACTAATTTATTTTTATGGCTAAATGGCTTTCTCACAGTTTTGATCGGACGGTTTTGAGAAAAAAGGAGCGGGGGAGTAGGCATAGTTACCCTCCAATATTTTGGTTATTTAAAAAAGCAACTAGAACTTTTAATTTTTTAAGAACGTTTTTATTAGAAAAATATACGTAACTTACGAATTAGCTTACGTAACGAACTTCTATATTCGTATGTTTTTATTACGTATATGAGGGGGTTCACCACCTCGTCAATACCTCGCTCTTTACACTAAAACTTAAATTTTGTCCTAATTCCTTAAGAATGACCCCTGAATCACAAAGGCCGTAGAATAAATAGCTGAAATTAATAAAGTTACTTTATCGTAAAGATCGAGGTATTAGGGGGAGGTGAACCCCTCATATGCGTAATAATTTTTGTTCGATTTAAGTTTTAATGCTGCTCCTTAATTTCAGTTGAAAAAACTTTTTCATATTTTTTTTCATTATTCTTTGAAAAAAAAGGCTGAAAAATCCTGCGCACTCTTCATGGAAATTTTCTTCCCCCATGATAAATTCATCCATGGAAAGGTCCCCCCGCATAACCCCCTCCCCTCAACCCCACCCCGACCAAACAAATCCCCATGAAAGCGTCTGTACACTTCCCAATAACCATTACTTTGTGTAAACACTGGTCAAAGTTCGTAACTTGCAGCCCCAACCACGGGGACTGTGGAGGAGTAAGTCGTCCCTAAAGACATAGTTATCTCAGAATTTTGATCCAGTGATTTTGGGGAAATGAGCGTGGGAGGGGGCCTAGGTGCCCTCCAATTTTTTTGGTTACTTAAAAAGGGCACTAGAACTTTTAATTTCCATTATAATGTGCCCTCACACGACATTCTAGGACCAATGGGTCGACACGATCGCCCCTGGGGAAAAAAACACAAAAAAACAACAAAAAAAAACAAACAAATAAACACGCATCCGTGATCTGTCTTGTTGCAGAAGTTACAAAATTCCACATTTTTGTAGATAGATTCTTGAAACTTCAACTGTAGGGTTCTCTGATACGCTGAATCTGATGGTGTGATTTTCGTTAAGACTCTATGACTTTTAGGGGTGTTTCCCCCTATTTTCTAAAATAGAGCAAATTTTCTCAGGCTTGTAACTTTTGATGGGTAAATCTAAACGTAACAAAACGTATATATTTAAAATAAGCATCAAAATGCAATTCTTTTGATGTAATTATTATTATAAAAATTCCGTATTTTAGAGTTTCGGTTACTATTGAGCCGGGTCGCTCCTTACTACAGTTCGTTACCACGAACTGTTTGACACTAATTCTGGAAATTAAAATAACCCAGCTTGTCTAAAAACCTGATTGGTTCTCCAGTGCCTGGGTGAAATTTTAAGCTTAAACTAATATAAAGAAGAAAAGCTAAACTCCATCTGATTGGCTCTCCTGTGTGAAAGTTTTATTCAAGTGAAGGTAAAGAGCAACATTAAAACATAAGCCAAATATTGATACTATTATATATATTAGGGAATCTGTTATACCCTCAACTCCTCTCGCCCATCTTTGCATTTAAAAATTTTACTATTGCTTTAAATATATGTAACAAAAATAACAGAGTGGCTTTTTTTTATCGATTGCCTTCTAGAAATTTTCTTGACTTTGGCCTTAGGACTTGAATTAATGTGGATAAGAGATAACAAATATGCCATAACTTGTGCTTCTGTTTCATTGGTTTGTGCACATGGTGTATTCCCGTAAGCCAATCAAACTATCCCTTATGGACATACAATTTGTGCAAAAAGAAAATCATGTCTTTTAAAAACATGATTGTTTCTCCTGTGTCAAATTTTGAGCCATAATCAAACAGTTCGCGGTAACGAACTGTAGGAAGGAGCGACCCGGCTCAATAGTAACCAACACTCTAAAAAATGGAATTTTGATACCAATAATTACACCAATAAAATCGCATTTTAATGTTGATTTTAAATAGTTAAGTTTCATCAAGATCAGTTATACCCATCAAAAGTTACGAGCCTGAGAAAATTTGCCTCATTTTAGAAAATAGGGAGAAACATCCCCTAAAAGTCATACAATCTTAACGAAAATCACACCGTCAGATTCAGCGTATCAGAGAACCCTGCTGTAGATGTTCCAAGCTCCTATCTACAAAAATGTGGAATTTTGTATTTTTTGCCAGAAGACAAATCACGGATACGTGTTTATTTGTTTTTTTTCCCAGGGGTAATCGTATCGACTGAGTGGTCCTAGAATGTCGCGAGAGGGCTCATTCTAACAGAAATTAAAAGTTCTAGTGCCCTTTTTAAGTGACCAAAAAATTGGAGGGCACCTAGGCCCCCTCCCACGCTCATGTTTTTCCTAAAATTCACCGGATCAAAATTCTGAGATATTCATCATAGTCGAAAAACCTAATAACTATGTCTTTAAGGACGACTTACTCCCCCACAATCCCCGTGGAACGGGCTGCAAGTTACAAACTTTGACCTGTGTTTACATATTGTAATGGTTACTGGGAAATGTACAGACGTTTTCAGGGGGATTTTTTTGGTTTTGAGGGGAGAGTTGAGAGGGTGGTTACATGGGGGGATATTTACATGGAGAAACTTCTCATGGGGGAAGAGAATTTCAATGAAGAGGGCGCAGGATTTTCTAGCATTATTTGAGAAAACAATGAAAAAATAAATATGAAAAGTTTTTCTACTGAGAGTAAGGAGCAGCATTAAACTTAAAACGAACAAAAATTATTACGCATATGAGGGGTTTACCTCCTCGTTATACCTCATTCTTTATTCTAAAGTATATTTAGTAATTTCAAATATTTATTCTACGGCCTTTGTAATTCAGACGTCATTCTTAAGGAATTGGGACAAAATTTAAGCTTTAGTGTAAAGATCGAGGTATCGACGTGGGTTGAACCCCCTCATATACGCAAAAAAAACATACGAATATAGAAGTTCGTTACGTAAGCTAGTTCGTAAGCTATATATATTTTTTACCAATGAAAACGTTTGTAAAAAAATTAAAAGTTCTAGTTGCTTTTTTAAGTAATCAAAAATTGGAGGCCAACTAGGCCTCCTCCCTCACTCCTTTTTTCTCAAAATCTTCCGATTAATTGCAATTATTTAATATGTAAATTTCGTTTTAATTATTTATTTGCGGAGAGCCAAGATCGAAACATGCATTAATTCAAAAACGTCCAGAAATTAATTAAAACAAACATTTTTTTTTTTTAATGAAAGTAAGGAGCAACATTAAAACTTAAAGCGAACAGAAATTACTCCGTATATGAAGAGGGCTTTTCCTCCTCAACGCCCCGCTCTTTACGCTAAAGTTTCTTACTGTTTTAAAAATAGAGTTAAGAGAAAGAGTCAAACTTTAGCGTAAAGAGCGAGGCGTTGAGGAGGAAAAATCCCCTTTCATATACGGAGTAATTTCTGTTTGTTTTAAATTTTAATGCTGCTCCTTACTTTCATTTAAAAGAACTTTTTTTTTTTTTATTTAATCTAGTAGAAAGAGCGAAAAGTTAGATTCGACTGTATTGGTTCTCCCGTGTGAAATTTTAAGCCAGAAGATGAACAAACAGTTTTTAAGCCGAGATATATATACAAATTTTTATAAGAAGTCCCTCTGTTTCTCTATGATAAAATATATTAATTTCGAACCTCAGATGCTAAACATCTTATACTGGCATTTTCTCTAAGAAAAAACTCAGATGAAACTTTCTCTTTCCTTGTAGATTGTGAAATTGAAAGGCCATTGGATTCAAAGGCACGTTCAAAACTGAAAGTCAATTCCACTGGAAAATCAAACAGTTCGTGATAACGAACTGTAAGGAGCTACTCAGCTAAAGAGTCAATAGTAAACAAAACTGTAAAAAGCGAAAAAAATTTCTTGATTTTGGAAAAAGGAGGGAAACACACCTATAAAGTCAACGAATCTTAATGAAAATTGCATCATCATATACTCTGTATAAAAAAATCCTATTGTAGAGGTGAGGTTTCAAGCTCCCATCTGCAAAAACGTGGAATTTTCTATTTTTTGCCAGAATAAAGATCACGGATGCGTGTTTTTTTCAAGGGGTGATTGCATTGAACCAATGGTCCTAGAATATCGAGAGATGGTTCATTTGAATGGAGATTGAAAGCTATAATGCCCTTTTTAAGTAATCAAAATGATTTGAGGGCAACCAGCCCCTCCAACACCCCTTCCCCAAAAATCTTCCAATATAAATTTGGAGATAGTGATTTTACTATGGATAGTCGAAAAATCCCTAGTTATGTCTTCGGCTCAAGCAAGATCCCCCTTAAGTCCCTTGTAAACGGGCTGTAATCTATCTAAGTTGCTCATTATTTACTTTTAGTATTTATTATTGGGAAGCATACACATATTTTTCAGAGGGGATCTTTGCCTGTTTTTTGCGAGGAGTTTTTCGCCGGGAGGGTGTTTCCAGGGATGAACTTCCCAGGCAAAATTCTACTCTGGGGGAATTTGCCGAATTTCCTATATGAAATTCTTTTTATTTATCTTACTTTTTCTTTTCCAACTCAATTTTTTATGTGCAGATGTTTTGCGGAAAATTTCAGCTTGGTTGGAATAGTTTGGAGGATTTTTCGGCGTAGGAGGGGGGAGGGTCCATGGGAAAACTCTCTATAGGAGAATTCCCCGTAGGAGAAATTCTCAACGGGAAAATTTTCCACGGGAGCAACTTTCAACTGGGAAGGGGGGTTCCGGGGAAAATTTCCTACAGAGGGGGGGATTTCCGGCAAGATTTGAAAAGTAATCAGAGATAAAATTCTTTTTCAAATACAAATTCAAAAGCTAAAGAGAATTTTTAGGCGAAATCGTTTGCAAGAAGTTTTCCGGTGGGAATTTTCGGCAAGGACGGAATTTCCTAGGGGAGGAGGATTTTATGCGTGAGGAACTTTCAATGGAGGAATTTTCCGTGGAAGGAGGAGATTTTCCATGGAGGAGGAGCCGGAATTCCCAGTATTATTTGAAAAAGTATTAAAATTTAAATTAAAAAACGACATTTTTTTCCATTGAAAATAAGGAACAGCATTAAAATTTCAGAGGAACAAAAATTATTCCATACATGAGAGCGTTAAAGTTCCCTTTTCGTCCCAATTCTTTGAAAACGACTCTTGAAACACAAGGGCCGTCTCATTAGAATAAGAAGCTTTCTCAAAGTACTAAAAAACTTGTTATAAAAACTTAGTCTTAAAGCATAAAGAGCGAAGTATTGAGGAGGAGGCAACCCTCTCATATACTGAGTAGTTTCTATTCGTTTTAATTTTTATTGTTACTCCTTACTTTCAGTTGAAAAAAAAATTGTTTAGTTTTTACAATTTATGTATCATTCAGAGCCAACGCTCTGAACGGACCAACGCATTGTTGGTCTGTAAGCAATGACCAACATTTATAGCTTAGAGCCCTGGCCCTAAGGGCTCTGGGGGGTTATGCCACCCCAGAGGCATAGTTATTGACCTTTAGGCCATTTTGAACAAAATGGCTATTTCAAAATTCAAATTGGATGTGTTTTGGGTGGGGGATCTCTTTTTCTTTTAAAAAGAATGGCTTGTGGAATCAAATTGAAGCTTCCAAGCAGAGTTGAGACCAAGTGGACCTCTTATGTTGACTCGGAGAGGGGGTGGGAGACAAGCATCATGGGCACTGCGTATCAAGATCATCGGAATGACCGTCACCTCTAGTTTTGGGGGAATAGAAAGGGATTAAACAATTTTTGTCTTTGATGAACAAAAACATTTGTTCTCTATAAGCTCCTATGGGACTTAGAATTTATGCACAGTTAAGTAGTAAGGTAAACCAAAACAGAATATCTGTTTGTGGGCGATCAAAATAGTGTAACTGAATATCTCAGGAAACCCTTGTGCTATCAGGCAGAAAACTTTATCGAACTTTGAAGGGCAATTTTGAATTGGATAAGGGGAAAAAATTAATCAAAAGACACCATATGTATCAGGTCATCAAAATAGATCACCATTGGAATGACTAAGGGATGAAATTTGAACTTATAGGTACTATTCGGTAAAGGAGGGGGCAAGGCAATTTCAAATTTTATGTGTTGGAGGAGGGAGAAGGGATTAAATAACTTGCGTCTCTAATCCACCAACATATTTTTTCACTTCAAGCTCCTATTGGACTTGTATAACCTAAGCACTGTTAAGCAGCAAGCAAAATTAAAAGAAGCACGACATGTAATCTTTTTATGAACGGCTTGGTATATAGAATAGAAACTTTCAGGAGGTATTGTGGGTCAGACAGACCTCAACTTCTGTTCAACTTCAACAGAATTCAACTTCTGTTCAACTTCTCTTCAACAGAAGGTTTTTTATCTTAAGCAGCAAGCATAATTAAAAGAAGCACCATGTTGGCAGATTACAAAAATTGCGTATATGCAATCATTTATCAACGGCTTGGTATATACGACATTGAATGAATGGCTTTCAGGAGGTATTGTGGGTCAGACGGACCTCAACTTCTTACTTTGGGGATGTGGGCAGTGTTGAATTTCTTTACATTGAAGACAGTATACGTATCCAGGCTATTAAATATAGCATAAACATGCAGTATCAGGAGAATGGCTTCCCGGATGCAGTTCGCAATTTAGGTAGTGTGTTTAAGAGGGGGAGAGACTTCAAATTTTGTGTTAGGATGGGAGCGACACGGGGCTTTATGTTTTGGTTCTCGGATCAGCTTCAAAATTACATCCATTGTAATTTTGAAACAAATTTGAAACTAATTTTGTGCCGCCTTCAATTTGACCAAGAGGCTGAAAGGCTTTATTTGTCCCTGAAAGACATGTAACCTACAGGGCATGCAGATTGAGCAAGTTAGACCTGAACGAAATTAAAAACATTGTGCAGATTATTTGTATCTGTGTGTGACATCTGAAACTGAGCCAACAATTCTTTGTTGGCTCAGACATGTTGACATGATTTGACATGCTGATACAAAAAAGGGAATCTCAAAACCAAGAATGAAAACATCGGAGAAAAAACCTGTCTATAAACCTATCTGTTCCGTCGATTCATGACGCCCAAAATAAGCCCGAATTTATTTGATCCCTAATCGGTTAACAACTTACTCAGCATGTATAGGCCTACTGGGAAATATACAAAACTAAGAAGAAAACAGAATAGTTCAGCTCTCAGTAGTCTTCTAGTAGCTATGAAATCAGTAAATTTTACGACACTGTTTCAACTCTCTGAAAAATTAAACAAAGCTTAGTTTTCAGTAAAACACTAGTTCTTAAGAATTCTACAAATATAGGGAAATATTACGAGCAACTTTGTTTGAAACAGTGTTTGAAAAATATGTTACATAAGCCGCAAAACAGTAATTTTTGCTCGTTTTAAATTTCGACTTCGTTCTTTATTTCAATCAGACAAAAACGATTTATTTTATTATTAATAAAAGTATTTCAAACTATAATAATAAAAGTATTGAAAACTGAAAACTATTATAAGTATTTATGGTTGTGCTGTAGATTATAGTGCTACATATGATGGTGATTACGTCTCCCTAAAGCCCATTCTCTAAACGTAAAAATTTAACTTCGTTTTCTTAATATTTTAGGAACAAATTTTCTCACACAAGAACACAATGGGACACAATAAATGTTACACATAGTATATAATATGTCCCATATATAATAATATGTGGGACGTAATATTTTAATTACAGTTCAGGGTTTAGCAACATCACTTTCAAATCAATTTTTCTAAAGGCAAACAGCCAAAAATACTTAAGATTTACCATCTGGCTACATGTATTTTACACTAAAATGGTTTCAGTATAATTACTAGTTAAACTTCAGCGCAAAAAAACATAGAGCTGAGGGTGAGGCATCCTACATTAGCTTTAATGTCGCTCTTTACTAACATTTGGAAAGGGTTTGTTTGTAAATTCAGTTAAAATAAGACACTGTCTTGAAATATACTATACAATTCTGACAACTTTGTAATAAATAGATTACCTCTCAATTGTGCTTTTAGATATGAACAAGAAATTGTATTTTCCAAACAATAAAAGGACCATGTTACAATGACTCTACATCTTCGCAGTGAATGTTCAAGAAAAGTATATTATAATCTTGTAAAAAAGAAAAAGTTTCCTCGGCTTTTGCAATTATGCGTTAAATTAGCAAATCAAAACTGAAATTTCATTCATAATTAGACGTGCTAAAAAAAGGTTGGGAAAAACAAAACTTGACTTATTTACCTGATTGCATTGGACCAAAATCACGGTAAAAATAATCGAAGGGGAGGGAACATTTTCAGATGCAACGCTCTAGCGGTGCCTATGGTAAAAAACCATAAAACATCAGTCTATTCTTATTATTTTACATTTTATTTTCCCCAAAGCTACCTCATATGGAAGGAGTCGCCATATAAACTTCGGAAGGGGCTCATTCGATTAGAAATTAAAATTACAGTGCTCTTAATCAATTCAGTTGAAATTTTGAGAAAGATACCGAACACAGTCGAAACACACTATGTGCATTCTTATTGTCAAAATGTTATATCAGTAATATCTACGGAATGGTAGGGGGTGTTAAGTTAGAGCTTTCAGGGTATACTGAGGGAGATTTTAATGAGTGATCAAAGGGCAGAAAATCCCCTTGCCCTTTTCTATGTCCCCTCCCTCAATACTGATCAAAATTTTGAAAACCACATGTTGTTCAAAATAATCAAAAGAAATGATAACTATGTTCGGGGGACACAATATCCCCAGAGCCCCAGGGCAAGGATTGTATATTTGACCATTGTTTACGTACAAGACTCTTGTTCAAAATAGTCTAGGGGTCAAATAAATATGCCTTCGGGGACAACATAACCCCCTACAGCCCATGATTCAAGGGTTGTAAGTTATGCACGGTTTCCATTACTTATATATAAGGTTGGTTACTCGGAAAAGGGAGGAAGTTTGATCCTGAGTCTCTAAAAAGGCTTAGTATACGAAGGTAAGACTTTCAGATGATGTTGAGAGGGATCTCACACAAAAAAAAAGAAACAAATATACGCAAGGTGGTTTTCAAATGGGGGATGTCAAAGAGTAATCAGAGGGCAACTAGTCCCCTCTTCTTGTCGCTTTAGATGCCCTCCTTAACGCTGTTAGAATTTTTTAAAAGCTATTTTGTTAAAAAATAGTCAAAAGGTCTAACAATTATGACTCTGGGGATGCCATGCCCTCCACCGCCAAGGGGACAAAGAACATAAATTATTCAATTTGTCCACTTTTTACACGCATGATTTATCATTGGGAAAGGGAAGAATGTTTGATTCAGGGTATATCGAAACAGGAAAAGGATATTATGTTGAAATTTTGCGAAATATTGAGTAGTATGTTGAGCTAAATCAGAAACAATATGTGCATCAAAGTTATCAAAAAGGAATTTCTGCAATATGTTAGGAATAGGAAAGGATATTAACCCCAAACTTTCAGGGCAACTACTAAAGCAACTACTACCGTGAATGGAACCGCGACTGCAGCAATAAGTACTTGCGACTCTGACTAAGATGACTTACAACGACGACTAGTTGCAACTGCGACTGGCACGTACGCAGGGGGGGGCCTTCGGGATCAGCCCACCCCCGAAATTTTGTGGAATGTTTAATTTCCCCATGGTTTCTTGGAATTTCAGGCAGAAGTATGAAATTTATTAAGAATCTAGATACATTAGGAAGCCTTTCTTTTGGGATTTTACAGCATGCAATTATCCGGTCAAATCACTGCCCAAATATAAACCCATTTTCTGTCTAACTTTTTACCCTCTTTAAAGTAATTAGCAATTGTACTGTATTTTTTTTTTTTTCTGTAAAGAGAGTTTGCTTTCCACAGCAAAATAGAATCATCCTTTATATAAGGGCGTTTATCCACCTTTTCAGGATAAAGCACAGCTTTTAATGGATCAATTTTGGAAACTAGAATTTTTTCATTAAAATCAACGTTTTCGCAATAGAAGAACTACCCCCCACAGCACCCATATTGCACTGTTAACCCTAAAATCTCCCTTTCAGTGGGATATACAAGATTAATCACTAGTTCTAAATCGCTATGAACATAACCTGAGCCTAAAACGTACTTTTGAGGCTTCAGTCTTCTTCCCCCCATCCGCAGCAATACTACAGATTAAAGTTAATCTGTATTTTCCGATATACGTGCTTTTTGCATTTATTTAGTTACGAAATAGAAAAAAGTGCTAATTTATTTCTGCTGTTTCGAAGGTTTTGGGATTCCCCCCGAAAAAAAATCCTGCGTACGTGCCTGAACTGCGTGCTTTTTGCATTTATTTAGTTACGAAATAAAACAAAGTACTACTTTATTTCTCTTGTTTCGAAGGTTTTGGGATCCCCCCCCCGAAAAAAAAATCCTGCGTACGTGCCTGAACTGCGAATACAACTATTTGTTACTACGACTACTTGTAACTGCGACTGCTCACGACTATGACCCCAGCTGCTTGCGACTGTGACTACTTTCAGGAAACTTTGAGAGTAATATTGAACAAAATCAAAACATGTTTCGTGTAAAAAAAAACACACAGAATTTCTGACTAGATTTGGAATTTTTTGAGGGGGATATTGAACAAAATCAAAGCATGTCATGTGCATGCTTGATATAAAAAATTTCAAAAAAAAAACTTATTTGTACTTTCAACATCTTAAGAATTTGCTAGTCTTAAAAATCTAAACTTACTTCGAGTGTTTTCAAAGCAAAAGTCATAAAAATGTTTCCAGGACATTTACAAAAAAAAAACATTCGGAACTTGTATTCTCACGGACAATTAATAAATTTTAAAGATAAATTTCTCAAAGATGACTTTCCCTTTAGATAAATCAGAGAAAACATCTTTTAAACCTATGACCGAATGTGATTGCTCCATTTGTAACACTAGAAGCTTATTTTTAAAGCGGCTTAGGGGAAAATGGGAGCTTGTTATTTACTTGTCTTCTTCTAAATCTAAGATTGCAAAATCAGCAAATTGAACCGGAATAAGTGCTAGCGTGAATGCCATGTCTCAGCTGTGTCCCTCGCATATTACCTTTAAGAAAAAGCTCCGGAGATTTCCTGGAAATTGGACTTCTTAAGATGAAGAAAAACGTCTATGTCGATGGTAAAATCTTGTGGAAATAAAACAGATGCCCTGCTTTCTAGACTCAAAGAAATATAAACTGTCCAACTAGAAGTAAATAAAAAAAAAAAAATCAAAGATAAAAAACGCAGCTTAGGAGTTTTAGTAACAGGCGTTATGGAAACTCTATTTAAGCATTAAATTATTAATTTTTTCCTCGAAGCAAGTTTTTCAAAGAAAAGTAAAAAGCTCCATTAAGCGAAAAATAAGCAGACATAAAGTCAGTGGAAGGAAAAAAATGAATGACGGTGGATTGCCAGTTTAATTGACATATGCTGATACTTATTCCTTAAAGTTTTGAAATTTTTCATTTATGAAAGTTACATAATTTTCATTTATGTAACAAAACGTGTTTTGTTTTCAGTAAAGCGCAAATTATTTTCTGGTCTTGAGAAGGCATGTGGGGTTATAAGTCGTACTAATGTTAATTTTTACTCGCTTTGAGTTTGACTCGGCCATTTGTTGTAATTTTTTTTTCGTTTTGAATTTCGATTATTTATTGATAATGATTTGTGGTATTTTTACGCTTGAAAAGTTATTTGACCTTATTTCCACTCATTTTCGCTTAATGGAGCTCTTTACTTTTCTTTGAAAAACTTGTTTTGTGGAAAAAGTTTTTTTATATTAATTTCTGTTCGTTTTTACTAACATATTTTTTTTCTGGAAATATTAATATTTTATAGCTTTTTAGTTTTTTCTATAAGAATTCATAGTTTGGGTTGATATTTGTATGTTTGAGAAACTTTTTCAACAATTTTAATCCTGACACAAGCAGTATCTCTTAATTTAATTTTATAGCTCCTGAGGTTGACCTGAAAAAAAAACAATATCATTCCAAAAAGATTACATCTATGCTCTTTGCAAACCTGGATACACTTACACTCTTTTTATTTATTTAAATTGTAGGAGCAGAAAGAGTAACAGCATTAGCCCCAAAAGTTGTAACTTAATACTCACAGTCGTTCTCGATATATTGCTGAGGTGTCTTCGTGGCAACCGTAACCATAATACATTTTGCTTTAGTTTAAAGTAACATTTAGTTTTAAAGCGTAATGGACCAATTGCACGATTGTGGGGGGTTGGCATACCCAATATTCCTAAAGACATAGTTGCTAGAGCGTTCTACTATGCTTAGCAAAATGGCTGTCCCAAAATTTTGAATGGATGCATTTGGAAAATGAATAAGCTTGAGAGAAGGGCTGCTTGGCTTCCAATATCTTTTTACTCTTAAAAAGGGACCAGAAGTTTGAATCAAATTAGCTCCTTTAAAAATTACAATAATATTTCTAGCTATTATAGAGTGGTGCAGCCTATGATATTGCTTTTATGGCCTTTTGAAAACCTGCATGCAAATAGTTTTTTCTTCCAATTAAAACTTTTCCTAAGCTTTCCCTAAAAGCTCTACCTTAATAATCTTAGTGTCATTAGTTACAGTAACTGTAGTGGTAGTATTAAATGTATACACACAGTACCTTCTGGCTAGTTCAAAATCCCCCAAAACTTACCCTTAAAGGTGTAACTTAATAATACAATTTGTTCTTCAGATATTTCTGTGCCACCATTTTGAAAGTTCACATGTTTATAGTTTGTTTCTTATTTAGTTGAACATTCACCTAGATATTTCTTAAAAGCTTCACCTTAATACCCTTAGTCTGCATTTCAGCAATAGTTGTAGCAGTATTAGTGGCAGTAAGGTTATAGCATCTTTGGTTTCTTCAACATCCCCTTCAACAAACGCTGAAAGTTTTAGCTTGATACCACCAACCGTTCTTAAAACATTTCTGATCCGTCCGCTTGACAACCTGTGTGGGCATAGTGTGTTTCGATTTAGTTACTATACACCCCAAAATTTTCACCTTAATATTCTTATCTTTAATAGCAGTAGAAGTAGCATGAGCACTTAGAATTAATTATAGTAGCCGATGATTTAGTGGCAGCAGTAGCAATAGAAGCAGTAATACTACTGACAGTAGCAGTAGTATGACAAGAAACAGTAGCATTAGGATGCAAATATTATCCTTTGGTTAGTTCAACATGCCTCATAATAAGAGCTGTTACGCCCTTTTAGCCACCTGCATACAGACAGCGTGTTTTATTTGAGTTCACCTCCTTCCTCAAAATTCATTGAAAATTTCACCTTCATGCCCCTAAGCATAGCTGTAATAGTAGTCGCAGTGGTAGTGGATACAGGTGGCGTGTTTTGTTGAGTTCACCTCCTTCCTTAAAATTCATTGAAAATTTCACTTTCATACCCCTAGGCATAGTTGTAATTGTAGTCACAGTGGATATTGCTAGTAATCCTATTAACATATTACCTTTTGACCAGCAGAACATTCCTTTCATCAAGTCCTAGAGGTTCCAACTTAATATAATTAGCCGTTGCTATGACATTGCTGGTATGTCCTTTTGATAACCTGTATGTTATCATATTTTCCTCTCAGTGCTCTTAGCCTAACAAGTAGTATCAATAGAAGTATCAGTAGTAGCAAATGCATCAGTAACCGTTGTATTATCAGTAGTGTGCACATATTGCCTTCCAAAATCAATTCTTGAGATACGCTATTTTGACAATTTGCATGCATACAGCGTCTTTTGATTTAGCTCGAATTTCCCCTCAATGCTGTAAATAGACTGGTGTGGTAGTAGTAGTGGCGGTAGTTGTAGTAGTATTGGTAGCATGCAAATCATTTCTTGAATTTTACAAATTAATATACTCAGTTATTCTATTGTTACACCCTTTGGACAATCCTTTTACAAATAACGTGTTTTGATTTAGTTCAAAACATTCTCTGAAATGCTCTCCTGAAAGCTCTTCATCTTCTTGGAAAGTAAAGTTCAAACATGCATACCTTTCTCAATAACATATACTGTGTGTAAACAATGAACAAATTGCCTAGCTTACAGCCCTTGTCCTGAGGAGTGTGGGGAGCTTGACATGCCCAAAGACATAATTACTGGACCTATCAAAAAGGCTGGACAAAATAGAACTCTTAAAACTTCGATCGGATATATTTATGAGAATGATAGGCTCGGGGGGCTGATTGCCTTCCATTCATTTTTGACTATTAAAAAGAGCACTAAAGCTTCGGACTTCCAATCAAATGCGCTCCACCCAATCAAAAGCTTATACGACCCGTCCCCGAGCCTTATGTGTCTCAGGGCATAACTTACAACCCTTGCCCATGGACTCTGGGGGATTGTGTTCACCTGAAAACATTGCAATATGAATTATGGACTTTTTGTAACAAAATGGCTATCTCACAACTTCAATTTAATATGTTTTGAGAAAAGGGGATGCCAGAGTCCTTTCCTGGACCCTATTAAAAAGGTCCTTTCAATTTCCTATCGAATGAGCATTTTTTGAAGTGTCTACGACAAAAAAATGGCCATCCCCCATCAGATGCGTTTTGGGAAAATATGAGGTGTGTGTGGGGGGGCACCCTCCGATTACTTTGAATCTTAAAGGGGGTATTAGGGAAATCCGATTACCAATCCAATGAGCTCCTTCTGAAGTTTATACGACCACCCTTTCTATTAAAAACCTTACATTTCCCCAAGGCATAACTTTCAATCCTTTCCCTGACGGCTGTGTGGGGGTTGTCATCCTCAAAGACGTAATTTCCGGTCCTTTAACTAGACTGAACAATATAGCTATCTCAAAATTTCGATTGGATGTGTTTGGGGAAATGATGGGTGTGGGAGGGGAGTTAGTTGCCCTCAAATCACTTTTGACTATTAAAAGGGACATAATCCCCTTCAATTCCAATCGAATGAACCTTTTTCAAAGTTTCTACTACAACAAATGGCCATCTTAAAATTTCTATCAGATGAATTTCAGGACACTACGAGTTATGGGGGGAGGGGTATTCACCCTTTGAACCTTAAAAGAGGCACTAAAACTCAGAATTACTAGTTCAATGAGCCCCTCCCAAGTTTATGCGATCACCCTTTCTGTGTAATAATTATATGCCCTCAGAGCATAACCTTCAACCCTTGCTCTTAGGGCTGTCGGGAGTTGTAATCCTCAAAGACATAACTTCTGGACCTTTCAACTACAATGAACGAAATGGCTATTTCAAAATTTTAATTGGATGTGTTTGGGGGAAAGGTGGGCGTGGGAGGTTGGCTAGCTGCCCTCTAATCACTTTGAACTATTAAAAAGGGCACTAACAGTTTCAATTTTCAATTGATTGAGCACTTTTTGATGTTTTTACGACGACGCTTTCTAGAAGAACCTTACAAGTTTCTACGACAAGTCCTTGGATACGAAGTGCCCTTGTCTAAGACCAGTAAAGTATACATTGTGCCCAAATCGCTCTTTACTTCGGCAGCGCTATTGCGCTGCCCTTCCCTGGCAGCATGCTTTCCCCAAGCACATCCGATCAAAATTCTGAGATATCCATTTTGTTCATAATAGTCCAAAGAGCATTCAACAATGGCTTCAATGTGGATACAACCATCCAGAGCCCAGGTATAGGGGTTGTAGTTATGCCTCGGGCGTATAAAGTTCTTATGGAACCGATGGTCGCATAGACTTAGGATCAGGTGGGGCTCATTCGATTGGACGTTGGCAGATCTAGTGCCCTTTTTAAGAGTCAAAAGTGAAAGGAGGACAACCAGCCTTCCTCCAAAATCATATCATTCCCCAAAACACATCCAATCAAAATTTTAAGAGAATTATTTTGTTAAGCATTATTGAAAGGTCCAGTAATTATGTCTTTGGGGATGTCAACCTCCCCAGATTGTCAACTTATATTATTGATTTAGACCTTTAAGGGTAAGTTGTGGGGGATTTTGAACTAGCCGCAAAGCACTATATGTAAGGTTTCAATATTACCACAACAGTTTATGTAACTAATGACGCTAAGGGTAATAAGATAAAACTGATAGGGAACGTCTGGAAGCTTCAATTAAAGGAAGAGACTGTATACATACAGGTTTTCAAAAGGGCATATAAGCTATATCATAGGCATCACCGCTCTATAATAGCTGGAAATATCATTGAAACTTTTGAAGGAGCTAATTTAATTCAGAATTACAAATTCTGGTGCCCTTTTTAACAATAAGAAGAGATTGGAGGGTACGCAGCCCTTCTCTCAAGCACGTTCAATTTCCAAACGCTTCCAGTTAAAACTTTGAGACAGCCATTTTGTTCAGCTAGGTAGAACGATCCAGCAACAATATCTTTAGGGATATTAGGCATGTCAACCCCCCACAACTATGCAATTGTGCAATTATTTTTAAAACTGAATTTTGCTTTAAATAAATCAAAAGCATTGAGCTTATGGTTGCCAATAAGACACCTCAGCAAAATATCGAGACAGCTGGGGGTATGAAGCTGAAACTTTTGGAGATGCAACTATTATTATTTCTGTTCTTACAATTTAATAAAATAAATAAAAAACAAGTTTTTTAACTGCAAGTAAGGAACGACATTAAAACTTAAAACGAACAAAAATTACTCCGTATATGGAAGAGGCTGTCCCCACCGCAACGCCTCGCTCTTTACGCTTAAGTTTGACTCTGTCACAACTTTACTTTTTAAAACAATAAAAAAAACTTTAGCGTAAAGAGCGAGGTGTTTTGGAGGGGACAACCTCTTTCATATACGGAGTACTTTATGTTTTTTTTAATTTTTAATGTCGCTCCTTACTTGCATTTAAAAAAAAATGCTTTTTTTATTGTTTAATTTCTGAACGTTGATTTTGGCTCATCACACACGAATAATTAAACCGAAATTTGGATATAATTTTTTTTTTCTAAATGAATTTCTCATAGTTTTGATCGGATGATTTTGATGAAAAAAGGGGAGGGGAGGGGGGAGGGGGTTATTTTTGGTTACTTAAGATGCAACTAGATTTTTTTATTTTTGTACGAACGTTTTGTTAATAATAAACATACTACCTTACGAATTAACTTACGTAACGAACTTCTATATTTACGTAATTTTATTACGTATATGAGGAGTTTTCCCCCTCGTCAATACCTCGCTCTTTACACTAAACCTTGAATTTTATCCCAAATCTTTAAGAATGACCCCTGAATCGCAAAGGCCGTAGAACAAATAGTTGAAATTACTAAAAATACTTTAGTGTAAAGAGCAAGGTATTGCGGAGGAGACGAACCCCATTGTATACGTAGTATTTTATGTTCGTTTCAGGTTTTAATGTTACTCATTACTTCCAGGTGAAAATGTTTGTATTATTTATTTTCTCATTCTTGTTCTTTAAATAATGCTAGAAAATCCTGCGCCCCCTTCTTGGAAATTATCTTCCCTCATGATAAATTCTTCCACGGAAAGATCCTCCTGCGTAACCCCCTCCCTGAACCACTCCCACCCTAACGCGAAAAAGTTCCCCTGAAAACGTCTGTACACTTCATAATTACCATTACTGTATATAACAAATTGTCAAAGTTTGTAACTTGCAGCCCCTCCCCCGGGGACTGTAGAGGATTAAGTTGTCCCAAAAGACATAGTTAATAGGTTTTCGACTAATTTGAACAGAATGGCTATCTCAAAATTTTGATCCGGCGACTTTGGGGGAAAAATGTGCGTGAGAGGGGGCCTAGGTGCCCTCCAATTTTTTGGTCACTTAAAGAGGGCACTAGAACCTTTGATTTCCGTTAGAATGAGCCCTCTCCCAATATTCTAGAAGTACTGGTCTTTTGATGTAATTATTGGTATCAAAATTCCGTTTTTTAGAGTTTTGGTTACTATTGAGCGGGTCGCTCCTTACTACAGTTCGTTACCACGAACGGTTTGATAAATTAAAAGTGTAGGTGTATCCAGGTTGTCAAAGTGCATAGATGGAAACTTTTGGGAATGATATTAGGTTTTATTTTTCAGGTCAATTTCAAAAGCTATAAAACAAAATTTAAAAATACTGTTTGTGTCAAGATTCAAAACTGTTGAAAAAGTTTCTGCAACATAAAAATAGCAACTCATACTACGGATTCTTATGGAAAATTAAATAAAAAAACAAGTTTTTTTTTAACTGAAAGTAAAGAGCGGCATTAAAACTTAAAAAGAACAGAAATTACTCCGTATATGAAAGGGGCTATTCCCTCCTCAACGTCTCGCTCTTTACGCTAAAGTTTGACTCTTTTTCTAAACTCTACTTTTTAAAACAGTAAAAAACTTTAGCGTAAAGAGCAGAACGTTGAGGAGGGAACTACCCCTTTCATATACGGAGTAATTTCTGTTTGTTTTAAGTTTTTATGCCGCTCCTTACTTTCAGTTTAAAAAATGTTTTTTTATTTTTATTTAATTTCTGAACGTTTTTGCATTAATGCATGTTTGGATTTTAGCTCTCCGCCCATGAATAATTAAAACGAAATCTGCACATTAGTTGTCTTTTTTTTTGGCAAAATGGCTTTCCCATAGCTTTGATCGGACGATTTTGAGAAAAAAAGAAGGAGGGGAGTAGGCCTAGTTACCCTACAATTTTTTGGTTACTTAAGATGGCAACTATAACTTTTAATTCAGACGTTTTTATTAGTAAAAATATACGTAACTTATGAATTGACTTAGGTAACGAACTTCTATATTCGTATGTTTTTATTATGTATATGAGGGGGTTTGTCCCCTCGTTAATACCTACCTCTTTACACTAAAGCTTAAATTTTGTCCCAATTCCTTAAGAATGACCCCTGAATTACAAAGGCCGTAGAATAAATAGTTGAAATTAATAAAATTACTCTAGCGTAAAGAACGAGGTATTAGGAGGGGGTGAACCCCTCATATGTGTAATTATTCCTGTTTGTTTTAAGTTTTAATGCTGCTGCTTAATTTCAGTTGAAGAAACTTTTTCACATTTATTTTTTCATTGTTTTTTAAAAAACACTAAAAAATCCTGCGCCCCCTTCATAGAAATTCTCTTTCCCCGAGAAAAATTCCTCCATGGAAAGTTCCCTCACATAATCCCTTCCCCCCAAACCAAAAAATCCCCCTGTTTCATGTTCTTGTTTTGATCTTGGCTCTCCACACATAAACAATTAAAACAAAATTTCCATATTAATTTTTTGTTTGGCTAAAGGGCTTTCTCTTAGTTTAATCGGAAGATTTTGCGAAAAAAAGGAGCAAGGGAGGAGGCCTAGTTGCCCTCCAATTTTTTGATTACTTAAAAAGGTAAATTTAATTTTTTACGAGTTTTCATTAGTAAAAAATATACGTAACTTACGAATAAACTTACGTAACGAACTTCTATATTCGTATGATTTTATTGCGTATATGAGGGGGCTCACCCCTCGTCGATACCTTGCTCTTTACATTAAAGCTCAAATTTTGTCCCAATTCCTTAGGAATGACCCCTGCATCACAAAGGCCGTAGAATAAACAGTTGAAATTACTAAAAATACTTTAGTGTAAAGAGCGAGGTATTAAGAGGAGGTAAACCCCTCATATGCGTAATAATTGTGTTGCGAGAGCAACACTTTGGTTTTGTCCCGGTTTTTTTTTTTTTTTTTTTTTCCTATGCCGCCGATCTCAGCTTATTCCTGGAAACTGGTAAGGGTCTAACCTGTGCGGTTTTTACGGAAAGTGTGGACCTCAGGCCGGATTGATGAATATGACATTACATTTTGGAAAGCTCCGTAGAACTCTTGCCTGGGGCCAAAAAGGATGGTTTTTGCTTGTCCTCGAGCCAGAGCCTATGGTGTGCGAAGTGAAGTGGAGTTATATAGCCTATGTCAGAGAGGAGTATCTGAAGTTGTGCAGCCAAGCTTTCGTTTCATCAAACCATGTTTCTGCTTTCGAGTGGAAAGCTCCGTTCTAGCAGGCAAGCAGGCAGGCACCAGTTTCAAATTGAAGATGGACTAAAATCTATAAGTGTTAAATATATGCGGTAGTTCCCCGGCCCCACAGCCAATATATCTTCTTTGAGTGATAAATAGAAAAATTTACAGAAACAAAAAAGTGCGAGTCCGAAAGTACTGCCATCTATTGTTTCTAGCCATTTCTGTTCGTGATTTCAGCTGACTTTACCATTCTTTTTTTTCTACTTGGGATTGCAATAGAGAAATGGTATCAGATATACCTCTTAAACTTTAAAAGTTCTCTCATTGCTAAAGAAATTAGAGCTTATCCTTTGCTCCTTTCTAAGTGGTGGTGTTAGAAAGTTGGCCTCCGGCAAAAAAGTCAACTTTTGAACTAAGACAGATAGAATTTTTTTTTCAATGACAATCGATAGACCTTGATGAGCTGATCAAAGTATATGTCATCCATTTTTTGTTACAAAAATTCCTTCATGACATACACCAGTTTGAAAGTTTCAAGGGGTTGACAACTTCAGTGGTAAGGTACACACTTGAACCAAAAATAGGCCGATACCAATTGTGAGATATGTAGGGGACTTCCAAGCAACAGTCGATTATTAGCTTATAATCATCTTTGGCAATGAGGGGTTTGCAACTTTTGCTGATTGGTGTACCTATGATCTGTTTCTGGTGTAATTGATGGTAAGAACAACTTGGTTCCCAATTGTAAGACATGTAGGGGAGTTGTAAGTAATAATCGGCTGTTAGGCTACAATGACTTCAGCGACAAGGGGTTTGGAACTTTTGCTAGTTGGTGTACCCATTATTTGTTTCCGGTGAACTTGGATGTATATCCCGGGAGAGGGATTTGTAAGTAAGAATCGGTTGCTAGAGGAGGCTCACGAGGGGCTACAAATTTGTGCAAATTGGTACACATCTATGGAATCAGGGACCCATAAATTTCCTGTAATGACTCGCCATCCAATAATAAGCGATCCTGGATGGCGAGTCATTACAGGAAATTTATGGGTCCCTGATGGTATTTTGATCCTGAAAAGTTACAGATAGCTTTATAATACCAACTAGATTACATAAGATAATGTTCCAAGTTTCCATCCGTCACGATGTCTACGATTGAAAAGGATAATGTTCAACCGGCTGCAAAGTGACACTTAGGGGCCTAGTAAGTAATAATCGGCTGTTAGTGTGGACCTCGGGCCGGATTGATGAATATGACATTATATTTTGGAAAGCTCCGTACGACTCTTGCCTGGGGCGAAAAAGGATGGTTTTTGCTTGTCCTCGAGCCCGAGCCTATGGTGTGCAAAGGATAAAGTTCAACTGGCTGCAAAGTCAATTTAGTCCCTTCTTCCAATATATTTTTTTTTCAACCCTGAGGAATAGCCTTTGATCATCTGATTACTGATTGTGTTATTCTTTGTCTCTCACGGAAGAGGGACTTGTAAGCAGGAATGGGTTGCTAGAGGAGGTTCATGAGGGGCTACAAATTTGTGCAAATTGGTGCACATCTATGGTATTTGATCCTGAAAAGTTACGGATAGCTTTATAATACCAACTAGATTATATAAGATAATGTTCCAAGTTTCCATCCGTCACGATGTCTACGATTGAAAAGGATAAAGTTCAACTGGCTGCAAACTCAATTTAGTCCCTTTTTCCGATATTCTTTTGCTGTTGTTTTTTCAAAGCTGAAGAATTTGATCATGTGATTACTGATTGTGTTCTTCTTTGAATATGCCGTTTTGAAAGCTTTGATAGTTTTGACAACTTCAGCATTTAACCGATAGCGAAGAAACAAAACCAAAGTATTGCTCTCGCAACACTTTAATCGGCAAAGCCGGACAAAGGTTGCCGCAACACTTCACGTTGCCCAGGCAACGTAGGTCTAATTTCTGTTCGTTTTAAGTTTTAAGGCCGCTTCTCACTTTCAGTAGAAAAAACTTTTCATATTTATTTTTTCATTGTTTTTTTAAATAATGCTAGAAAATCCTGCGCCCCCTCCATTGAAAGTCTCTTCCCCCATGAGAAGTTCCTCCATGGAAAGATCCTCCTCGGCAACCCTCCCTCCTCAAATATCCCCCCAAACCAAAAAAATCCCCCTGGAAACGTCTGTACACTTCCCAGTAACCATTACTATATGTAAACACAGGTCAAAGTTTGTAACTTGCAGCCCCTCCCACGGGGACTTCGGGGAGTAAGTCGTCCCCAAAGACATAATTATTAGGTTTTTTGACTATGCTGAATAAAATGACTATCTCAGAATTTGGATCTGGTGACTTTGGGAAAAAATGAGCGTGGGAGGGGGCTTAGGTGCCCTCCATTTTTTGGTCATTTAAAAGGGCAATAGGACTTTTACTTTGCGTTAGAATGAGCCCTCTTGCGATATTCTAGGACAACTGGGTCGATACGATCACCCCTGAAGAAAAAACAAAACAAAAAAACAAACAAATAAACATGCATTTGTGATCTGTCTTGTGGCAAAAAATACAAAATTCCACATTTTTGAAGAAAGGAACTTGAAACTTCTATTCTTGGGTTCTCCGATACGCTGAATATGATGGTGTGATTTTCGTTAACATTCTATGACTTTTAAGGGGTGTTTTCCCCTATTTTCTAAAATAAGGCAAATCTTCTCAGGCTCGTAACTTTTGATGGGTAAGACTAAGCTTGAGGAAACTTATAAATTTAAAATCACAATTAAAATTTAATTCTTTTGATGTAGCTATTGGTATCAAAATTCCATTTTTTGGAGTTTCGGTTACTATTGAGCCGGGTCGCTCCTTATTTATAGTTAGTTACGACGAACTGTTTGAAAAACAGAAAGGATATAAAATATTTTTTTCCCTGAAAAAGACTATGTCAATAAAAAACGAACAGAAATTAATTCGAAAAACTTTTCCGACAAAGCAAGTTTTCAAAGAAAAGTAAAGAGCTACATTCAGCCAAGACTGAGTAAAAATAAAGTCAAATAATGTTCTAAGCGTATAACTACCACAAATCACTACAATAAACAAATGAAACTCAAAACGAAGATAAATTACAATAAATAGACAAGTCAAACTAAAAAAAGCAACAATTAACATAGGTAGGGCCGTTAACCCCAATGCCTTCTCAAGACCAGAACACAATTTGCACTTCACTGAAAATTAAATAAAAAAAATAAGTTTTTTTAACTGAAAGTAAGGAGCGACATTAAAACTTAAAACGAACAGAAATTACTTCGCATATGAAAGAAGCTGCTTCCTCATCAACGCCCCGCTCTTTACGCTAAAGTTTGACTCTTTCAGGTCTAGTTTTTAAAACATTAAAAACCTTTAGCGTAAAGAGCGGGGCGTTGACGAGGAAGCAGCAAAATTTGCATCAGATTCAGCATATCAGAGAACCTTGTTGCACAAATTTTAAGCTCCTATCTACAAAAATGTGGAATTTCGCGTTTTTTGCCAGAAGACAAATCACGGATGCGTGTTTATTTGTTTTTTTGTTCTTTTTTCCCAGGGGTGATCGTATCGACTCAGTGGTCCTAGAATGTCGCAAGAGGGCTTATTCTAACGGAAATTAAAAGTTCTAGTGCCCTTTTTAACTGACCAAAAAAATGGAGGGCACCTAGGCCCCCTCCCACGCTCATTTTTCCCCAAAGTCACCGGATCTAAATTCTGGGATAGCTATTTTATTCAACATAATCGAAAAACCTAATAACCATATCTTTGGGGACGACTTATCCCCCCCGAAGTCCCCGTGGGAGGGGCTGCAAGTTACAAACGTTGACCTGTGTTTGCATATAGAAATGGTTACTGGGAAATGTACAGACGTTTTCAGGGGGATTTTTTGGGTTTGGGGGGAGTTGAGCGGGGGACTACGTGGGAGGATCTTCCCATGGAGGAACTTCTCATGGGAGAAGAGATTTTCAATGAAGGGGGCGCAGTATTTTCTAGCATTATTTAAAAAAAAAAGTGAAAAAATAAATACGAAAAGTTTTACCTACTGAAAGTGAGGAGTAGCATTAAAACTTAAAACAAACAGAAATTGTTATGTATATGAGGGGTTTACCTCCTCGTAATACCTCACTCTTTACGCTAAAGTAATTTTAGTAATTTCAATTATTTATTCTACGGCCTTTGTGGTTCAGAGGTCATTCTTAAGGACTTGGGACAAAATTTAAGCTTTAGTGTAAAGAGCGAGGTATCGACGAAGGGTGAACCCCCTCATATACGCAATAAAAACATACGAATATAGAAGTTCGTTACGTAAGTTAATTCGTAAGTTACGTATATTTTTTTTACTAATGAAAACTCGTAAAAAATTAAATTTACCTTTTTAAGTAATCAAAAAATTGGAGGGCAACTAGGCCTCCTCCCTTGCTCCTTTTTTCGCAAAATCTTCCGATTAAACTAAGAGAAAACCCTTTAGCCAAACAAAAAATTAATATGCAAATTTTGTTTTAATTATTTATGTGCGGAGATCCAAGATCAAAACATGCATTAATTCAAAAACATCCAGAAATTAAATAAAAAAACAAGTTTTTTGAAATGAAAGTAAGGAGCGACATTAAAACTTAAAACGAACAGAAATTACTCCGTATATGAAAGGGGCTTTTTCTCCTCAACGCCCCGCTCTTTACGCTAAAGTTTTTTACGGTTTTAAAAAGTAGAGTTAAGAGAAAGAGTCAAACTTTAGCGTAAAGAGCGGGGTGTTGAGGGGAAAAAGTCCCTTTCATATGCGGAGTAATTTCTGTTCGTTTAAGTTTTAATGTCACTCCTTACTTTCATTTCAAAAAACTTGTTTATTTTATTTAATTTTCTGTTGAACTGAGGGCAAAACAAGTATTTATTTCGACTGAATATACATTTGTCAAACAGTTCGTTGTAACCAACTGTAGTAAGGAGCAACCCGGCTCAAAAATAACCGAAACTCTAAATAACCGAAATTTTTACAACAATAGTTACATCAAAATAATTGCATTTAAATTCTGATTTTAAATATATAAGTTTCATCAAGTTTAGATTTACCCATCAAAAGTTACAAGTCTGAGAAAATTTGCCTTATTTTAGAAAATAGGAGGAAACACCCCCTAAAAGTCATTGAGTCTTAGCAAAAGTCAAACCATCAATTTTAGTGTATCAGAGAACCATACAGTAGAAGTTTCAAGCTTTGTTTTTTTTTGTTTTTTTTTCCCAAGGGTGATTGTATCGACCCGGATCTCCTAGAATGATGCGATAGGGCTCATTCTAAAGAAAACAAAAAGTTCTAGTGCCCTTTTTAAGTGACCAAAAAAATTGGAGGGCACCTAGGCCCCCTCCCACAAATTTGTCCCCAAAGTCACCGGGTCAAAATCCTGAGATAGCCATTTTATTCAGCATAGTCGAAAAACCTAATAGCTATGTCTTTGGGGACGACTCACTCCCCCACAGTCCCCGTGGGAGGGGCTGCAAGTGACAAACTTTGACCAATGTTTACATATAGTAATGGTTAATGGGAAGTGTACAGACGCTTCCGGAATGCGGGAGGAACTTTCCATGGAGGAATTCGTATTGTGGGAAGAAAATTTCCATGAAAGGGGCGCAGAATTTTTATCATTTTTTGAAAAAACAATGAAAACATAAATACGAAAAAGTTTTTTCAACTGAAAGTAAGGAGCAGCATTAAAACTTAAAACGAACAGAAATTATAACGCATATGAGGAGTTCACCTCCTCTTAATATCTCGCTCTTTACTCTAAACTATTTTTTTTATTTCAACTATTTATTCTATGGCCTTGTGATTTAGGGTTCATTCTTAAGGAATTGGGACAAAATTTAAGCTTTAAAGAGCGAGGTATTGACGAGGGAGTGAACTCCCTCATATGCGTAATAAAAACATACGAACATAGAAGTTCGTTACGTAAGTTAATTCGTAAGTTACTTATATTTTTACTAATAAAAATGTTCGTAAAAATAAAAAGTTCAAGTTGCCTTTTTAAATAACCCAAAAATTGGAGGGTAACTAGGCCTACTCCCGCGCTCCTTTTTTCTCAAAATCGTCCAATCAAAACTATGAGAAAGCCATTTAGCCAAAAAAGTAAATTAATATGCAAATTTCGATTTAATTATTCATGTGCGGAGAGCCAAAATCAAAACAAAATCAGCCAAAATCAAGTTTTTAATTGAAAATAAGGAGCGACATTAAAACTTAAAACGAACAGAAATTACTCCGTATATGAAAAGGGGCTGTTCCCTCCTCAACACCCCGTTCCTTATGCTAAAGTTTTTTACAGTTTTAAAAAGTAGAGTTAGGAGAAAGAGTCAAACTTTAGCTTAAAGAGTGGGACGTTGAGGAGGGAACAGCCCCTTTCATATACGGAGTAATTTCTGCTGATTTTAAGTTTTAATGTCGCTCCTTATTTTCAGTTAATTTTTTTTTATTTAATTCGACAAAGATTCGCAAAGCTAGTTATCTTCAAGCAAACATTCAATTTTAATGGAAGATGTCCATTTTAACGATCATAAATCTATTCGATTCAAGAAACTAACAGTATTAGAATTTTTAATATTAAATTAAAGTAAGAATTATTATTAGGATGATAATTGTAGTATATTATTTAGGCATGGATCTAGTAGAAGAAAAATAAATTAATGCCAAAACACTAGAAGACCACATGATCATGAGCCTTACCACACCATCGATCATATGTTGGTAAACGGCAAGGCAGGTATATATATTAAATACTGATTGTAGACAGATACATAAATAAATATATATTGCAAAACAGCCAAAAGGCCATGCCCAACAACAAAAAATACTTTAGTAGATAAATGACCATTTCAACACAGTATAAAAAATAATATAAAGTAAATATATTTTGGAAATAAATACCAGCGTTCCAAAAAATTGTGGGGCCAAAAAATTGAGTATGCTTGGTCAAAGGCCCAAAAGTAAATTAATCCCTGGATAGTAATTATTAAATAAAGCTGAATTCAAAAACAGTAACATAGTAAATATAAAAAGTATAACTCCCATCTCCAGTCTCCTTTTTGCTGCCAAACTTTTGAGCCAACAGTTTTTGAGACTACTTTAAGTAGCTCTAGAAGGGCTAAAGAGATAACGGATATTAGATTATGTAAACTGAAAACCATAACAAGAATAAATGCCATGGCAAGGCAACAACATCCTGCTCTCCCTGCTTTTATGGATTTCGATTAAATTGGTGCTCACCCCTCTCCCTCGGGATGTAACATTCAATGTCTCTTAAGCCAATTCTATAAATTCTATTCCGCACCAGTGAATTTGTATCCATTTGTTCCAAAACCGCATGCGTCAAAAGTACCCTTTGGAGTGCTAAGGGGAACAAGGATTCAGTTTATTTAGTAGGATTTCAGTTTAGGATTCAGTTTATTTAGGATTCCATTATTTAGGGTTTTTTAACCCTAATTATTTATTTAGCCCTAATTTAACCCTAATTATTTATTTATATTACCCTAATTATTCAATTATTTAGGATTTTAAGGATTCAGTTTATTTAGGATTCAGTTTATTTACCAGTGAATTTGTATCCATTTGCTCCAAAACCGCACGCGTCAAAAGTACCGTTTGGAGTGCAAAGGGGAACAAGGATTCAGTTTATTTAGTATAAATCATTCCTACTATTTGAAATGAAACAACCGACTAAAAGCGCTAGGAGCTCCTTTTGCTGTTGTTACAGTATAACTTAAAGTAAGAGTAACCCAAAATATGAATGGAACCCATTTCCTACCTTCCTTCGTCAAACGGAGAATGGCAATCACCAAGACATAAAAAATAGCTCAAAAAATAATAAAATAGTAAAGATGTTCTCGTGTTTGCCTTGAAAAAGCAATAACAAAACACCCTCAGTTTAACTATTTTCCACTAGTTCCAAAATCTCAAGGAAATGCTTTCGATGTTGATCAAAAAATTTGCCAAAAAAGGGCCTACCAAGATTTTCAATTTAATTTATAAAAATTTTGCTTCAGAACCCTTGAATAGCCACTGCGGAGATCCAAACTCAAAAAATGCAAAAATTACCGAAGGAAGAGAGTAGGCTTTCATCCTCAAAATCTATTTTGAGTGGGGTATAATAGATTTAGCATTTTACTTAAATTAAATTAAAAAACAAGTTTTTTCGACTGAAAGTAAGGAGCAGACATTAAAGTTTAAAATGAATAAAATTTATTGCGTATTTGAGGTAGGCTATCGACTCCTCAATCTTTCGCTCTTTACACTCAAGTTCGACTTCTCGTTCCAATTTAACGGCTCGCATGTTTGAGCAGTCGTTCTTGAAGAATTGGGACTAAAATTATAACTTGAGATTAAAGGGCAATGGGTTGAGGACGGGGCAGCTCCCTCATACATAGTGTAATTTCTGTTCGCTTTAAGTTCTAATGTTGCTCCTTACTTTCAGTTGAAAAAAAAAATCGTTTAAAATTTTAATTTCTGATCATTTATGAATCATGTATGTTCCTATGATAAATGTATAGTTAAAGCAATAAATTGGTCCGTGAACTCTCTAGCACCCCTCTCCCTATCAAACATCAGCTAATTAAGCAGAAATGTAGCATCAATTTATAAAAAACATGTTCGAAATTTAAATTACAAACAACATTTTTATTCTCGAGCAGAAAAAAAATGTTTTCCAAACAAAATTTTTTCAGAGAACAGGAAAGAGCTATACTATAGTCTACGACGAGGAGAAATAAATTCTTATAATAATTCAAACTTCGAGAAAACTGAAATTTTTAGCAATGAACAAATGAAACACAAAACAAACAAAAATTAAAATGAATATTCACATCAAACATAAAGAAAACATACACTAATATCGATGAGTAGTTGAATCTCTGTTTTCTGTAATAATTCTTTCTATTTGTAGTAGTAGTAGTAGTAGAACAATTTTATTAGAAATAAACATTTCTTAATCAATAGCACAACATAAGCGATGCTTGCGAGGCGAGTAGGAGTACTCGCCTTGATTGTAATAATTTCAGTTTTTTTTTTTTTTTTTTTTTTTTTTTTTTTTTTTTTTTTTTTTTTTTTTTTTTTTTTTTTTTTTAGGTTGCAAAACTTAAAATGAATTATCCCATCAAAAAAGAGAAAAAAAACATAGACTATGAAACATAGTTAGATGACTAACTGAATCCTAAAACGGTCAGGAATTAAAATGAATTATCAAATTAAAATTAAAACGGAAAGAAATTACTGCAAACTGGAGTGGGGCTACCGTCCAGAAACCTTCTAATCTTTATATTTGATTTGATTATTCATTTTGATTTCTGTTTGCTGTGGGTTGAATTTATTAATTGATAACAATATCGGTTGGTTTTAACTTTAAATTATTATATAAATGTATTTCTGCTACCCCCCTCCGTTGTTAGCGTAATTATGTAATTTTCTTAAGAAGTCAAACAAGTATAACTACACCAGCACTGAAATTTCACTGCTATTGCTTGTATTTCTTTTCATTTTGACCCCGAGCAACTATGACGATTCATATAACTGTATATTGGAATGCATTATAGAAAGGTGCAACAGGTAAGCTGATATTGAAAGTATGACACAAACGCAGGGGAGGGAATCTTTTGGCTTGTGCTAAAATTTGTAGATTTTGCGATATTCCAACCCTTTTTTGGAGCCTCCACAAATTTTTGGAGGGGGCAAAGGTTTGAAACAATTTTAATTTTTCTGGAAACCATCCTGGCTATCCAAATATCGCAAACTTTTATCCTTCTATGAATGTTTTGGTCTCCCATTAGGGAAAAGGAGTTCTTAAGAAGTAAACAGCTGCAACTGCAGTTGCACTGAACTTTTAACTGTAGTTTTTTCAGACTTGAATTTTGGAGGCCTTATTTCCAATATGCTATATAATATATTTATTCTCATGCTAATACTGTTTACTCGAGGCTTAAACTATTTTAGAAACAACTCTAGTAAAACTCCAAAAAACTGAAGACGAGTTAGATGAAGAAGAAACAAAAGCCTTGTTTACTTTCTTTGGAAAGGAGTCAATATGACGATCCATTTCATTCTTTTTTCCTCAATGAGATTTCCTTTTGGAGCCACAAAGAATCTTTCCAAGACTAGAGAAATCTTGATTGCTAATTTTTTTAGTTCAAAATGGATCTCTCTTTCATAGGTATCACGAGCAACAAAAAGTCGGTAAATATTATTTGCACGATTACCAATCCAGAAGCATTTCTAATTAGCTTCATTTCTTCTTTTCTTTTCTGATATTTACACATATAGTTAGTAGTAGATACATATTCTGGTCATTTTTTCTAGGAAATAAAAAAACAAGCTTTTTCAACTGAAAACAATATTAAAACTAAAAGCGAACAGAAATTATTACGTATATGAGGGGGGTCGTCGCCACGTTAATACCTTACTCTTTTCGCTAAACTTCGAATTTTGGCCCAATTCTTTAAGAATGACTCTTGAAGCACAAAGGCCGTTTAATTAGAATAAATAGCTCTTTTGAAAGCACTAAAACATTTTAGCGTAAAGAGCAAGATATTGACAAGGGGGCAAACCCCTCATATACTTTTTATTTTCTGTTCATTTTTAGTTTTAATATTGTTTTCAGTTGGAAAAACTAGTTTAAAAAAATTTAATTTCTGATCGTTTTTTAAATAATGTTGGTAAATCCGGCTCCCCCAACATAGAAAATTCCCTTCCCCCATGAAAAATTCTTACATGGGAAGATCCTTCCACACACACCCCCCTCAAAACCCCCTCCCCCACCAGAAAACCCCCTGAAAACGCCTGTATACTTCCCAATAACCAACTATGCGTAAACAATGGGCAAATTTCATAACTTGCAGCCCTTCCCCCGGGGTCTGTAGGAGGTTAAGTCATCCTCAAATACTTGTTGATTAGATATTTCGACTATGCTGAACAAATTGGCTATCTAAAAATTTTGATCAGGTGACTTCGGGGAAAAATGAGCTTAGGAGGGGGGCTAGCTGCCCTTTATTATTTTTGGTCACTTAAAAAAGGCAGTAGAATTTTTTATTTCTGATCAAATGAGCTCTCTCCCGATTTTCTACGATCACTGGTCCAACATGATCACCGCTGAAAAAGGTGGGTTCCCCCTTTTTCAAAAATGAATCAAATTTCCTCAGGCTCGTAATTTTTTATGAGTACCATTAAATTTGATGAATTTTACATATTTTCAGTAAGTATCAAAATTCGATCCTTTTGATGTAATTATTGTTATAAAGGCTCTGTTTATTAGAGTCTCGGTTAAAATTCAGCTTCATCGCTCCTTACTTACAGTTTGTTACCACGAACTGTTTGATATTCGTTTCTGACTAAATCAACTTCAATAAAATATAATCCTTAGTCTGCTTATTAATAAGAAAAACATTTTTTTTAATTGAAAGTAAGGAGCGACATTAAAACTTAAAACGAACAGAAATTATTCCGTATATGAAAGGGACTGCCCCTCCTCAACAGCTCAGTCTTTACGCTAAAGTTTTTATTGTTTTAAAAAGTAGAGTATTGACAAAGAGTAGAAACTTTAGCGTAAAGAGCGGGGCGTTGAGGAGGGAACAGCCCCTTTCATATACGGAATAATTTCTATTTGCTTTGGGTTTTAATGTCGCTCCTTACTTTCAGTAAAAAAAAAACTTCAGTTAAAAATTTGCATATTAATTTTACTTTTTTAAACTAATAATAACCTTATAATAACCTAAGTTTGATTTTTGTTACAATTGTTTAGAAATGACTCCTGAATCACAAAGGCTATTCAATTAGAATAAAAGCCTCTTTTAAAAGTTAAAACAGAAACTTTAGCGTAAGAGCAAGCTACTGAGGAGAGGCAGCCCATCTCATATACGTAATATTTTCTGCTCGTTTTAAGTTTTAATGTTATTAAATAAAAAAAAAAACAAGTTTTTTTAAATGAAAGTAAGGAGCAACATTAAAACTTAAAACGAACAGAAGTTACTCCGTATATGAAAGGGGCTTTTCCTCCTCAACACCCCGCTCTTTATGCTAAAGTCTGACTCTTTCTCTTAACTCTATTTTTAAAACAGTAAGAAACTTCAGCGTAAGAGCAAGGTACTGAGGAGAGGCAGCCCATCTCATATACGTAATATTTTCTGCTCGTTTTAAGTTTTAATGTTATTAAATAAAAAAAACAAGTTTTGTTTAAATGAAAGTAAGGAGCAACATTAAAACTTAAAACGAACAGAAGTTACTCCGTATATGAAAGGGGCTTTTCCTCCTCAACGCCCCGCTCTTTATGCTAAAGTTTGACTCTTTCTCTTAACTTTATTTTTAAAACATTAAGAAACTTTAGCGTAAAGAGCGGGGCGTTGAGGAGCTTCAGTTACCTTGGTAGTATTATTAGTAAAGATGGTGGGAGCAGTGAAGATGTTAAAAGTAGAATAGCTAAAGCTCAGGGTGTTTTTTCACAGTTAAAAAAAGTTTGGAAGAATAGAAAGATAAGCCTACAAACCAAGATTAGAATATTGGAAGCTACAGTGATGACAGTGGTCAAATATGGCTCTGAAGCATGGACACTCCGAAAAGCAGATGAAAATTTACTAGATGTTTTCCAGAGAAATTGCCTACGGATTGTTCTGGGTACCCGGCTGACTGACCGTATTTCAAACAGTAGGTTGTACGAAAAGTGTGGTTCAATCCCGCTTTCTGGGGCTATAATGAAAGAAAGGTTGAGATGGCTAGGCCACGTTCTACGGATGAAGGATGACAGATTACCGAAGATTGTCCTTTTTGGCCAACCGTCTGGGGCTACACGGAAAGCAGGTCGTTCTTGTCTGGGTTGGGAGAATGTCATAAATAAGGATTTAAAGGAAATGGGAACTTCCTGGGAGGGTGTAAAGAGGGAGGCTTTAAATAGATTAGGTTGGAGGAGGAGCGTGCGTAGCTGTGTTGGCCTCAGGCGGCTTGGTGCTGCAGTGAGTTATTAGTAGTAGTAGTAGTAGTAGTTGAGGAGGAAAAGCCTCTTTCATATACGGAGTAATTTTTGTTGGTTTTAAGTTTTAATGTTGCTCCTTACTTTCATTTAAAAAACTTGTTTTTTTATATTTAATTTCTGGACGTTTTTTAATTAATGCATGTTTTGATCTTGGCTCTCCGCACATAAGCAATTAAAACGAAATTTGCATATTAATTAATTGCAATTAATCGGAAGATTTTGAGAAAAAGGAGCGAGGGAGGAGGCCTAGTTGCCCTCCAATTTTTGATTACTTAAAAAAGCAGCTAGAACTTTTAATTTTTTACAAACGTTTTCATTGGTAAAAAATATACGTAACTTACGAATTAATTTACGTAACGAACTTCTATATTTGTATGTTTTTATTGCGTGTATGAGGGGGTTAAACCCTCGTCGATACCTCGCTCTTTACCCTAAAGCTTAAATTTTGTCCCAATTCCTTAAGAATGACCTCTGAATCACAAAGGTCGTAGAATAAATAGTTGAAATTACTAAAAATACTTTAGCGTAAAGAGTGAGGTATAACGAGGAGGTAAACCCCTCATATGCGTAATAAGTTTTGTTCGTTTTAAGTTTTAATGCTGCTCCTTACTTTCAGTAGAAAAAAACTTTTCAAATTTATTTTTTCATTGTTTTTTTCAAATAATACTAGAAAACCCTGCGCCCCTTCATTGAAATTCTCTTCCCCCATGACAAGTTTCTCCATGGAAATATCCTCCCACGTACCCCCCCTCAAATCTTCCCCCTAAAAAAATCCCCTGAAAATGTCTGTACACTTCCCAGGAACCATTACTATATGTAAATACAGGTCAAAGTTTGTAACTTGCAGCCCCTCCCACGGGGACTGCGGGGGAGTAAGTCGTCCCTAAAGACATAGTTATTAGGTTTTTCGACTATAGTGAATAAAATGGCTATCTCAGAATTTTGATCCGAACTTTTGGGAAAAATGAAAGTCGGAGGGGGCCTAGGTGCCCTCCAATTTTTTTGGTCACTTAAAAAGGGCACTAGAACTTTTAATTTCCGTTAAAATGAGCCCTCTCGCGACATTCTAGGACCACTCAGTCGGTACGATCACCTCTGGGAAAAAAACAAAAAAACAAATAAAAAAATAAAAAAAACAAATAAACACGCATCCGTGATCTGTCTTCTGGCAAAATATGCGAAATTCCACATTTTTGTAGATAGGAGCTTGGAACCGCTACTGTAAGGTTCTCTGATACGCTGAATCTGATGGTGAGATTTTCGTTAAGATTGTATGACTTTTAGGGGGTGTTTCCCCCTATCTTCTGAAATGCGGCAAATTTTCTCAGGCTCGTAGCTTTTGATAGGTATAACTGATCTTGATGAAACTTATATATTTAAAATCAGCATTAAAATGCAATTCTTTTGATGTAACTATTGGTATCAAAATTCCATTTTTTAGAGTTTCGGTTACTATTGAGCCGGGTCGCTCCTTACTACAGTTCGTTACCACGAACTGTTTGATTTTTCACTTTCAGCTGAAAAACTTTTTTTTATTTAATTGCCGATCGTTTTTTAAATAATGTCGGGAAATCCAGCTCGCTTCCATGGAAAGTTCCCACCCCCCATGAAAAAATGTCTCCATGGAAAGAATGTCCCATACTCAATTAGTGATATTTGCGGAACTAATTTTGTAATGCGTAGTAACAAAACGGCCAAAGAGGTTGAAACTATTTTGATGAACATGAGAGTCACAAGTTGATCAATTCTCAATTGACTGAAATGAATGAAAGAAAAGATCTTTAAAGATATTACATTAAAAAAAACTAGTTTTTTTAACTGAAAGTAAGGAGCGACACTAAAACTTAAAACGAACAGAAATTACTCCGTATATGAAATGGATTGTCCCCTCCGCAATCCCTCGCTCTTTACGCTAAAGCTTTTAATTGTTTTAAAAAGCAGAATTGTGGCAAAGAGTCAAACTTTAGCGTAAAGAGCGAGGGATTGCGGAGGGGACAATCCATTTCATATACGGAGCAATTTCTGTTCGTTTTAAGTTTTAGTGTCGCTCCTTACTTTCAGTTAAAAAAACTAGTTTTTTTTAATGTAATTTCTGAACGTTTTTGAATTAATGCATGTTTGATTTTGACTCTCCACACGTAAACTATTCAAATGAAATTGGCATATTAATTCCTTTTTTGGCTAAATGGCTTTCTCTTAGTTTTGATCATACGATTTTCAGAAATATGGGATGGGGAAGGAGGCCTAGTTGCCATGCAATTTTTCGGTTACATAAAAAGGCAACTATTGATTTTAATTTTAACGAATTTTCTTTATTAGCAAAAAATATACGTAACTTTAGAATTAACTTACGTAACAAACTTTTATATTCTTTAATTTTTATTATGTATATGAGGGGGTTTGTACCCTCGTTAATACCTCCTTCTTTACACTAAATCGTAAGTTTTGTCCCAATTCTTTAAGAATGACCCCTGAATCAGAAAGGCCGTAGAATAAATAGTTGAAATTACTAAAAATACTTTAGCATAAAGAGCAAGGTATTTATCTCCTCCTAAATACCTCGCTCTTTATGCTAAAGTATTTTTAGAACCCCTCATATGCGTAATAATCTCTGTTCGTTTTAAGCTTCAATGCTACTTCTTCCTTTCATTTGAAAAAAAAAACGTTTTCATGTTTATTTTTCATTGTTTTCTTATAGTAATGCTAGAGAATCCTGCGCCCTTTTCATTGAATTTTTCTTCCCCCGTGACAGATTCCTCCAAAGAAAGATCCTCCATCATAGCCCCCTCTCCTCAGCCCCACCCCCAAACAAAAAAATCCCCCTGAAAACGTCTGTACACTTCCCAATAACCATTACTATATGTAAACACTGGTCAAAGTTTGTAACTTGCAGCCCCTCCCCCAGGGATTGTGGGGGAGTAAGTCATCCCCAAAGACATAGTTATTATGGTTTTCGACTATGCTGAACAATATGGCTATCTCAAAATTTTGATCCGGTGACTTTGGGAAAAAAATGAGCGTGGGAGGGGGCCTAGATACCCTCCAATTTTTTTGGTCACTTAAAAAGGGCACTAGAACTTTTCATTTCCGTTAGAATGAGCCCTCTTGCGACATTCTAGGACCACTTGGTCGATACGATGACCCCTGGGAAAAAAAAAAAAAAAAAAAAAACAAACAAACAAATAAACACGCACCCGTGATTTGTCTTCTGGCAAAAAATGCGAAATTCCACATTTTTGTAGATAGGAGCTTGAAACTTCTACAGTAGGGTTCTCTGATACACTGAATCTGATGGTGTCATTTTCGCTAAGATCCTACGACTTTTAGGGGGTGTTTCCCCCTATTTTCGTAAATAAGGCAAATTTTCTCAGGCTCGTAACTTTTGATGGGTAAGACTAAACTTGATGAAACTTATATATTTAAAATCAGCATTAAAATGCGTCTCTTTTGATGTAGCTATTGATATCAAAATTCAATTTTTTAGAGTTTTGGTTACTATTGAGCCGGGTCGCTCCTTACTACAGTTCGTTACCACGAACTGTTTGATACGTAATAATTTATGTTTGTTTTAAGCTTTAAAGTTATTCCTTACTTTCAATTGAAAAAAAAACGCGTTTTTATTTTTTTTATTTAATAACAATTACAAGCCGAACACATACAATATATTTGGTTTATTATCCCATAAAAATCATAGTTATGCAGCTGTTTAAAGTAAAATTAAATGCTAAAATTGGCCAGAAAATAACACAAACAAATTATTGATTATATCGGCCATTATTCTACAAAATCCGAACTTTAATGTAAAGAACGAGGTATTGATGAGGGGGCAAAATTTTTCATATGCGTAATATGAGGGGGTTCTCCCCCTCGTCATTACCTCTCTCTTTACGGTAAAATTCAAGTTTTGTTCCAATTCTCAAAGAATGACCACTGAATCACAAAGGCCGTTTAATTAGAATAAAAAGTTCTTTGGGGATTCCCAAAAATACTTTAGCATAAATAGCGAGGTACAAACGAGGGAACAAACCCTCTTATACATGTAATAATTTCTGTGCGTTTAGGTTTTAATGTTACTCCTTACTTTCAGATAAAAAAAATTGTTTTTTCATGTAATTTCTGATCGTTTTTTAAATAATGCTGGGTTATCCAGCGCCCACTTCATAGAAATTATCTTCCCCTGTGAAAAACCCTTCGTGGAAAGATCCTCCCACGTAATACAATTCCCCCACACCCCACCAGAAAATAACTCCCAAAAACCGTCTGTATTAAGACGTTTTCAGGGGTTTAACCTCACTCGAGGTGAGGTTAAACCGGTCTTTTTGCCCGCTGGCTAGAGTTATGCATAGTTTTCCGGTATGTATTGCCATACTCATCAATTTGGCCTGAGTACAGGTTACTTCAGTCCCCCGTTTCACCTACAAGTCCGGTGGATATTGTCCGTCATGAGTCAACCCAAAAATCTCGGTCATCCCCGTTGCAATTAAAGTAGACTTTCCCAGTAAGCAAAGCTCACATAATATGAACAATGTAAGTTGTCAAATTGCCTGCAAGTTCTGTGGACATGGTCAGTCATAAATCTTTGAAAACTTTGTACTAGGGGTCTCCAATTGCCTTCAAATGGCTCACACAACTGATAAACTATTTGAATTACTCATCCTCTATGCCTATCTATCAACAACAAAAAATGTATTATTTTTATACAATTCTGGAAAAAGTTATGCCAGTTTCTCCTCTCACAGAGACTATCTCTCTTGGCTTTATTCTAATTAGCCATGGATCTCAAGATTTTCATCCCTCCCACCAAGTTGATTTAAATTCAAAATATAGGTTTTAGTTTCCGTGTAGGATATAACCAGTTTATCGCAATAAACTTAGATGCCGGCATAGAAAAAAAGGACGAATTCAGCATGTCACTCCCGCAACCACAATTATTATGGTTCACTAAATCATTCATGGAATTTTCAATTGCAATTTTCGCTATTGGGCCTGTTGTCTTTCAACAGTAAATGAATAGATCAAGTAAATTTACAGAAAACATTACAACTGCATGTTAATCTAATGAATAAACTATGACACAAATTAAATCAAAGTAGTAGATACTATCAAACTACAGATGACACAAATAGCTTCGGAACATAAAAACGCAATATTTTCTATTCTATTCCACAAAAATTAGGTTTTTTTCTAGTCAACGATTGCAGAGTTTTCATAAAGTTCTGATATCGTAATAGGGCTTTCGTCCGTTGGGCTTACTAGAGAACTTTATCATTTCCTAGTTGTTTGTTTTTGTCATTGCTTTTGTCGTGCTTTTCTTCGATTACAACTGTCTTTTATGAATAATTTTATAATTTTATTTTTGGTTCTAGAATCTCAGTTTTCTCGCCATTTCAAATCTTTAAGTTAAATAGTAAAAATATTTGTCATGACAAGTGGAGAGCAGATTTAAAACTTAATTGAACAAAAAATACATGATGGAAAAAATGAAACCTAGACGAAAATTCCACACATATTACAGTTAAAAATGGCTTGATGCACTTGACCTAATGCTCTTGCCGCATAGTGGGCGGCACAGAGAATGTCGTAACTTTATTCCTCCAGATGGATATATCTGCTCCTATGAGGAGGGCACCATCAACTACAATGTCGGCCACTTGTACGAACTTCCGTAGTCTGTCCCCCTACTTGGTTGGAGGCCTGCCACTCGGGAGCAGCCAACCATGTGGTGCAAGATAAAAGTTATACGTAATATGAGCAAGAGATACCAGAGACATTGGGAGGAGGTGCGACACCTGGCAAGTTGGGGGCAAGGGGCCTTTTATTACTCACAAAATCATCCGTCGAAGACCATCGATTCGACAGAGTCGTTTCGTCTGACACGTGCCCATCATGCTCAAGCTAGTGAATTGGACGGGCAGTGTCCTGGCAGCTTCACATGAAGTTTTCAACCGTCAGCCCCCTCTAAAAGAATTCAATTGTCATTTGCGCCTAACTGAAATCTGAAAAGATTGGTAATCTAGAAATTTCGTTTAGCCAATTATTTTTAATATTAAAAATTTGAAAGGATCGAAAGGAAGAAAACTGTGACAAAATTGGTCCTTCTAAAATAGCAAAGCTAACTTAGCTAGGAGAACAATATTTATTTCAAGAATAGTGTTTGATGAACACTACTAATGGTTATACAGCATTGCATATTTATTCACCAGCTATTTGGAGAGGCCAATTTTTCATGCCATATTTTACCGGTGGATTTTTCTATTAATAAAGAAGGGTTGATAACCCCAAATCCCCTCTTACCCTAAAAACACTTTGAGCGGAATGCACAAGATTGCTCTTCCCTGCTTACCTGCAAAACAGTAGAAGAAGTTGAAAGGGAGGGGTGATAATGTGTCCTCCTCAAGAAAATAAAAAATAATATAAAATGTCAATGGCTTATTTTCAGAGTTGTACTTTTTCAGGAGTAATTCAGGATTTTAAAAGCATTGTTATGCGAAAGTTCAACTTTAGCGTAGAGTGAGAGCCGCGGGGGTACTATCTCCCCCATCAGAATACGACATCAAAACCAGACCGAAATAAACTATTTTTTCAACTGAAAGTGATGAGCGACGTTCAAACCAAAAACGGACAAAACTTACCCTATATATGGGGGGAATTCCCGTCCCCACTCTTTGCCCTAAAGATCCAGCATATCAAAAATAGTGATAAAACCCTTTACAAAGGATAAATTAAAAATTAATGTAAAGAGAGGAGGGAGCTCACTTCATGTGAAGTACAGTATATATTCGCATAGTTCGTATCAGTTTGAATTTCTAATTTCGCCCACCGTTCTCATATGATTTTTGTTTTAATTTGATTCAATGGTAGAACCGTAAAAGTTAGAATGAAAAAATATAAAATATTTTCGCTGAAAAGTGGACAATTACATCATCTTCAAGAATCTTTTAGGTCGTCTTCGATTAGGGTTTTCCTTTAGAGCTGTCTTAGTCACATTCAACCTTAATAGTTGTTTGTTAAATGTGGAAAAAAAGAAAAAGAACAAACAACAAACAAACAAGTGGTAGGTTTCATGGGAATCAATCCTTTTGAACATTTACCAAACCAACAAATCTTAATCTAAGTCGCCTTGAAAAGCCAAAGATACAATATAGATGTTTTGACAAATAAACTCTAAAGAAATCCTAATATTTCTCCAAAACACTGAAAATAGACGAATAAAACTGCTGACTTAATTCTCGGCATGTTTGTAGAAAATACTCGGGATAAGAGCCTTTTGATGACTTGTTGACACAAGGAAGTGAAACTAAAGGAATAAAAGTAAAAGAATAAGTTGTCCTCTAAAATATTACATGCAATAATGCAACGTTAGGCCACACTGCTTGTTCTTATGTGGATTCGTTACAAAATTGTACTGGGTCCAAAGAACTGGGCTATCGTTTTACCGATACATAATTTATTAGCATTAATTAAAATAAAGTTTCCCAAAAAAATAAAACAAAAACAAAGAGCCATAACTTAACGTAAAACGAGCAGAAATAAAGTCATATAACAATCCAATATTAAAGATAAATTGTTATAAATAGATAAATAAATCGAACAGATATTAAAATGAATAGTCAAGTTAAATTTTAAACTAACGGAAATTAGCACATTTGGGAGTGAGGCTACCGCCTAATTAACCCCTCCAAAGGCCAGAACGTTTTTATGCTTTACTGAAAATGGTTTGTATTTCCATCACAGCGTTAATTAATTTTGATAACAACAACATAGCAGCAAAATAAATCACAGTGGTCATCACAGTTTACGTGTAATTGCTACCACAAGTAAGAGTGGGGCTAGCTTACTCTCCTTGCACACCCTCAACAGGCTTCAGTGTTATTTGCACTTTATTCAGAGCAATATACATTTCAAAAATGTATTTTTTTTTTGCAAAACATAAAAAATCACGATACTAACAAGGTTACAGGGAAGAATATGAATATTTCTTAAATAATTACATTTGTGCCTTCCAATACATTTTCTTATTCTGAAAGGACACTTTTTTCAGACGTTTTCTTTTGATTCAAATTCATTCAAGCAGCTAGAAAATTGACTCCAAAATAAAACTGCCAAAAGAACCTTGGCAATTTTTGAAGTAATCTGTTTCGATCGACGGATCAATATTTTAAATTACCGGTTCAGCAATTGTATTCCTGCCCAGCTGAAAGAAAAGCTTGTATAAGCAATAAACTTTGGATAAAAATTTAATATTCATCAGAATAAAGATGTTAATTCCTAGAGGTATCGGCAATTTTCCATGTTTCAATGTTACGACGACAAAAGAAAAACTGTTTAAAATGCTTTATGTTCTTAGTAATGAGCAAATAACGCTATGTCCTTTATAAGTTTGAGGGGGGGAGGTAAGGGAAATAGCCCCGCTCTTAGGTATGATAATAGCTTTTCTTTTTAAGCTTCAGATGATTATTCATTTGAATTTCTGTTTATTTTAGGTCTCAGATAGTCATTAATAGCATTTTCTGTCCTTTATATAAATTTGAATGATTAAATTACTTTATTTTCACTTGTTTAAGGTTTCAATATGGCTCTTTATGTTTCTTTGAAGATTTTTTTGCGGTAATCATTTTTTTCAATTAATTTCTGTTCGTCTTTTAATAATTCTAATACGCGCTAATTGTACGAATATTTTTAAACTTTTCTGCTTAAGAACCACAAGATTGGATTCTACCTTGGATTTTAGGCAAAATTTGAACATCCACCCGAAATTTTTGGTCCACCATACTTTTAACAGTGTTTTGACTTAGAGAAAGGGTGGATGGCAAGTGAATTGAAAATCTGCATATTTTTTTTTCTAGTATAGGGCTGAAGCCATCCTGACCCCCATACTGTAAACACTCTTCAATGTACACGTCTCTTTGTCCAACTTGTTTATTCGAGAAAATCAGAGATTAAAAAATTTGTTCGGATATTCTTTGTCATGAAATGATCCAAATATTTTTAAACCTTTTTGTCCTCAATTTCTGAACCAAGCGGACTAGCATTGTCCAGTCTACATGTTTTGTAAGTTTCAGCCAGTCAGAAAAACTAATTTTTGGCCTAGTCTCATGTACCGATTGAGTTAAAGTTGCAAATATTTTGTTCTCTTTGAATTCTACCTGACCTGTAAGATTCAAGCCTATTAGAGACTACCAAAGCTTAGGCATTCCGGATCGATACAACTAAAATTAGTTACAGTTTTTGCATATGGATCCACCTGGCCCAAGAACTTATAAATGCAATTTTCAAGCCAATTGTGACAACGAATACACGGCCCCATTTTTTGTTTCAAAAATCTTTTTGTCCAAAAAAGATCAAAACATTAAACGATCAAACGCATCTTATCCCCCACACCTAAAAATTGAAGTGCCTTTGCCCTTTAACCTCCCCCCAGCGATCTGTGGAAGTTTCAACTTGAACACCTAGCCATTCCCAATATATTATAGACATTCTATTTTGATAAGCTGTGTATAAATAATGTTTTTTGAATCACCTTAATACTCCATCATGGAAAAGTGTCCCACAGAGACTCATAGTTTTAAAGCTTTTAGACAGACTAGGTACTTTTTATTTTTAGACCATATTCTTTCTTCCACAAACACAAGATTAGAAATCAACCACTATCCCAACACTTCCTGAAGGCTTCAGTTCGATATTCTAACCCGTTCCTGAGATATTGCAGAACTATTTTGATAAACTGGATTCAGAGAGTGACTTTTGGTTAACCTCATTATATAACTGTGAATTGATTACATGTAATGAACAGACTTATAATGCACAGGGTTTTGGACCGATCAGAGACAAAATCAATTTACCCCCTCCTCCGACTCAAAATTCGAGCCTCCTACATCAGCACCCCCCAATAGTTTCAACTTCAGTCCCATAGCCCTTCTCTAGATAGCGCAATACGGTATTCCGATAACATGGGTGCGCATAATGTCTTCTAATTTACCTCGCTTCTTCACCGTGGATGGATTCTAAGTTCCACAGGGGCTTATAATGCAAACAGTTTTGAAGATTGAAGAACAAAATTTTTTGGTAATCTAATTCCCTTCCCCTAAACACAGAGTTTGAACTCCCATTGTCCCCTCCCGACACTCCGAAGGTTTCAGCTTGATCCCCCAGCCCGCTCCCAAGATATATTAGATATGTTAGTGTGATAACCTAGATGCATAAAATATCTTTTGATTTACAGCCACTTTCTCCCCCAAGAGAAATTCCGAAGTCTACTTGGCCTCTCAACATTCCCTGAATGTTTCAAATCGATCCTCCAAGCCATTTTCGATATATTACTGAGAAACTATTTTGAAACCAGGGTCCATATAGTGTCTTTCGAACCAAGTCACTATTTCAACGTAAATATAGGTGGATCAAAGAAACAGATTTTATTTGCCTTTGAATACCTATCGCTAAACAAAATTCGAAGTCTTCATGCCCTGTCCTCTCCGTAAAGACTCAAAATATCCACTCGATACCCCCCCCCAAGGTATCCTCAAGCTATTGTAGATATTCAATATTGATAGCATGGATACATCAAGTGTTTCACAATTTATCATGTTTTCTCCCTCCAAGTCAAACTTCAAGGTCCACGGGTTCCTACAACACACCCTCAAAGTTCCAAATCAATCTTCCAAGCCCTTTCTGTGATATTGCACATAAATACGGTCTCATTCAACTTAAATTGCTACTTCACAGGAGATTGTAGCGCAAAAACATATTGTAATGCCTTGTTCATCCCCCCAAGTTAAAATTTTATGGTCATTTGGCCCCAAAAGCACTCGTTGATCCCCTAAGGCGCAGGAAGATTAGTAGCGTAGGGTCTCGCTATTTCCAAAACATTGCAGATGCGCTATTTTATTCCAGAGGAACTTGTACTGCAAATCAACAAATCTTTTCCCGAGATATTACAGATATGCTATTTTGATAAAACCTGTATAAGATCTTATAAATTCCAACTGACCTACCTCCCCCCCCCGTTGAGTCAAAATTCGGGTTCACTTTCCCCCTCCCTCCCAACACTCCCCGAAAGTTTCAAAATCGATTCCCAAGCCATTCCCGTGACATTGAAGAAAACAAATTTTGAAAACTTGGGTGCGTATAAAGACTTTTGATTTCCACAGATTCGCAAGTTATCTATGGTGAAGGAGAATATCTATGGTGAAGTTATCTATGGTGAATCTCGACCATAATCTACGTTGGTAATCTTAAACCAACAAAATTCATTTAAGATTATCTTTTCATACCAATTTCTGTCTTTTTCGCAATTCTGCTTTTTTAAAACTGTATATTGAGTACAAACAAGCTTATGGTATGTTCGTTCAATGTTTTTGTTTTGTTCAATAAACTATACACAGGACCAGTAGATTTCATTATTTTTCAGCATTATATAAAATATAAATTTTTATGCAATGTCATGTCATCCTTATGAATTTATAATGCTTGCTTCTGCTGCTTGACAACACATATAACCTATTCAGCGCATGCTTCTTTCTGTTTCTAATGAGTTTTTCAAGAGACTACAAAAGAATTCAGGAGAAAGTTTCTACCTAACCCGAGAGCCAAACTAAACGCAAGAAATATTCAGTTTTCCATTTATGTAAAAATGCCCAAAATACTTTGATATCAACTCATCCCCTCCAAAACGATGTAAACTAAAATTTTTTATAAAGCCATATAAATCCGAAAATAAATGCCATGAAAATCATCATGTATAATACTAAGTATCGATTGGGAGACCTGGCTAAATTCTTAATTTTCTTAATTGAGTTCGTAACAGCACCTTCGAGAGAATCAAAAATGCTATTTGCTGAGCCAAGTTCCCTTACTTGATCGTTCACTTCATCCTTGATAATGATATTCACTGAGCGCAAACGTTCTATTCGGCTCTTAATTTCATCATAATCATCATCTTCTGATTGCATAAACAGATGTCGTACTCCTTGACTATCACCCTGAGCAGCTCTTCGCATTTTTATGTTTACTATTCCTAAAAATCGAAAGTACAAATTAACAACGATTCTAAAGCATTTCAATATCATGTTTCTCTAGCAGAATTAAGAGGCCTTGGCCCCGTCATGTCATAGTTTTCTGTTTAATTCTTTTTTACGGCAGATTTTTTTGCTATTATCAGGTTTTGCCTACAGTTCAAAATCAGAAGGGAAAATAAGACTACTGGGCTTAGCAACTACGTAGTACCTAATTTGTCAAGTAGTGGTCCTTTTTTACCCAGTTTCCATTGCATTACCGATATTTTTAACATTTTTTTTTTTCAAGAATTGAATAGTTCTAAATTGTCTAAACACCACTTTTCTGGATTATATTTATGTTTCATGATCTAGTGACTTAACTTTGCGTTTTACCAAACTACCACTTTCAAAGTTTCAAGACACACGTCATATTCGAGTCGTAATTTCGCTAGCAGAAGCCATTCAAAAATTATTTGCAGTGGGCGCAGAGGGACTTTGGCGATATACATCACACCGAAGTGTAAAAAGGTCGGAGTGTACTATAATGTTTTTTTTTTTGTTCGAAATTTGCGCTCGTTGCTCACGACTTGATTGATGTCAGTTGTTTTATGGACAATATAGCGTTTTTGGCATTAGTTAATTGGTGATGGACAATTGTATGAGGGTATGCCCGCTCATTCAAGTCCAAGTTTGTTGTAGAAGTGGAGCGAAAAGTTCCTTTACTTTTCGGATTCTTCTGTTGCAAAAGCAAAAAATTGAGACGATTCTAAGTTTAGATTTGTTCACCTTCTTTTTTTTACCAAGTCTTCATAGTCAGTTTCTAAAATATGATTTAAAATTATCGCTTGATTCGCGCTACAGTTTACTAATCTTAACATAGCCATTCCTTTTACTAGTTGTTGGGCTGATAAATATTATTTTGGGACAACTTTATTTTCTACAAGGTGATCAATTGCTGTAAAATATTCATGGTGTCTGAAAGATCCTAAAATAGAATTAACTTATTTAATAGTTGACGGTCCAATATCTTCCAGCGCAATTATTGCATTTATACAGAATAGAAAATTTCTTTTGCAAACTCGTATTCGAAGCACGTAATTGAAAATTCAACAGACATTTTTTCTTAATGATGTAGGTCCAGCTTCGCGGCGGATCTCTCCCATTTGAAAAAAAAAAGAAAAAAAAATTGGGTGTATAAAAATGTGGTGTGAATAAAAAATGCGGTATAAAAATTGGGAATCACACCTCTTTTCTATTCAGTTACTTAAAGAGAATGCTCAAGAATCTAGCCATTTGAAAGGATTCATATTAAGGAAATTAAACAGAATAGAAAACTCAAAGGAAGAAATTAAATGTGAAAGGGTCCCATAAAATACGAAAGAAGTAGCACATGCCCCAAACAGATAGAAAAAATGGGCTATATAAGTTGGAGATAACCATCGTACCATCTCTTTAAAGTAGAAAAACCAGTGGCATTCTAGTCAGCAACTTCCGCTATCTTAAAATGATTTTTGCAAAGATATTATGGCTCCATCAAGAACAAGGGTCATTACTGATGATTTTTCGTCCAGCTTGTCGAGAGAACTTTTAGAAAAAGAGAAAAGATAAAGGACAGCTAAGAATCTTGGATAACACTTAAACTTTCTTCTAATATTTTTACCAAAGTAAATGCTCTGAGCAACGTCTTTATTGAGATCAAATGGAAGTGGGCAAGAAAGGAATTAAAAAGTCAGATAAAATCAGTAAAACATGTAGAAGCCTAGGTTTGATGAACTTTACTACAAATTAAAGAACCTTACTTTTTACAGTCTTTTAGTAAGATGCGCTCTACACGGTTATCAACCTAGTTGTGTGGATTATCCAAATCGCCCAGGGTCCAACGGACACACCTAAGCTGTCCGATTTCCAGAGATCAAGGGGTGCAGCGGGAGAAGGGGTATAAAAGCTTCAGACCCTTCTCTTAGATAATACTCGCGGTAGCAAGGGCGAATCCTGATGGGAACTTGTGATGATGTTATAATTACTTTAAGTGTCAACTTAGGCAGGCTTTAGGCAATTCATTGTAAACTTCCAAAAGACATTTAGTTGAATTCTAGCTTGAAGTCATATTTTTCTACAGGGCCATGAATTTCTATTTTGATCAAATCACAATGTCTTTATTATCGAAATCGCATCTGTAGAACCAACTTTCGTCTCTAGTAATTACAATTTTCATTGTTCTGAGGCTGAAACACTTGGGGATTAAAATTGTAGTCCATTTCAGTTGAGTCTTCTTTTGTTCATCCGCTGAAAAGCATAGAACTTAGCAAACAAACATCTTGGACAACTCGGGCTCAATTTTGAAGACCCTTCGAATCGATTTAGCTCAAAATCTATCGAAGCTAACGCCCCATAACAATGTTTTTCTTCAGCACTTTACACTTTTTCAACTTTAGTCTCCAAAGACCATGATTTTGGTCCGCCTTTACGTGGCTCAAAACCTAGGTCGGAATGACCTATTCTGAGGTGATTTCTGTCCTTCTTTAGGTGGTTCATATCCAAGGTCGGAATGGTCTGTTTTGAATTGCTGAAACCATGTGGTGACCTTTAAGACTTTTAAACGCACTCAGCAACTCTAATAACGAGCAGCTTGACGAAAATTCCGCAGAATGCTCTCAAATCAATCACAGAGATCTCGTCTAACTTCACAATTTGTCTTTAATTTTGCTTAAGAACATACCATATAAAGCGTATTTTTATTTACTATTTGGGACTCCCCCTTCCCTCGTATACTGTAATCAGTGTTTTGGTTTTGGACTGCCGATAAATATAGCACAAATAAGGAGCAAATAAGAGTTTAACTATTCTGACATATTATCATAAATAGCATGTCGTTGAAATCAAGAATTCTATCCAGGAACAAATCTATTCCCAAGAAGAAGCTGACAAATTGCATATTCCTTCAATTCAATTTTCTTTTCTCATATTTTCCATGAATAAGTAACAGACAATTTGAAGATGCAGGTACATATCATGCATACAATTTTCGTTCTGGGAACAGAGCCAAATCCATAAACGCATTAATTTATAATAGACTACAGACAGTGTGTGTTTTAGCGAGCCTTTGCGCTTTATCTTCCATGCTACCAGTAAAGGCTTCTTAGGATATTTGAAGCAAGCAAAGTCGGTTATCTATACATGCTTCTCTAGTACCGACATTGATTGTTAGATGTCAGTTGTGTACCTAAAAGTTGAGTGATAACGATTATTCTATTGTATCTGGTGTTTATTCGTATAATAAAGCTATGACCAAATTATACTCAATTGACAAACGAAACATATCGCAGTAAATAAAAGAAGTGACTTTTCAATGTGCTTTCAGAAATGACGACATAAACTAAAAAGTAGGCTAAGGTGTTGTTAACACCCAATGGTAGTTCATTATAGAGCATTTAATGCAGTCTTAGATATACAGTGCTTAAACTGAAATTACTATTTTCGATCTTTTAGACGAAACGAGTTGTTAATTTGTTCTCTGCAAACAATCCTGGTTTAACAGCGTTTTAATTCTTTTACAAATCTTTTTTCAGGGGGGGGGGTTTGCATGATAATATTAAACTATTTTACCAGCAAAAATTATGCCTATCAGTTATGTAAAAGTTAACCAGTCTTGTTATAAGCATTGAAGAAATAAAATACAAAAGAAAATCCAAGGGAGTAAGACTGTATCAACAAGATCTAATAGTTATCAAAGCAAGTCATTAACCTGACACTTTCTAGGTCCATACATAAGGGAAGGAGAAAAAGGATCGGCTGACAACCTCCTCCCCTAATTTTCGGAATTCCCAATATCCTCACCTTTCCAATCTTTTGTATTATAACTAACCAGTGTTTTGTTCTTTGGCAGTTTTATCCCTTCCCATCGATCTTACTTTTTTTAAACGACTGAGATGGTACAAAATTAAATTGTCTCTTTTACCTTACTGTAGTAGATGGGATTGAAGAGTAGCGAATCCAGAACGATATAAACCATAGGCCAGATGTTTTGCAGAGCCAGAATAAAGTAAATGTACTATAGATAAAATCCAATCACCCTAAGAGCTGAATATTATTATGTATTTATAGTAATAGAAGGTATAACCACAGACTAAAAAACAAAAATGTAATTCTTCAGTATCAAAATTAATTTTTTTTTTGTCCAATCATGAATGTCTATTCCTTTTATTTCAGGGTTTGATGTGACTGGGCCTAAAGAAACGTGATCTCAGAACTATGCCAAAACAATATTCTATGACGTTTTTTACAACTATTGCTGTTATTCTGCTTGAAATGAATCCATCATGGCTTGACAACCCTAACTGCTGCTATATTTAACAGTGCTCCTTATGAGACAATAGTGATGGACAATTTTCATGCTTGTTTTTTCTCCCAGTGAACAAATGAAAGATTTTCTGTATTAACTATTAGTTGATTAGCTAAAGAAACTGCATCTACAGAGACTTGAATGCAGCTACACTTCACAAAATCCTTTTTAACCCATTGTTGTTTTTATTTATTAAAAGTAGATTGGCAAGCTTTCAATATTGTGATAAACTGTCGTACCCTATATATATATACCTAATGTGTACATTTATAATAAAACATTCCCCAAATCAGACTTAATTTTTTGTTTTCCTGTCTTGCTTTGAAAAACATCACAATAAAAAACGAGATCAACTGATTTTCTTTTGTTTCCTCTTATTTTTCAACAGCTTGCACAGTTCTTTGATATATGCTTTGCAGTCTTTTATTTTTCTTGTTTATATTGGTAAAAGAGTCTTTTTGTTTTCCTTCCTTAGTACAGAAAATTTAAAATAGAAAAGCAACAGCAATGGTAATGACAAAAACCGTGGGTACAGACAAAAACATTACTCTGCACTACATCGGTGAAATAAACTTTTACAATTTTAGCAGAAGAACAAGGAAAAAAAAATGAACATGGAAGAAAGGAAATGCTTCTAAAAATAGACCAAAAAAAGAAATAAATCTTAAAGAAGGTATGTTTCAATTTATTCTTTAGTTTTGCCTTAATTTATCTTGCCGAATTAATGAGTTTTATTATAGAATATTTTGATGGTAGTGGAATGGCTTAACGCTCAGGCAATCTCATTCATTGCATATCAATTTTCCTGGTAATAAACCCAATATTAAACTAATTGGCGTTGAAATTAGAATTCAATAACAAAAATAAATAAATAAAAGAAACCGACTCTGGTTAATTTTAAAACATAGTATCTGATGCTAGTATTATGCCTCAACAACTACAGTCAAAAGCTTCAAGAAATCCCCTCTTATATTGTAGACAAATATGATTTTGGCAAAAATAGTCAAAATTGTTATATCTTGTTCATACTTGGATCCCAATAACTCCAATTTTATCAAACACAATTATTTGGACGTCACATGCCCTTAAAAAAAAAAAAAAAAAAAAAAAAAAAATCCAAGTCTTAACTTTTAAATATACAGCCTCAACACCTTTAGCAAGAAATTCACTACCAACCCGAACTCATCATGACCTATCTACTTGTAGCAAAGTCGATGTATCAAGTTCCCGAAAGAAAAAATTACGGGGAATATTAGATATTACACCAATAAAACCGGTCTTGAATAGTTTTACACACAACACTGGACAAATAATACGGATACTGGAGAATAAGGGTCATCCTAGAGAAAAGAACATTTTGACCTGCGCCGTGCCTCCTCATTTCTAAGCTCAGTCTGACACTAACAGCGAACGGCTATTGTAGTTTGTGGTTTATCAATTTGACAAAATATAAGATCCCATCAAGTATGATGCTCGTAGTGAAATAAGTTTTTAAATGTGAAATAGTTGGCTCAGCCGATATTTAGTGATAATAAACCCAAATTTACGGTAATGCGAGAAACTAAGCTTCAATTTCAAAAAGGGGAACAATGTTTAATAGTAAAAAGATGAATACTCATAACGACTGCAGCATCAATTCTTGCGTATCTACAGGTAGTAACTGTGGTGTTTTCGGGCCAAAATCCCACTCATCGACTAAATACCTTGAGGGAATACCACTAATACAGTATATATACTCTCAGATAATTCACCATAATATATATCAAGACTCTTCAGCTAATGCTCTTCCTTCCTAGTCATACCCATTTTGTTTGAAAGCCATAAAAATCGAGTTATGGAAGACTTCTGGTTAAAGAAACATGATACGAGAAGAAAGATCTCATGCATTTCCTAGAAGATAATATAAAGCATGGTTCCCCTTATCTCTTTCCAAAGTTAATGCTCCAGGACATCGAGGCTGAATAAATAAGACCGGGTCTCTAGTTTACATAAAAAATGAAGCATAATCAAGAGTTGTTGATAAGAAAGAAAATGATACAGAAAAGGGATTACTGGGATGCTTTGAAAAAAGGGACCTTCATTTTTAGTTCCGAGCTCGTGTTTCCAAACATTAATTCCGCTAGTTTTTTTCTAGATATAAGTTAGCACGAGATACGTTAGAGAGCAAGTTTTTTTTCAAGAGAATGAGGAGAGGGGGAATGCTTAGTAATATGCAACCTTATCAGTGTTTGTCACTCATCGTTTCTATTAAGATTAAATACCTCAAGGCCCAGAATTCAATGGATAGATGCATGAATTTTGATTCTAATTTCAGGATCCAATAGGAGAGGGCAGGGGGAGTACCATGTAGATTGGCATACTTATGAGGCTAAAGAAAAAATATGATTCATGTCAGAAAACATCTTTGTGTGCCGTAATGACACGGAATATTTTATTTTTGAAAAAAAGACTCGGTAAAAAAAGAGGCTAAAGCATCATTTCAACAACAAAAAAGAACAAAGAAAGAGATGAAGTATATATATTCTAATAATACAAAAAAGTTATCTCTTCGCTTAATTAGTTATAAAAAAAGTTTTTAAACGAAGAGTAAAGAGCAACATTTAAACTTAAAACGAAAAGAAATTATTACTTACTAGGGTCCCGGCGGCTTCACCGCCGGGCCCCAGCATGGCACGCGGCAGGCTTCTATATATGGATTCTCATTATCCCTTGTGTTCTAACCGAAGACAGTGCTGGGTCCCGCCGGGCCCAAGCATGGCACGCAGCAGGCTTTTATATATGGATTCTCATTGTCCCTTGTGTTCTGGGTCCCGGCAACGCTTTGTCATTTTTAGATCGAATTGATGACGTAAATTGGACATCCCTAATCTGGCCCTTTCTCTTTGAGCTGCCAGCCTGGTTTTGCGTTGCTCTGATGTTCCCTTTTTGGTGACATTGTGACTTTTTTGGTGACTATCTCTATTAGCCGCAAGCCTGGTTTCGCGTTGCGAACATGACGTCATTTACAGACTTTATCTTTTATTAGTTTTTTTCTTTTTTGACGTCATCTTTTTTTAGTTTTTTCTTTAATAGTTTTTTTTTCCTTTTTGCTTTTTTTCTTTTTTAGTTTTTTCTTTTTTTAGTTTTTTCTTTTTTTTCTTTAGTTTTTTTACCCAAATTAGGTTTTTATTTTTTCTTTTTTTTTAGTTTTTTCCTTTATTAGTTTTTTCTTTTCTTTTTTTTCTTTTTCTTTAATTTTTGTATTTTTGTCTTTTATTTTAGTTGATCTTTTTTTTAGTTTTTTTCTTTTTTATTTTTTTTCTTTTTTAATTTTTGTTTTTTACTTTTTTCTTTTTTAGTTTAATCTTTTTTTAGTTTTTTCTTTTTCTTTTTAGTTTTTACCTATTTTATTTTTTTTATTTTTTTTTAGTTTTTTTTTCTTTTAGTCTTTTTCTTTTTTAAGTTTTTTCTTTTTCTTTAGTCTTTGGTTTTTCTTTAGTTTTTTTTTAGTTTATATATATATATATATATATATATATATATATATATATATATATATATATATATAGATATACAAAAATAAGTTGTTTGTCTGTCTGTCGACTGACGTCATGTTTGTGTGTCGACTGACGTCATGTTTGTCGACTGACGTCATTATAAGGATTGAGCTGTATGTCGTCATGAAGTTGTTTGTCGTCTGACGTCATGTTTGTCGACTAACGAAACTACAGACCGGGACACCGGGACACAAATGACGTGTTATGTCTGTTATAACGTAATAGAGGCAACAATCTTGACAGGGCCTTTTGAGGGTGAGGCTTTTCTTATTCCACGCATTCTCATGATTCCAATGGATCTGCCTTTTCAACCTAAAAGATTGCAATTTCCAATTTGATTAGCATATTTAGTTATTTTTATTCAAACAATCCCTGTGTCCCGGTCGTCATTTATATATCCCGCCTGTGCCCCCGGCGTCCCCGTTGTAGTTGTGTCCCTGTGTCCCTGTCGTCATTTATATTCCCTGTGTCCCGGTCGCGATTTGAGTCCGGGTGTCCCAGTCTGTAATTTCTCTTTGAGGTTCCCGGTCGTCATTTATATTCCCTGTGTCCCGGTCGTCATTTGTGTCCCGGTGTCCCGGTATGTAATTTCATCAGTTGACAAACATGACGTCAGTCGACAAACAACTTCATGACGCATACAGCTCAATCCTTATAATGACGTCAGTCGACAACTCGACACACACACACAGACAATTTATTTTTATAAGATATAAATTTTTAGATATAAAATAATTATATATATATATATATATATATATATATATATATATATATATATATATATATATATATATATATATATATATATATATATATATATATATATATATATATATATATATATATATATATATATATACTAGCTATAACCTATTATGGACAAATGATGACCGGGACACAGGCAATATAAATGACGACCAGGACACAGGTATTTAAGAATATCGTTCAAAGACAAATTTTTAATTGTAAGAAGACCGTTGAAAGAGAAATTTCTAATTGTAAAATGACTGAAGAACCTACAATGGCAACACCCGAGGAAGCTGCTCAAAACGAATGTATTCACGCCGAAGTAGCTGAATTGGTAAAGCGTTATGTTTCAGGTTCTAGGTCCGAGAGGCTCCAGGTTTGAACCTTGGCTTTAGTATTAATACAAAAGAAGAAAAAAACTAAAAAAGGTAAAAACTACAAAAAAACTAAAAAGAAAATATATATATATATTTATATATATATATATCATCTTTTCCACAAAAATAATAATTTTGTGCTTCTGCTTAAAAACAGCAATCGAATTGATGCCTCCTGATACGCACAACAAAGTGGCAATCGTTGTGGTCGGTGATCAGTTCTTACCTCGAGATAATATTCTTTATAGGCGAAACAATCAGTTGACAAGAATCGCTTAAACTCATCGATGCTACGATGCCCTACAATATCCTGACGAATATAAATGACGCCCGGGACACTCAAATAGAAATCACAGACTGGGACACCGGGACACAAATGACGACGGGGACACAGGGAATATAAATGACGACCCGGACACAGGGACACAACTACAACGGGGACGCCGGGGGGCACAGGGGGATATATAAATGACGACGGCAACAAAGGAAATGGTCGATTAGCAATCACCATCAACAAAGCTCAAGGGCAATCAATAGCATCATGAGGTATAGATCTGAATACGGATTGTTTTCCCATGGACCATTATGCGTTGCATGTTCAAGAGTCGGTAAACCTGACAATCTATTTATATGCACAGACGATGGGACAGCAAAGAATGTTGTATATTCGCAAGTTTTACGTAGTTAAAAACATATATATATATATATATATATATATATATATATATATATATATATATATATATATATATATATATATATATATATATATATATATATACATATATATATATATATATATATATATATATATATATATATATATATATATATATATATATATATATATATATATATATATATATATATATATATATATATATATATATATATATATATATATATATGTGTGTATATATATATATGTATATATATATATATATATATATATATATATATATATATATATATATATATATATATATATATATATATTCACAGGTGGGACATAGGGACACAACTACAATGGCGCGTAACTAATATGGCGCGTAACAACTTACACGCACGGGGGGGGTTGGGGGGGGCGAAGCGCCACCCCAACAGCTAGTATATATATATATATATATATATATATATATATATATATATATATATATATATATATATATATATATATATATATATATATATATATATAACTACGTAAAGCTTGCGAATATACAACATTCTTGGCTGTCCCATTGTCTGTGCATATAAATAGATTGTCAGGTTTACCGACTCTTGAACATGCAACATATAATTGTCCATGGGAAAAAAGAGCTTTGTTGATGGTGATTGCTAATCGAACATTCCCTGTGTCCCCGTCGTCATTTATATATCCCCCTGTGCCCCCCGGCGTCACCGTTGTTGTTGTTTCCCTGTGTCCCGGTCGTCATTTGTGCCCCAGTGTCCCAGTCTGTAATTTCTCTTTGAGTGTCCTGGTCGTCATTTATATTCCCTGTGTCCCGGTCGTCGTTTGTGTCCCGGTGCTTTGTTGATGGTGATTGCTAATCGAACATTCCTTGTGTCCCGGTCACTTTCTCTTTGAGGGTCCCGGTCGTCATTTATATTCCCTACTAGCTATTGGGGTGGTGCTTCGCGCCACCCCAAGCCCCCCCCCCCGCGCGCATAAGTCGTTACGTGCCAGATTATTTACGCGCCATTGTAGTTGTGTCCCTGTGTACCACCTATGAATATAGATAGATTTATATATGTGTTTTGAACTACGTAAAACTTGCGAATATACAACATTCTTGGCTTTCCCATTGTCTGTGCATATACAAAGCCATATGTACTTATAATGACGTCATATGTAAACGCTCTTTTTACAAACAAACAAACATGCATACACACAACTCGCTTTTATATAGATAGATAGGTAGGTAGATACAATACAAATTAACTGCGTAAAACTTGCGAATATACAACATTCTTCGCTGTCCAATTGTCGCTTCATATAAATAGATTGTCAGGTTTACTGACCCTCGAACATGCAACGTACAATTGTCCATTGGAAAAACAATCAGTATTAAGATCTATACCACAGTTTTCTAATGATTGACCTTGAGCTTTGTTGATGGTGATTGCAAATGCTAATCGAATTGGGAATTGCAATCTTTTAAATTGAAAAGGCAGATCCGTTGGAATCATGGGAATGCAAGGAATAAGAACAGCTTCACCCTCAAAAGGCCCTGTCAAGATCGTGGCCTCTATTACGTTTTCCATTGTTTTTTTTTTTACGGCGAGTCGCGTGCCATTGTAAAGCTTTGGTGGGTTGATATTTCTTAACAGTATTATTGGTACGCCTATTTTTAGTTGTAGCACGTGTGGTGGAAACCCTGAAAGATCCACGGAATTTAAAAATTCAGATGGATAATTAACCGCCTCATTTGGTTCCAAAACTGTGTGGACTGACTTGTAAAGGACTGCCTGGTTTTCGAATCTTGGTTAAAACAATATTATTGATTTCGTGAACGTCTACATTTTTGGGTGCAAGAATCGCTCTTTCGCTTAGCCATTTATTATTTTTATAATTGTTTAGAATATTCGGAAATACTTTTTCAATCAATTCATTTTTGGACGTCACTAAATTACAGAATTCAGCAGGTAGTTGTATACGTCCTGAAATTGAGTCTACTGGGAGCTTTCCGTTTCCAATTGCCAGCAATTGATCTGAAAATGTTTGAACAGAGTCATCGTTTTGCAATCGGATACGCATATTTGTAGTTAATTTTAATGTTTTTACGTGTGCCCATAAATTAGAATTTTTCAGGCAAGCATTCATTTCGTCTGGGGGGGGGGGGGGTTGATCTAGGTATTATAGGTAAAGTTTGCCTGAAATCTCCCGCAAGCATTATTAATGTGCTGCCAAAGGGTTTCGAATTCCCTCGCAAATCTTTCAAACATTGATCCAGAGCCTCGAGAGATTTTTTTGTGCCATTGTGCACTCGTCCCAAATAATAAGTTTGCATTGCTGCAATACTTTACCCATCCCAGATGATTTGGAAATATTGCACGTGGGAGTTGCTGTAGAATGCAAATTCAGAGGCAATTTCAAAGCGGAATGAGCAATTCTTCCACCATTTTTCCATCCAAAAAGAAAATTTCTCCAACGTTGTTATCGACACAATGCATTATCGTATCATAAATGTCTTTTTGTTCCGACGTTAACTTGGAAATGTTATTTTGTACATACGACAATAGATCACTCGTAATGAAATTTTGTTCACGATCCAATTCTACACATGTCGAAACAGCAGCGGTACGATTAGGTGAAGGCATTCCCAAATCCTGAAGAGGTTTGTTTGCCATACATACACATAAATCTTCTATAGTAACTAAAGTGTAGTTATAAATTTCTGATGTAAAATCCAAAGTCATATCTGACGTCTCTAACCGTTTTCGATGGAGTATATCTTCGGACATTTTCGATTTATATTTTCCCCATAACTCTGTAGGAGCTGAAGGAGAGCAAGTTGTTAGAATGATTCCAAACAATGCACGAATTTGACTTGGAGTTGACTTTCGCACGCGTCATTGATGCAGTTATCCCAGTGTTGGTCATTCTCCAATAAATTCAGAGCTTGGCATGCACTACGATAAGTGTCATGTATAGTACCGTTTACAGTTCTCAAATACTCAAAGGACGTCGGACCGGGTACATTCACCAAAAGCAGGTGTAGAAAGAAGCATTCATGTTGATTGGGGTGAACGGTGTTTCCAGGTTACCCTGTTTTCGACGTTCAAATACTTTATTTTTAGTATTCCACGTGTAATACGAAGGCACTTCAGTATACAGCAGTTTTTTTGCAAAAGAATCATTTTTGCATAGCGAAAAGAAAGCAGTTAACTTTGTATCCAGTGGATTCAGGGCTCTTTGTTGCACGTTGGATTCCGAAAAATAAACACGTTGACCATTCTGTAAATGTACCGCTAAGTGAACAACAGCTGGGCTACTTTCATGTATCGGAAATGAAAGAATTCGCCAAACAGCTTCATTACTGCTTATGTATCTTCCAGCCTGATATTGTACGATTTCGTCGATATCTTCGATTTCGGACTGGAAGCCAAAAACTGCCATGTCACAGTCTTTGTTGACGTATTTACATATGTATTTGATTGCCTTTACGGAGTTACAGTATTTAACATTTATGTGTGCATTAAATGTTTTTGATAATAAAGGGGAATATGAAACAACCCACTGGTTATCTACTTCGATGGTGGTTCCGTTACGCTTCTTTATTATTGCTGTTTTACCGCCATCTTCAGTAGATCTTCTTCTATATTGTGGGTAACTATCATTGCCAGTAATTGTGTTGGGTACTAAGAATTTTCGTTCAGTGCACTGCAAGGTCCATGTATCATATTTTTTACAACAATATCATATAACCCCTTATCGACATTTTCATCAGGTATTTCAGCGGAAATCAAATCATCAATTTCGTTAGAATTAATTTTATAATGTAGCCAGATTAGTATATGTGCGTGTGGCAATCCTCGTTTTTGCCATTCCACTGAGTACATCCAGCATCGCACTGACCCGAACACTTCAAGTTTTACTATGTAGTTTATCACTGATTTCAACTTTTGCCGGAAGACAAGGGCCGTAATGTCATGTCTATGAACCGCCGATTGTCCTTGAAGTAAAAGCTGCTGAATCTCGTCTCAAGATTAATTACATGTAAATGTAAAAAATAAATTTTGACGACCATAGAGACGAACATACGCAATAGCATCTTGAGCATATTCATGCATAAGACGGGGACTGCCAGCACATGACGAAGGTAAAAACGTTAATCTTCCAACGTTTGTGGTATTACCGTCATTTACAGCTGCATCTCGCAAGTGAATGTATTGTTCAGAGCGGAGTTTGGTCTGATTCAGATGGATAAATAGCAAACGTTCTGATTCAATTTTTGCATACATATCAACGACGTTTTGTTGAAACAATTGACGGCATTTTAAAATATAATTGTCTTCATTCTGCCGAATCATTAGTCTATAGGAATAATAATGGATTGTACTGCATTTCTTATTCATTTCTTTGTTAGTGGCTGGATTTATCAATTTAATATTAAAGTGATAGCCGTCGGCTCCATCCCAAAAAATGATAGGATATTGTAGGGCATCGTAGCATCGATGAGTTTCAGCAATTCTTACCAACTGAGCGTTTCGCTTATGAAAAATAATATCTCGAGGTAAAAACTGTTCACCGACCATAACAATTGCCACTTTGTCGATAGTTGGAGCATTGTATCTACCCACATGTTGGCCAGGAGACGTTTTGTCAGCGGATATAATAATTTTATAATAATAATTTTATGCGTATCAGTAGGCATCAAATCGATGGCTCTTTTGAACAGACGCACTAAATTATTATTTTCGTGGAAAAGATGTTGCAATTGGGAAACGATTGTCCTTTCAACGTCGGGAGAAATTTCGCAACGTGCATTCAATTCAGAATTTCTATCACTGATGAAGTACAATTGTAAAGATCCATGATTCTCACCTGAGAATGGTAGTAGAGACCCTGTACTATGATAAATTTGCCCTTTTACTTTGAAAGTAGGCATAAATTGATCTGGATTTTTGATTTGGGCACCAAACGACGTCATTTGGAAACATGAGTTATATTTTCTGATCTGTGATAAAAAAAAAACACGCTTAGATTCTGACGTAGTTCCAGTAAGCGAGGTCTTCAATGGCTCTGGTGGTGCAGCCAGTAGAGGAAGTTTAACTTTTCCTGAGGCGTAACACATTCCCATTGCTTCACCATTAATTTTCAAGGTCTTGCAATAGGGACAAATTTTAGACATAGTCCCGATTTGAACAGATCTACTCAAGCTATAATCATCGACTGGGCTGTACCTGAATGCTAGGCGAAAATTTCCAGGTTGCTCTTGTGATTCCTCGGCACGCTTTCTTTTGGAGACTTCTCTTTGAGACGCAAGCCTAATTTCACGCTG